>NC_089862.1:33700344-34042844 GCF_036373705.1 Amia ocellicauda | reverse complement strand
CTCCAGAGATTTTACTCATTCTTGCAAAGTTTTAATTACAACAACAACAACAACAACAGGAAACATATCAGATCGGCTAAATATAACAAATGAATGCAATGCAGATTCTGCCGAGTAAAACATCTGCAAAATGAGCTTTGTGCCAAGGGGACACGGGCATCACGCGAACCATATGCACAGAGAACATGCTGACTTCGAGGTCACAATAAAACTATGCATGTGGTGCCTCTCTCTTGTCTTGGAAGCCATAATGAGACTGTTGGTCTTTTAATCTTCTTTAAAAACATTTTCTCTCTTTTTTTTTTTAGGTTCGGGAGACCTTTGTCAAAGCCGTGTTTTCACTGGGAGTGCACCACCAGAGAGAAGAGAGACCTATCATTTAAATAATAATGAAAACAGGAAATTGTCTCTAACTATAACTAATTAGAAACATGAGCAGTTGTGCAGTATGAAGCTTCACTAAAGTTTATTAAGCTTACTGGCTTATTCATATAGAGAAATAAACAAAAACTTTTAGAGGTTTCACAAACTAAATGCATCACTTTAAACAAGATGGTAATTGAAATATGAAAGAACTTCAGGTTTTGATTTGAATACCAACTATAAATTAGCCTCCTATGGACTCCCTTCCATGGTTGCCCATTAATTTCTGCGTTTAATAAACCATCTCACGCCCGAGTAGATCTGCAGCTGCGCTCAACTTCAACACTTACAGTGACAGATATTTGGTTGTGTTTTGCTTCAGCAGCTTTTCAAAAAATACATTTCCGACCCAGCCCAGAGCAATAGAGAGAGATGTAGGATACCACTGTCTGTTCAGTCGCTATTCCACTTAATGGCGGAGTCAGCAGGTGGTTCCGGTGTAGTTTGGGTACAGTGGGTTGTAGGGGGTGGTAGCTGCTCAGCTGGACTGGTCAGCACCTTGGCTTCCTCCGATTTCTGTCTCGCCAGGGTCGTTGGGCTGTAGCAAGCACAGCCGTTTTATTTTCCCTCCATGATGTTTGCGATGCCTCAGCTGAAAACAGGCACTTTACTCCCCAGGCCCGTTTCACCATGCCTTTACCCCCTCCAAGGTAAAAAAGTTTACCGGTTAGTTCAAGCTCAAGTGACGGCATCCGGAAGGAGGTCTGTGAGGAGACTGGACACCTGAGGTCGTATCTTCAGTGCGGTCTCTGTTACTTCAATTAACAAAATCAACAGACATCAAGACTAAGAAGGACAGTGAACTACCAGGATGGGTCACCTGACACGTTTTGCTTTTGTTTTTTGTTTTTTTCTTGGCTTTTGAAAGCATCCAAAACTCAGATCAGGCCAGCATAAATAGGTACCCCAATCACTGCTCCCAATCACCTCTCTGTGCACAGGAATGCCGACTTGATGTAAAACCCACTTCACACCATGCATGGACTAAAAAACAGACATCACAGGATCTGTCCCTCTAGTTGAAAGTTGTCCAAGTGATATAAATATTAAAACTGATCCAGTGTTCCTGCAATAAGCAGCTAACCTACGGATATTTATCTCAGAAAAGCCAGGGGGGGATATAAACATAATAAAACACCCTTCATAAAATGCCTAATGTATGAAAGATCCCATCAGGCCTGTAAATATCTGCAGGTGTGAGTCAATATATTGTTACTCTCTCCTACTCTCACTGGACAGGAATCGCCTTCCTAATCTGTATGTAATGAAAGTCAACTAGTGTTGAGGACTTTCTATTCATCCAAGACTCTTTGTATAGAATGGAACTCCTCAATTCTCATCACGTTGGTAGCGTGAATGGCGGTAATAAAATAAAGGAGATAAATATAATGGACTTTTAATGAAGCAAAGGATAGACTTCATGAGCAGGACTACAGTAGGATCAATAATCTGCACTTGAAGTTTGTGATATGATTCTAGCATCTTGAGGAGCTTGTTAGTCATTATGATCTTAATTGGTTGTAATTAAAAAGGTCCGGTTTTACAAAATGAACAGAACTAAAGGACCAAGAATTCATTCAGAAAGATTCCACTGGCATAACCTTTGCCATAAAGTAAAGACCCCCGTAAAAATGTTTTTCCGTAAAAAACAATACGTATTCACATTAACAGCAAAATAAATCACAGTTAATTCAGACAAAGCCATGCATATGTACATGATGAAATACAGCAGAATACAATGAAAAAAATAAACATTTGCTTTATGTTCAAGTTTTCATGTAGAAAATGGTGCAATCAAATTATTTTTGGAGCGGAGAATCATTCACGTCTCCATCCAGTCTCCAGTAGCCAACTAAGCCGTAAACCATATCACAACTCTGATTTAAAAGCAGTGGAAAGTGTTTTCTGACAATAAATATAATGCGATAGGAGACAGGTTTGTACTCTGCAATTGGTAGGTAGGTCAGTTTTGATTTGGTCTGGCCCTCAGCGTGATCACATCTTCAGTAATAAGAGCTGCCGTTTCCCCACTCTCTCCAACACTCGTCTCTCTCTTTACCCATTCGGCAGTTGAGGACAAGAACAGAAGTACAAAACAAAGTGCTAGACACTGAAATAAGATTAATTCAATTTGATTCTGAAAGGAAACACATAACCTCCAATCTGAGCTTTGAAACCGACTGAGAGCTTAAAAGAACCACCGTCTGCAATGAAGGGAAGATGCGTCAACTCTTTGGAGAGGGGATTGGGGGTTCTGGTTTATGATCCACCGCAAACCAAATCACATTAAGTTCTAGGAAGTCTGGGCACCCGGGAGAGGAGTCTTCAACTTCAGAGTGATCTGATGGTAACGGCACACGGGGACACTCCTGCAATGGGCAAATTCCCCCCGGTTCTGGTCATTAACAAGAGTTGTCTGGCGTCCATCACAGCCCTCCCTGTGAATGTGTCCACTATGTCTATACATTACTGACACCCATCTAGTGGGAGACCACAGGAGTAAGGAAAGGACTGGGAGAACCAAGTCATGTACTTCTGCTATCAGCTAGCAGGCCGTGATGAAGGCAGCACACATTGGGTAACAAGTGGAATAAGGCCAATTGATTTGCCAATAATAAGGAAGCAATTATGGTGTTTTAGCACTTATACATTCACATGTAAACTGAATTACTGTAGGCAAACTAAAAGGTATGCTGTTGATTTATTCCAATACATTAATACTCTAGATTGCAGAACACATTTGAAATGGGCCGCACCCAATCCCACAGTCCGTTGAGTCCGACTACAACAGGGTTCAGCGAAGGACTTTTCTGTAGCAGAGAGGCACAGCAATTTATTTGTATTTCATAACTTATTGAATTAATTTATTCATCTTTTTTGTTTTAATTTTTAGCTCGTACAGTTAGTTGTGTGTGCTGTAGCATGCTGCCGTTTATCATTCCACTTTTGGTCGCTTCACGGTTTCCAGTTGGATAATATTACAATAATAAATCCATAAATAAATAACGGGATATCTTCAGGCTTGCAATCGTCCAACCTTTATATTTTTCAGAAGGCCAGAAATTATTGTTACAAGACTCTCCTGCTTTAAAAATCAGTTGCCCGTGTTGCTAGTCTGGTGGTGGATGGGGACTTTACCTATTCATATAATGATAAAAAATTGAAGATCTTAAAAAGTCATTTAAGTGCATCATTGCATTTGTTTATTTGTCTCTTTTGACTATACTGATTTGAGATCACAAAAACTACAACATATTGCAATATCTGAGACTTTTAAGGCATGAGTAATGGTATCTGTGAAAGTAAAATCAAAAGATGCAAACATAGCCCAAGTTCTAACACAATTAGATTTTGAGTTGCAAACCCCGCTCTGCAACAAGCAGGGTAACGCAGGCTGATGCAGAAGTCTGTCAGTTAGCTGTCAGACACAGACACATCTTGACCGGACAGCACTCCCGTTCAACAGCAGTCAGACTTCATGACGGACAGCTCTTTGAAATAATAGACTGGCTGTCTGAAACTCTTTCTTCCCTGGAGCATATTTTGCTGAACACACTAAACATGCAGAAGAAGCGTACGGTTTGTTTCTTGCATTAAAGAGAGAGTTCAGCACAATGACTTCTGAAACATTCGATCAACAAACGCTTCAGTACGTAACAGGGTTAACTGTGATAACAATAAACCATCATCTCATGTATGCATTTCCATTATTGATTGAACTTAGTCTCATTAGATGTCTTTTTTCTTTTAAAGATCCCTTATTACTTTCTTATACAGATAGGCAGGCATGGGTAAGCCTAAGAGATACAAAGCATAAATATCAACTATAATATCAAACATTGTGCATTAGAAAAGAGAACAGGATGTGTAAACTTTCTTACACTTCAGTATCCATCTGCTAGAAGAGTTATATCACCAGATAAACAACTGCAAAAGTAGGGTTAGCGGTCGGTGACTGTCGGCATTGTCGACAAAACATGAAGTGGTTAAAAACATTTGCATAACGTAAGGGACGGTCTCTAGTTGAAGTCAGTTACTGTGCAGATGGAAAATCTCATGACCGGCCTCGTGTTTCAACAGTCGTGATCGGGGTGAGGTTGTTGTGGCCGAAAGCAAACACACAAGCCCGAGTTATTAAGGCCATTCCCTCTGGGGAAGATATAAAGTTTTTACTGCCGACTGACAATAGACCAAAAAAACTAGCACAAACATATGCTTACTGGTAAACTGTCACTTTCTTGTGAGCGCATGATTTATTTACACATCTCACACTAAAGATTGTGTAATAAATTTGATCGATTTTACCACAGTCCCAAATTATATTTACGGGCTGTTCAAGGCACTTGTTTGCAATGTCAAAGCTGAAGTAATGATTTTTTTTTTTTTTTTTCGCACAAAAGACGACTTGCTGACATAGGCACCCCACCCCCTGCCTCCCGCTCATTATAAAAGAAAACATGATTCGTGATCATTTAGAAAGGCTGTTAGAAAATTAATCCCAACGTAAGTGTTTGTAAGCACTTGATAGAAGTGTAATATGGCGATGGAACCTAAGACACTATATTTTGATCATGGTTTTTCTCACTCCCACATGTTAAAGCCCCTTCTGATGCTTTCATATCATCGAGTTGATCCTCATCAGCGCCTAACCCACAATTAATGTGTGAAGAGCTTGGAAGTTAAAAGGGCAATGAGATGCACCCATTAGTGCCCAGATCTCAAATGGCATCGGTCTTCATTACCCTGCAGAGCGCAGCAGCGGCGATCACTCTTCCCGCGGAGGCTTTTCATTCGCTCTCATAACTCCAGGCACCTCATTACTGCCTCCGAGCGCTTCGATTTGTTTGCTTTGCAGGGTAATTGCCTCCTCGGAGCAGCAACAGGCTGCTCAGGCGACGACCAAACACGTGTGCATGACCCCCTTCCCCAATCTGGCAAGCTTGAGTCTGAGAAAGATTAATAGAATAATAATCATCGCAGTGTACTTTCAATAGAAGTGGATAATATCCTCGTTTCAATCATGTACTGCCTCGTGAGGCGCACACAGCAGGATTCATGGTCCTGTAGGGCTTAATTAGACTCTTCTGGAACCTGGTTTTCTGAGGCAAGACAGCTGGATTATTTGTTATTGTGTTTATGTATGTGTATGCATTTCCCCAAGAAACAACAACACCCAGACACCGATCAGATCAACCGAATTTCATTCAGCAGAGAAGCAAAAGGCTGTACCAGACTTCCTGCTTTCCGACAGGTTTTAAATCCTAGCACCCAAGTCTGGACAGTCACTCACTGAGAAGTTTTCCGTCTCAGCCAATGATAAATTCCTTGTGTTGTTCAAAACGTACTGTGTAGCATCTGCGCTTGTGTCTGCTCCTAGCTTTCATACCGAAAGACTCATCCACACAGTGCATGACGCATCAATTACCGTCTAGATAGTGGCACATCAGAGAGGACGAAAGTGGATATCTGTTGACAGGTTTGGACAGCGATTTCAGACTGCGCTGCAAAGGCAAGGAATAGAGATTGATTGTTTGTGGCACCGCAATGAGCTTTTATGCTTTGCTGGTGTTTTCTGGGGTTCTTTATTTGTTTTAATGTCTTTCTGCTGTAGACCTTAATTTACATGCACCACCTGCCCGACTCACCAAGTCTATTTTGCGGAGCAAGGAGATAAACTCAGGCTATTGAAGTGTAATGTGCCATTTCAGAAGCAGAATCTGCAACTCACTGTGAGTGGTATCTATTGAGGTATAGATATAGAACAAATATTTAATTGCTGAACTCAACGGAAAAAATAAAATGTGTTGAACAGAGTGGTTTAGTCTAAGTGCTTTTGATTGCTTAGTGTTCTTAGTCAAACGCCAGACAGATAAGACAATAACACAATACATCTCTGCAAAATCGATTGTAAACAGCGAGTCAGCCCATTCAAACCATGACGATAATCTTCTAAAAATAGTTATGAATGAAAGGGATGTGTAACTACATTGATTACAACAAAAATGATTGTCAAGCCTGCGAGAAAATAAGCATCTCTACTGAATGGTAACTAAACCTTCAGCTGACATCACTGAGATCATTTTAAAATGTCACAATTCTGTTGTAGTGGCGTTTAAAGAGTATGTTTTTCAAGTAGGAGACTCAACAACGGTATTAAGATATGGGAGTGAAGGGGTACAAGCAAACATGTCTCTCTTGTTCCACCAATATCTGGAAACAGGCTTTTGACCGAAACTTGCAATTTGTAAAAAGATTTCTTAAATATTTTATAAGCATTCTCCTTAAAATGTGATGGATTTCAGCACAAATCAGTCCAAGACCCAGAAGACCCTGATGGTCAGCTCTTTAGTATTCTAAACTGGGATTGTCAACCTCAGATACCAACACTTACATAAACACAGAGGGCCAACCACAGGTGATAAAAAATGTGACAAAGCTGGAATGGCCCGCAATGTTAAAGCCATTTGCAATCAGTTGTAACTCAAGCTTAATGGCTCTGCTCGGTTCCTTCACCTCTTGTCTGGGGGTTTAAACACCTCACTCTGCTTGTGCTCTGAATTTTAACAAGCCAGTGGTCAGTTTCCACTGGCAGAGATGAGGGACTCAAACGAACCACCCAGTGACTTCACAATCGCACTCCAGGAAGATTTACATTTTTTGGATGGCTAATAGGGAACAAGAAGAAAATGTTGGGGGTGAACACGGCTCAAGTAGGATTCTAGTTTTCTATTACAGTGTGAAAATATTTAGCTATTAAACACAGTTGCAATCCTGTAGCAATCATAATGATCACATGAACAGCAAATAAATGCTGAAAATAAGTCATTTGCTCAACGGATTACATATTTGACTATGATCAACACTCTGATATTTACTCTCACAAAACAGAAAATCACTACCTTGTTCAACATGAAAAGGAAAACAAATATGGTTTTATAGATAGTCTTTCAGATAAACTGTGCATTAAGGCAATGCTATCAGACTGCAATGAACTCAGTCTTAACTTCCACGTTCATGGCACTCCAGGGGAGTAAATCGGAAACACCGAGAGAGTGGGCGTCTCTGGCACAGGTCGACTTCCCCAATCAGAGATGCTGAAGGATGTCCTGTTTGTGCCCAGACTTACAGAAAGAGGTCCCCCTGCTGTCACACATTTGTCTCCTCAAAACCAAGGAGTGCAATCCTTCAGAAATACACCCACGGACAGCATCTGCTCAGTCAGGATTTCGGCAATTTCCATAGATCTACAGATACTGCCGCCAGAAAAGCAATAACCAAATGATACGTGCAGCTCTGCGACACAGGATACTGGGGAGGGAGAAACTTGGACGCATTTTAAATCTAGGCTCAATTTTTCTGTCCTTACTTCATTATTTCTTTGTTGGTTTATTGGTTTGTTTATATTCAATCTGTAAAGTGCTCTGTGGTTACTCTGCGAAGGGCGCTATAGTAAATAAAAATGGATTGATTGATTTGTTGATATTTTCTTCCATTACACACCAAAAAACAGGCTGCTCTGCCAATCAATCGTGGGCCACGAGGAGAGACAGCAGAGCGTCACTCGGGCTCGAGTGGAGCATTTCAATGACCAGAACGCCAGCTAAGCGGTAAATTTGGCTGATAAAGCTTGACTGGGGATCGGCTTGCAATATTTTACACTTTCATTCACTGGCTTTTCTTCAATAGTCTTCTTTGATCGGGATTTTGAAGGAAGAGAATAACCCGTGCCGGAGTTAAACACCCTCTGCTTCACACTGTTGCTTCAGTCTGCTTTCATACCTTTCTGAAAGGGAAGAGAGGGAGGCCAGGGCTAATTAAAGCAATCAGTAGATTAACCTCCGAGTTACCATTCCCCGCTTAAGCACCTGTCAGCCTGGTTCAAGACACAGAAACGAAGCCAGTTCAGAACTTACTAGACGCATTCAACATCAACGAAACCATGTTTCTCAGATGGATGTTTTGTCGCCTCGTCCGCAGCATTCCTCAATTCGTACCCCTTCTTTTCTCAGCGTAAGAAAAAGCATATTTATGTTTTTATAATAATAAACAAAGGTCACTAAATTATACAAACTCAAACCTTGCACCACACATTGTGAGTTTTGCCCCCCCCCCCCCAGGCACAGTCTGAAATATTCACACTCCAGTGGGGGCAGGCTGGACTCCTCTAGGACACACAGTTTATTAACAGAAGTCTGCCTGGCGGCGCTGGATGCAGTGGAGCTGAGATGAGCGATGGGGAGGCAGAGCAATCACCCAGCCCTGGACAGACAGACAGCCTCCAGGACCACAGTCTGGTGACAACCTGTTCTCGACGGGGGAAGAAAACCCGTGCCATTGATTCTTCATGCCTGATAAAGCAGAGATGTCTGACTATCAGACCCACGTTTGTGTTTTTAAACACACAGCTCTAACCACTACATTGGTAGTTAGCACACAACAACGCAAACAGATGCCGTACTGTACCAGGCGGGAACTGTTATCAGTCTCCCCAGTATCGATGTACTAGTCCAGTTGCTCTAGTGTGGTGAAGGACAGGAAGTGAAAGTATGCAAAATAGAGAGAACTTCAAATTATGATTGAAAGCAAACTGTTGCAGTTGCTTCACCCCCTGAACGGTTAGACAACACACACGTGATTATAGCCCCAAACACGTGATTTTCCTATGAATGAACCCAATCTGAAATATTCTGACCCTAATGCGATATTAGCATCAGGTTTTCATCATCCACATCATCCAACTAGTGTACATTACATTATTAGCCTTTCTCCCCTGTGCTGGCAGAGCTTAGCAAACCCCATCAACAAGGGATATCTGGAGTCCTTAAGATACCCGATATCTGTTGTTGTGTTGTTCTGCCATCACATGCGTCTGGGCTGACGACACTTCACTATAATTAGTAAGTAACTTATGAGCAAAACATCTTTCGTCAATAATACACTTTCCCTTTGCCATTAGGAGTAACAATATGGTATATAAATATCAATCACGTTTAACTGAGGAAATTGATAATGCGATTCAGGTATATGCAAAGTAATGCAGAGGCTTCTTGGAAAGAGAGAACTCATTCCATACATTATGTAATAACATAATTCAACTATATTCAAATTATATTACAGGGGAATGGTGGTATATTGGGAGAGTACTAGAAAGTTGACTGTGGAAAACACAATTTCGTGACAAGTCATTTTTTGTTACTATGAAAGACTATTCGAAGGATTGACACAATTCACAAGCATTTATTCATGAAAGCTCAGTTCCTTCATTATTCCTGAGAAGTTCATATAATTGATAAATAATTCTCAACTTTTTCATGAATAGCTAATAGGGTTAGAAACCTTCTATTCTAATTCTAGGCTTCAGTTACTTATTTCAAAGTCTGAATAATTAAATCAATTCCAACCGAGAAGGGAGTTAACCAAATGTGTTTTTAAAACCAGTTTCAGACAAAAAATAAATCCACAGCAATGAAACCTGAATGCATTCTGTCATTACATTTAAATTCAGATTACACACCTCAGTACACTGAATATGAGCAATCCAAACAGACATTACGAATAATAGATTTACAGGCAAGTGCAATTTAGCCTTTCATTTGTTTGTTGTATTATTATTGCCAATACACAGAAATATTGCCCTGGAACACATGCCACATAAATCAGACTTTGCAAAACCCAGCTGTGCTTACAAAGTGAGTCTAGTAGATCTACATCACTTTTACGTGAAAGAGGAAGTCCTTATAAGACTGAAAACAGGTGGCACTTTACACAAAGGCTTGTGTCCGTTTCAGAGTGTTCACGTGCCGGCGGCTATTAAAACTGCTCTGAAAGGGCGGGATGCAGATTGTAATTCCTGTTCCAAAGACCTACTTAACATAATATTAGCCGGATATAATTATACTATTCATACTGCTCAAGACAGCAGACCTGCAGAAATGCAAATATATAGCCTGTATATGGATACCAAAAGATGAAAACAATAGGACAACATAGAAGAAGGGAAGATGAAATCATAAACTTGCAAAATGATATGGAAAGGAGCAGCTGTATATCTGTATATATAAATGTATATATAAGTGGAAACATCTTGGGGAGCCTTAATCCAGTAGTGGATCAATATGAGCTGATGGTGATAGTGAAGATTGTTTGTGTATATAAATATATATATCTCTGTTTGCACCTTCCTCTGTAATAACATCTCCAAAATTACAAAGAAACATTTTGACACCATGCCCGTCTTATGGGAAGTCAGTGATCCAAACTACTTGGTTACAAGGATTGTGTCTTGCCATAAATAACACATTTTTATTTGACAATGGACAGGTCTATGTGGACAAAGGGTGGGACACCGGAGCAACTATTCATTAGAGATAATAATACAATGCGTGACGTTACATTTGCAGAGCAGGGCTGTAAATGCAAATACACAGACTGTGTCAACACCTCAGAAACACGAATCAAGCCGGTTGTCTGTTCTCCCTTGAGCTGGCATCAGTTTCAGCCACCGAAACCAGACAGCTTGATGCCAAGCCGGGCAAATTTACTTCAGAGAAAACTAAGATCCACTTCAGTCTGCTGCAGATGGAAAAAGAGCAGAACGTTTATTTCTACCTTTAACTGCAGGTCTGCACCATGATTTCAAGATATAGTTCATAAACACTGACTAGTGTGCTTAGAATATGAATGAGGAGTGTCCGTTTAACAGCGCTATTTGGAGGAAAAGTGTTTGACTGCTATGGTTGCATCTGTGAAAATATCTTGTTTCCTTTCCTTTCACACCAGGCCGCTGTGCATCTCAACCGAACCACCCTGCACAGAAGGATACGAGTCGACGTGTGAATATAACTTGACCTTGACTCGACCCACCTCCTCCAGTTAGACCGAAGTTTAAAAAAAAAAACTCCTGTGTCAAGATGATCTGGGGGAGAAGTGGATTTGGCCAGAAATCGGAGAAGCCTCCTTTATCTGTGCATCTCTGTTTACATGAGGGCTCAGATGTGAGACAAGGAAAGGCTTATTCCCCCCACATTAAAAAAAAAAAAAGCTGAGGGTGGGAACTGTTGTCCAAGTCATCCGAGGTGCCTGAGACACACTGGACTCTGGTACAGAAGTGTTTTATGAACAGGTATCAGACATGTATTCAATCCACACATACATGGAGAGATGTATGTGTGTGTAAGAGAGATTAATCTAGTTTTGTTAGCTCATTTCAGCTGCAGTTTCCAGGCCAGTTAAAAGCACCATCGTCCGCCACAAATCTCTTGTTGGGCAAGAAGTCGCTATTAGATGTTGAGCCTTATTTTCGTCACCCTTTCTTCTTCAGTGAACTCTATAGCAGGCGAATTGTGTGTTTCTTCATTCTCATCACAAAGCACAGCTGATGTCACAGATCACTGAATCATAGCCTTCCAGCACCAGCAACTGCTCGAGTAATTACCAGGGGAAAGCACAGCAGTCTATTTTTATTAACGCCGTCTATTGCCCATTGTGAAGAAATTAGAAGCACGGCAAGCGATTACGGAAGGAAAGAGGTTTTTCTTTATGGTTATGGGCAGGAAGAAGTGCACACTCCACATACATGTGCGCTGCGCAGCTCGCTTTGCAGTTTTCCCCAGATAGGGTGTGGGAAATGATCAGCTGGAGTCATCTGTACATGGGAAGCAAAACACAGACCCTACTGAAGCAGGTTTGTGGCCATGGCAAAGATCAGCAAATTCAGTCAGTTAGACAAGGCCTGGGCAAAATAAACACATAAATGCACTTTATAAAAAACGAATGACAAACTGATTAATAAGTATATCATCTGTATGTTGCCGTATGCAAATTCAAAATACAATGAAGATCCAAATTCATATTTGCATGGGTTTTGGAAGATAAACATTAGCACAAAGTACTAACAGTTATATTTCCCCAGTTATGTTCCTGAGCTGGACAACAATCAAGTGTATCTAGCAAATCTCCACAACACAAACATTTAGCAGTTTAATATCCTGGACAGTAGATGGAAAGTCACGACCAGCAAACAAGGAACAGCAACAGGTCTCCTCCAGAGTTTTGTAGCATTAGATTAGTGTGTGTGTGTGTATTGTTTATTTCCAGTAATAACGCATTGCAAACCTCCTACGTACATGTGCTAAATACAACTTTGCAAGTTTTGCACTGGTCTAGCGAATCCTAACAGTGCCACCACTACAATGCAGCTCAGCTAAACACAGCTTGTGGATACACAACCAGATCTGGCAAATATTCGAGTACAGATACAGATAACAAAATACACAATTTGCTTCGCCTGAACTGTGTGGTGCCCGATACACGAAGAACAAAACCCTTTTTACAAAGCATTTCCGTCCCCGGGGCAGGAAGCAGCGTTGGCAAGTTCACTGCCTCAGTCCAACTCAGGAGCGTGGACCCGGGCCAGAGGCGAGAGCGGAGTCAGACCGCCGCTTCATTCTGTAGCGCAATGGGGAAGCCGTGCAAGCCTGTATCTAGCCGTGTCGTAAAACCTCTTTTGAGTGCTTCTCTGAGGTAGCAACCGGCCTCCTCTCCAGTAACAATGTAACAACAGGCAATCTATGGTCTCTTACCTGGGGGAGGACCTGCACATGGGTCCTGGTGGGACTGACAGCAAGACAGGAGGACAGAGACCTCCGGAGAGCCGCCACTGTGGACACCCTTCCCAGCGAAACCATGGCTAAAGTTCAAATCAGTCCACTAGGAGAAGCAGTGTTTGCATAATGTCCCGCCGCCTGGCTGAGCTGTCTCTTGTTGAGCGCCGGCAGACGGAGACACGGACGCGTCCTGCCCTGAACCAGCCGAGCCGCAGACACGCAAGAGCGGAGAGGAGCCAGGAGGAGCCAGGCGCAGCCCCATTGGTGCAGGCGGGGCTGAGGGGGCGGGATGTGGGTCCGCACGGCCAATGGCAGCCCACACCGATCAAGGGGGAAAAAGTGAGCGCAACAAAGTTTCAGCGTCTGTCTGCGTGTGTAACAGTTGCGCTGCTTCTGCTTTGCATCCATAACGGATGTGTCGTCGAGGGGGTGGCATTGAAACTTGAGGTGGAAGAGAGCAGTTTAAACGTGGAGGAAAGACGTCTGTTTTATTCACTCGTGTCCAACTGTTGAATCAGCTGTTAAAATGTGGAGAGGTTGCACCCATGCACATGTGAACTACAGTAATGGATCAATCTCTCCTTTGGTTGCCAATAACTGTTTTATTAATCAAATAAACTAGGCAGTGTGGCACTAAAAGGATAGTAGTGAGTCATATTTCACAAAGTGGTTAGGTATTTAGCATTCATAAACTTGTATGCTTTAATAGCACAATTAAAATAAAAACAAGAGCATTCTGGGAATTCCACTCTCTCCAAGTGAGTTTAATACAAATTTACAGGCAGGGAGTAAACGTCTGTTTGTGCTTTTGGTCATTTGTGAGTGGAGCCGATCGACACAGCGAAGTAACAATATAATTTAAGGAGCTCCACGGTCAATTACAGCCAAAAAAACTATTAAACTGTTCAAGAAGCAAATGGTGTTTCAGAGAACAAGCACAGCTGGTGGTTCTTGTCTTAATCATAGCATTTATTGTGATTTATGTCTAAGCAGACACCCCGTGACACTTTACAAATGTGTATATAATCAGTAGAAAGTAGAATAAGCATACATCCTAGTACAATAAGTTGGCGAGGAAGGGACGGATGGTGCGTAGGTTGCTCAGCAGGGATCGTCAGGTGTGTGTCACAGTGGGCCGGGAGATGAGAGACAGAGCGGGGTTAAGGGTCACGCTGAGAGTTTAAGTGGAAGAAGATGAGGAGCGTATGTTAGTTTGCAGTGGAATTGAAATGGAGAGATCAGTAGAAGGTGAGGAAGAGGAGGGAGAGAAGAGGAGATCAGTGAGAGGGGATAAGGGGGTCAGAAGAGGGAGGCGATAGGAAGATCTGAGCATCATCTGCAGAGAAGAGAACCGATGGGATGGGATGATGAGAGCATGAAACAAATTGAATCTTTTAGACCTTTCATGAGAACACGTGTTATGAAGGTGCCTTTTTTGCCCTCGGTGCTTGTGCTGATTCTGAAATTAGAAAATAACCATTCCTGTCTAAAACCAGTCGCAGAAGATACATGCTTGAACATTTGCAACCAAACAAAGCTCCACAAAATGAAGTATACAATGAGACACAACAGGCTGCTCTACAATAGCTGCATGCCTGGGAGTGTGTTAATGTTCAGTTCAATCACCAGCCTGGATACCCTCTAGCACATTACACTGTAAACGTGGCCAAGAGACCGTTTATAACAACCCATTCATATTATCCTGTGATCAACATAAAAGTCAAACACCTTCACTGAGAGGCAGTTCTCATCGATCCATGCACAGTGCAGGAATGCTCCTAATTTGCTCTCTGATTCTATGCTTAATTACGTTTAATGAGACTCTGGTTAATAACAGTTGCCAATTATTTCATGGAAGTACTTTTCTGCTTCTGAATTTAGTGCTAATGACTGGCAATGAAGGTGCCACCAGGGGCTGTTTAGGAAAACTCTCAAAAGCTGTTGACACTGACCTGATCAGAGTCCGCCATTTCCTCATAAGTCCTTAATGTGGCCATTTTCTTCTTCTTTTTTAGCCCCAAGACTGATTCTCCCAAGTTTGTTCACGATCATGATTACACAGGAACTATGACGACACATCAACTCAACCAGTGATACTCGTGTAGCTGGATGTCACACAATGTCCATAGTTGAGTTGGTGCTCCATTCTGACTTGGGTAAGGATCATGCGTCAGTAGGAGTGTATGAAGAATCTGTGTTTTTTCTGTTCCATTCCATCATTTTAGAAACTTTAAAAACTCAATGAAATGTTTCCCTCGGGTCTCCCTTTCATCATTATCTACCATTTATGAAGTTAAAACCACAAAAGTCCTGCTCTAAAGACACACTGTAAGTTACCAGTGCTTTATTGCCAGGGTAAGTGCTATATGGCTATTCTTGGAGAGCTCCTGTTTCAATACGTCCAGTTCCTCACATTACTGTGCTCTTGAAAGAGACCCATGCAAATCAGATTACAGCAGTGTTCAGATGTAGCCATTAATGCAATGCTATTGTGCAATTTACTTGGACAATAAATATATGAATGCAATTGTCTCTTTGCAAGTTTGAAGCACTGATTAAAGGAGTTTTAACCACATAACATTATGCACAAATTTCAGCATCTCCTTATCACCATCCCTGCACATAGAAATACACACAGGGTGGCTGTCTCTTACAGCACATCCAGGACATTAACATTACTTTTATTCCTGCATCTATTCGGCAGTTAGAAAACATAAATAAATATTGTTTTGGAAGTGAGAGAAAAATCCATTCTTTTTATATTGGTATGAAATCAAAGGTTTGGTAAAGCCTGTAAAACAGACATCTAATGCTTTGATTCATACAAAAATCAAAAATAGTCAAAAATAAATACATAAATTCATTAATGTATAAATATAATAAAACGAGAATTTATATATCTAAAAACAGATCCAACAATTTGGCACACTTGAATACAAATTATAACATCAGAAATCATTTGCACAAATACAAACCTACTAAAATGTTATAATAAATAATGATGATTAAAATAGTTTTTTCCACGTACTACACTTTTGTCCCATTTTATCGGCAGGATGGAGTTTAATTTGAAGTTGCCAGTTCTGTCCCTAATCTTCATGGACATCTCCAGGGTTATCTCCCTGGAATAGGCAGGCCACAGCATTGACATTGCCGAGACCTTACTCATCTGTTCAGCGTGGCTTTGCTGTCTGTTTTCCAGTTTGTTTGGGGTAATGGGTGTTCAACTCGGGAAGTGATTATGAAATTCCTAAACCTTAGAAACACTTTTCCCTGCTGTGGGCTGATTGCCATCAATGCAGCACATGAAATTGCTATTAGACTGACATCTTGTCGTTATTTTGTGTCACAGTTTCTATCCCTTTCGATTTTGAACTCTTTTATAACTATTTTTGAGCCTTCCACATTCAGATTGTTGAGCTAAGACACTCTGAATATAATAAAGACAATTTAGAAAGCACTGTCTCGCTGTTCTAGTCTCCTTGATATCTCAATAGCTTTGTAAACATCTATATCTATAATTTATTTTCCTTGACCTTAGAGGACAGATTCCCTTTCAAATTGAAAGACAACCATTACCAAATGGGAAGAGCCTTCTAACCTGCCAATCAGTGAAAACATGTACCAAGCTGCCCAATAGGGGCCCTGCTGGCAGGAGGAAGACCCGCCCCCGGCATCTGTGAAAAGTCTCCTCCTGACTGCTCACCGCTCTTCTGAGTTTTTTAGATTTTGGTCTTCTCGTAGAGCTTTGCTTCTCTTCGGAGGCAAGTACACAGCAGGAGTCTCTCTCAGAGCCAGCTTCGGTCCCTCCATTGAGATCTGCTGTGCGTATCCTCTCTGCAGAGGTAAGTTTTGCAGAGTAGTTTTCTAACACATAGATCTGGCTTTGGCTCCTCTACAGAGATAAACTGTGTAAATGACCTCTTTGTACCATCTTTCAGATATTCTTGAATGTGTGTTGGAGCTCAGCGGCTGCTGTTCTCCAGGCTGAGCAGTTCCCGTTGCAGGACAGACACTACAGATCCCTGCACTCGACATGGACACCATCGGCATCGACACATCGATATCGACCTTGAAATCCATCAACGTTGACACATCGATATCGACCTCGAAATCCATCTTCGTCGACATATTGATATTGACCTCGAAATCCATCAACGTCGACACATCGATATCGACCTCGACATCCATTGACGTCGAGACATCAACCTCGAAATCCAGACGTCGACACATCAGGATACACTGAAGAGTGTCTTGCTGAGCCTCGATCTTCGGATCACGCCTCCTTTATCCCATATCAAAGTCAATACTGGGAGAGGAGAATGTCTAGACTGAGACTCGATCCACGGATCTCACCTCCTCCCCATCGAGGTATTCAGGGATTGAGAGTGTCTCTCAGGAGACTCGATTTACAGATTGTGCCTCCCTCCCTACCTCACGTCGAAAGCTCCATTCTCGACATTGACACATCGAGATCAACCACACACGAGATGAACCTGCACACAGACCCAGGATCTGTTGTGAGGAGCTGGGAGAAGCAATCCTGCCTCAGGATTTTAGCTCCTTTTTGGGCTATCAACATTAACATCTTCTCCCAGGAATTAAACCCCGGAATGAGGCAAAAAGGGACCTTTCACTGCTGTGCGGTCTGAAGCAAGCTCCCCTCAGATGATGGTCACAATCTTTGCAACCATGCCCTCCAAGCTGTTAGAGGTGAAAGGGGGTGCAGCCACTGCGCTGCATTTACATCTGCAACCAGAAGTAGGAGAGCGGGGAACCTCTCCCCAAGCCTCCTCCAGGGCGTCAGTAGCACACTCTGCCAGTTCCGCCAGAGGATGACCCCCACCAGGATGGGTGTCTCCAGAGCTGAAGCAAGGATGCCTCTTCCTCTTCCAGCCTGGGGGGCTTCCCAGCTAGAGAGCATTGGCTTCGACCCCCATCTATGCAGGTGCTCCCCGGAGAGTCTCTCCCCAAGATGGAGATCGCCAGCAAGCAGGCGCTCACGTTCCCCACGGCGTGCCTCCCCTCACTACTTCTCCCCCATCGGGTGAGGGAGGAGGAGGATGAGTTCAAACACTGCTGCATCAAATGGGAGTTTGGACAGTAGCTATGGCCACCCAGCGCCAAATGTGATACCATCTGAACGAGAGGGAATTGACACAGGGCTGATGGAAGGCCCCTCCATCACCTGCCCTTACAGGAAGAGATGTCCATGCTCCTCAACACATTTACACTTGGTCAAACTTTCGGGACCACTGTCAACCTGAGCATAGAACACTCAGCCAGGGCGATGGAAACGGCGTCAAAGTACGCCGACCTTCAACATCCAAGAAGACTGGCCCTAGCCTCAGGGGATACAGTGGGTGACAAACAAAAAAACCCCGCAGGCCAGCAGGCCAGAAGGGCAGGAACTCTGTCTCAGGAGATTGCAGTAATGCAAGAGAAATTAGCTGTACGACAGGTTCTACTCACAGTACTTCCTAGTGCCAAAGAAGGCCCATTCTCGACCAGAGGGGTCTCAACATGTTCTGAAGAAAATAAACTTTTGCATGTTGACTGCACAGTGTATCCTCCAGTCAGTCTGACTGGGCAACTGGTTCATAGACCTCAGGGACACCTACTTCTATGTCCCTATCCTCCCAATGCACAGGACATATCTACACTTTGCCTTCCAGGACCAAGCCTGTGAATACTGGTGCCCTGCACGGACGCATGGATGCAGTTCTGGCCCCCTCAGGTCAAAGGGGATCAGAACAACCTGGATGACTGGCCAATTGTAAAGACTTCAGGATACAGGTGGAGGAACACATGACAGAGGTCATACAACATGTGACTATACTGGGTTTTCAGTTCACACGGAGCAGAGCTCTTTCAAACCCACGCATTCAGTGGTGTTCTTTGGAATGCAGTTCGACTCCGTAGTGATACTTGTCCTCCTGTCAGAGACAGGATCGAGTCACTGAAGTCTTGCCTCATGCAATGCAGAAGAGGCTAGA
Source organism: Amia ocellicauda (assembly GCF_036373705.1). Lineage (NCBI taxonomy): Eukaryota > Metazoa > Chordata > Actinopteri > Amiiformes > Amiidae > Amia > Amia ocellicauda. The sequence continues at coordinate 34,023,820 of NC_089862.1, read as the reverse complement.
CTCTCCGGCTAATTTACTTCAAAAGCTGTTAAGACTATTGGTGGCCGCCTTGAAAATCCTTCCCCTCAAACACAGGACAATGTGTCTGCTACATCGCTGGGAAAACGCCAACGGGCTGCACTCAGCAAGACACAGACACTGCCGACTGACCATGACTCCAGCATGCAGGAGGACATTGGATTGGTGGCAGAATGACAACAATTTACACCTCGGATCTTGGATCACCGGAGGGAAGTCGTCATGACAAACGCCTCAAACTACAGCTGGGTCACGGTCTGGAATGGGATCGGGGTACAAAGGACGTGAAGCGGTCTCTGATCATCCTCCCACTTTAATTCACAGGAGCTGCAAGCTGCGTCACTGGCACTGCGCACTTTCAGCATGTCCTGGCAAACAAGCATGTCTTAGTTTGAACAGACAACAATGACAGTGGTGGCTTAAATCAATTACCAGGAGGGGCATGTGCTCACCCGGACTGCATCGTGTGACGTGAAAATGTCTTCTGTTGGCATGAGATAATCTCTGATCGATCAGGGCAATACACCTGCCAAGTGTATCCAACACAGCGATGGACCTCCTCTCTCTCTGAGGACCGGACAGCTTGGAATGGAGATTGAGACCTCAAGTGGTAGAGTAGATCTGGGAGACGCTGTGATGAGCTTGACCTCTTGCTACTCAGGCAATGACTCAGTGCCCCTGTGCTGAAAGCAGGAGGGGTCCCCTGGTGTTGATGCCTTGCTCACCCGTGGCCTTGGGAATTGCTTTACACCTTCCCTCCACTGCCACTTCCTTCTGATTGCCCCCCAGTGGCCGAGACAGTTATTGTTCGCAACACTAGCGCAGATGCTCAGTGTGGACCCCTGGCAAGCGGACGGACTCCTGTGGCACCCAAACCCAGCACAGCTGCAGTTGTGGGTCTGGCCCCTGAAAGCCTCTGTCTAATGTCACTAGGACTGCCAGACAGCGTTATAGAGAAGCTGTAGTCGGCCAGAGCCCCTACTACCGGAACTCAAGATGTTTAAAAGTGGTCAACCTTCCAGAACTGGTGTCTTGACAGACATGTGGATCCAGTCGGTGTTGTACCCCATATCGACCATCCTTGAAGGTTTATCTGGCTGCCATCAGCATGTCATGATAAGATTGACAGTGTCTCCCCATGAGCCCATTTCCTGGCGATCCAGTTTCTAAAAGGTGCGAGATGCTTGAGACCACCAAAAAAGGACACAATTCCAGCCTGGGACTTGAAATTAGTGCTGCAAGGACTTTGAGCCCATCTCCACAACGGAGCTCTGCTTCCTCTCGCTCAAGGTCGCCTTCCTTGTAGTGATAACGTCGGCAAGGAGAATTAGTGAAATTCATGCCTTGTCTGTGGATAAAGCCTGTCTGATCTTCTCGGGAAACAACGACAGAGTCACTCTCAGGATGAACCCGGCCTTCATACCCAAGGTCGTGTCGGCATTCCACATAAACCAACCAAGTGTCCTGGAGTCTTTCCCTCACCCTCCGCATACATCAGATGAGGAGCGCAGACTACACACACTCTGCCCTGTCCGGGCTTTGAGGTGCTATATGTGGAGGACTGCGCAGAGCCGCAAATTTGACCAGCTGTTGTCTGCTACGGGAGGGTGGTTTCAAAACAGCGACTGGTGCACTGGGTGGCGGATGTGATCCAGTTCACCTATGAGACTGCTAATGTTCTCATGCCTGAAAACATCTCAGCACACTCAACAAGGGGACAAGCCATGTCCTGGGCTCTCTTTCACAGTGCCACACTTGAAGAACTGTGCAATGCTGCGACCTGGTCTGGTCAACAGACCTTCATGAGGTTCTACCACCTCAACGTGGTGGACCGGCTGCACCCAAGCTTGGGCTCCCAGGTACTTCAAACTGCTAGCCCTCAGGCACCATGAGGCTCTGCTATCCTTGTCATTGGGATTGGGCTTAAATCAGGTGTCAGGACTCGCGACAGCTCTGGTATAGTCTTCCCATTCGGTAATGGCTGTCTTTCGATTTGAAAGGGAACGATAGGTTATTATCATAACCCCGGTTCTCTGAAAAAGAAAGACAGCCATTACTCTTCGGGGGTCACTTGACCAGATGACCTTCCTGATGAAGAAATGGCAGGGAGCTGCAGTCAGGAGGAGACTTTTCACAGATGCCGGGGCGGGTCTTCCTCCTGCCAGCAGGGCCCCTATTGGGCAGCTTTGGTACATGTTTTCACTGATTGGCAGGTCAGAAGGCTCTTCCCATTTGGTAATGGCTGTCTTTCTTTTTCAGGAAACCGGGGTTATGATAATAACCTATCGTTTTCTTTATGTGTTATGGTGTCTAAGCAAGATACAGACCACGACTCCATCATATAAGCAACCTTTAAAAATGTGAAATTGACATCTGTCCATGTGAAAGACGATGCAGGACAAAGACACACAACTAAACTCATGCAATAAAGGCCACAAACTGGAAATCACTAATTGTCAAACTGTCTCTTCCTTATTTTGATTCTGAGCTTCAATATGCTACATAATCTTTTATGTTGCATCATTCTTCACAGAAGTACACAGGCTGAATGCCAAATACTTAATACAAGCACTTAATACTTAACCGTGTGTAAAATGTCACACTGACACCGAAAAAATTGGAACAAAACACAAATGAGTTCCAATCAGTATGGAAAATACCACCAATAGTTGAGTAATGTTTTATATTGACTTAATTTGTAACCTAAATAATTTCCTTCATTGCAAATATAATTCTAATACAATACATTGATATTGATCTGACCACTTTGCAGAAAGTGAACAACATGTCGAATGAGGTTTCACACAGAGGAAACCAAAGTTTATTTGTGTCAATATACAGTGTTAAGGAAAATCCTACGATCTCTGGGGAATTGCGTGTATCTTTGAGACAAACTGAAATCTGGCATCGCCGAAGTAATGAACAACATGACACCCTGTCAATCCCTAATACACTGTTTTTCCTTTGTAGTTCTGATCACATCTTTTCAAAGACCTCACAAAGGGAGCCCGTACAAGCAAGAAAATCAATACAACCTTGTCTACTCAAATAGAGTATTTCTGAGGTTTGTCAGACTTTTGTGTTTTGTACTGAACATCTTTGAAGCTCCATCGCTGCTAACAGCACAATTATCTCCTCTAAATGATGTCAGATTTGTATTGTGAGTCTTTTTGTTCACATGTAAAAGCATAGCATTCAGAAATCCCACTTTTCTGTTGTGTTTACCTAGTCTTTCTGTGTCAGAGACAGGATGTCCCCAGAACTGGGCCATGGAGAATCCACACATGCTCAGTAGGGTCGAGGTGTTCATTCTTGCTCAACATCTGCCCACATTTCTCATCTCCTCTTCAAAGAGCACAGCCTCTTCTGGTCCTGGTCTTCGGCCCCCAGACAGCATGTGAGTTGTTGTCTGTTGGGTCCCCTGGAAGAATAACATGGGTTTACATACATGCACCACCACAGCAAATTGTAAATTGTGATTTTATTGCCATCTAGTGGATATTTTGGTACTTTTGCACACAATTTACGAACCCACAAAACTTTCGTTTCATGTTTTTATTAGATTTTAAGCAAAACAACTGCCAATATGTGATTGGTGGCCAGATTTCTTCTGCTACAGATATACCATCTATTTGCATCTAACTCCCATTGACATGTATTTTATTCTTTAACCTGGAGAGCCAGTAGGAGAACCAGATAGTGTGAGCAAGTGAGAATAAAGATATTAAATTGAATTGAATTGTGGTAACAAACATACAAACTGGATCGCATTTTGGACTGGTTGCCTTTTGTCTTGTGTTGTTGATCTATTATTTGTGTAGAGAGGGGTCTGTTTGCTGTGTTCAGTTTAGGCTCAAAGAGTGTAAAGCTATGTTGTATAGACAGCTGGTTAAATAAGTATGACAGCGTCGTTGTTGATGATTGATAATAAAGATGCACTTGACTGTTCTCTTGCATCAGACTTGGGTTACTTCTAAATAACATGACAAAGAGGAGCTGTGTTTTGTTTATGTGTTTGGCATGTCTGTTTATTTGGATCATGCACCCTGTAAATAAATGAGCACTATAGCACCGTGTGTCCTAATGCCTGAGAGTCCAGATGCCATGTCTAACCCCACATGTTATTACAATATGTATATATTTCCCTTTTCCTTACTATAATCACTGTAATGATTCCGTATTGCAGATGCACCCTGGTAAGTTGTGTGTATTATTTTGTAGGGCGAACGTAGCTATAAGTTTGCAATGGGATGATTCCAGAGGTAAATTTTTATCTTCATGCACTACAGCTCTACCAATACCAGACTTATTCCAGGTCTGAAGGGAATGTCCTACTGAGAGACTGAGGAACTGAACCTTTTCACCCTGGAACAGAGGAGACTACGTGGGGACTTGATTCAAGTCTTCAAAATCATGAAACACATCGACCACATCAAACCAGAGGAGCTTTTCCAGATCAGCAGGGACACACACACCCGGGGACACAAATGGAAATTGGGCTTCAAGGCATTCAAGACAGAAAACAGGAGACACTTCTTCACACAGAGAGGCGTCACGATCTGAACAAACTCCCCAGCGATGTGGCTGAAGAGACAATTTGGGAACATTCAAAAACAGACTGGATAGGATCCTTGATCACTCAGTTATTAATGGACACCAAACGAGCACCATGGGGCGAACGGCCTCCTCTCGATTGGACACTGTCTGATGTTCTTATGTTCTTATGTTCTTATGTCTACCCAACACACTGAAGCGCAGTTTCACACTGATCTCTCTCACATGTTGGATATATGTGCTGTGAAAATAATAGTCCATTTATAACACACGACTGGGATTTGATTGCATTTAATTTGCTGATATATCTCCACCCCCTGTGATAAGTAAGGAACAATACATCAAAACCCAACCACACAAACAACAAGAACGACAACACGTTTACATGGAAATTCAAATTAAAACCGATGATTGAGTGAGGTGAGACTTCAAAGGCCTGAAGTATCTCTGATAAGTCAAACTCATATTAATTAGGCTGAGTAGGAGAAACGGATAGAGGGAAAGAGAGACAGAGAGTGTAAAAAAATGGAGAGATGTCAAGCTGAGGCAGCTGTGAGGAGAAAAAAGCGAACGAGGGGAAAAACGTTCTTTGAAGTTAGGAACTAAGATAGAAATGGAGGTAATTGTGTCTGACTGGTCTTCGTAATGAAGAGCTGCGGATCTGCGCCTCAGATCTGCGGAAGATTGCAGTAACTAATGCGTTCACCCCCCACCGCTTGGCTCACAACTCACAGGCTCCTAATTGACCCACTCTCACTCCCGAGGGGGCTCTGTTATTATTTATTAATTATTAATTTATAAATTATTTACACTGCGGAAAATTACATGTGACAGTTTTCTGGACAGGCAACGTTAATTGAGCACGAGTAGCTGCTCTCGGAATTGGTACAAATGTAGCCACCAAGGATTATCTGTAAATCATATATATATGATTTTTTTCCAGGCACAGAGGCTGAACGAATCTTTACAAAACACACTCCAATAATGTACTTATCGATTTTATTCTTGGGAATTTAATGGTGGTAGGCAAAATCGTTAAACTGCATGTGGCATCGAGATTTATATATAGATATACACGTAATTAAGAGTATTGGGTAATCGAGGAGTCATTTAAATAATTAAAATAATGTAAAGTTTACTTCTTCAAGAGGTTGCATATATTTGTAAGCAAATCTTCACACTGCAGTGTCTATACCTTAAACGGGGCATCAATAATTTTGGGTCGATAATGTATGTTTTCCGCACATACAACTGATAAAGGTAAGCAGACCTTTCTTTATTAGAAAACACAGAGTTCTGAATCTGGGTTTTATTTTAAATGTATTCTAATATTTGTATCAATTAAATATTTTTTGCAACTGAAAGAAAGATCAAAAACCCCACACACAAACACCCATAAACTCATATATTTCGGCTGTAATATGACACTATTATATTTTTGAATAATACATTTATTTTAGTGAATGGTAATAATATGTACATTTGCTTTTGCATCCCCTTCCCAGATTTGCTCGCTGTGGAAAAACACGCCTGTCTCCATAGCCAGCAGACACTGTGGTTGTCCAGATCAGACAGAGTCTGTTTTCTTGCCTGTTCTTTAGTCTTTGGCTGATAAGCAGGCAAATGCCAAGTTGGATCATGCTGACAGGGCTGTGCTTTTTATTTTGTGTAAATCTGGCTCATAATTATGTATGAAGTGATAATCTGAACCACGGGGAAAAAAAACATACCGTATAGATGGATGCATATGTGTATCTTTATATTTATGTCTTTAGTTTCATTACAGGCAGACCTTGGGCACCTGAAAAACCATCTATAAAGGCAGATCTTGGGCACCCCAAACAAACCTAGTATACTAAAAGACCTGTCCTGCACCTTTTACTTTTAGTTTTTAAGTGCCGTGGGATTTTTAAAGTATGTAACCTGATGAGTGAGACCATTTAATTCAATTTACAAATATACCAATATACAGCTCTGGAAAAAAGAGACCACTGCAAATTATCCTTAAAACAGCATCTCTACATGTATGGCCATTCCATTCCAACACAGACACACCTCATTCTACTGAATAAGCTACTGATTAGGTGATCACCTGAACCAAGGAAAAGTATAAAAACCACTGCTGTGGTCATCACTATCGCTCTTGCAATAGGACCAGCTGGATGGCAAAAACAGTGCTAGTAGTACCTCAAAAGTAATAATAACAAAACTGTTGACCATTTGGTGGAGGATCGGTGATGAACTGGGGGTGCTTCAGCAAGGCTGGAATCGGGCAGATTTGTCTTTGTGAAGGACGCATGAATCAAGCCACATACAAGGTTGTCCTGGAAGAAAACGTGCTTCCTTCTGCTCTGACAATGTTCCCCAACTCTGAGGATTGGTTTCTCCAGCAGGACAATGCTCCATGCCACACAGCCAGGTCAAGGTGTGGATGGAGGACCACCAGATCAAGACCTTGTCATGGCCAGCTCAATCTCCAGCCCTGAACCCAATTGAAAACCTCTGGAATGTGATCAAGAGGAAGATGGATGGTCACAAGCCATCAAACAAAGCCGAGCTGCTTGAATTTTTGCTCCAGGAGTGACATAAAGTGACATAAACATCAATGTGAAAGACTGGTGGAGAGCACACCAAGATGTATGAAAGCTGTGATTGAAAATCAGGGTTATTCCACCAAATACTGATTTCTGAACTCTTCCTAAGTTAAAACATTAGAATTGTGTTTAAAAATGAATATGAACTTATTTTCTTTGCATTATTCGAGGTCTGACAACACTGCATTTTATTTTGTAATTTTGACCTGTTGTCATTTTCTGCAAATAAATGCTCTAAATGACAATATTTGTATTTGGAATTTAGGAGAAATGTTGTCAGTAGTTTATAGAATAAAACAAAAATGTAAATTTTACCCAAACACATACCTGTAAATAGTAAAACCAGAGAAACTGATAATTTTGCAGTGGTCTCTTATTTTTTTTCCAGAGCTGTATAGTTCTATCACATTTAAAAGTAGACAGTTTTGTTTTGTTGGAGAAAAAGAATGAATTCCTTTATGGCAGCAGCGCATTGTGTGGAAGATGTGTGAATGCCAAGGCGAGAAGCAGCTAGTTTTCAGTTCAAACTGTTTCTGTTCTCGCAGTGAACAGATGGAGAAAGTGCTGGACGGTCTGTGTGTGGAGACCGCAGCATTGTCAGCATTCACACTTCCTGCATTCTTCAGTAACAGAGAGTTGCAGACAGGGAGAGAACAGTAACGTCACGGGTGACAGTGACACCAAGTCCCACAAGTGGACTGACTACGCCACCCCGTGTCCCTGTGAGGATGGGGAGCCTCTTTGTCAATTACATTTGGTCCTGGGACACCCACACAAGATGGGCCCAAGTCGATAAATCGGGGGGATCGTTAATATATTATGTCACTTCTTTACCATCTATTGAAAAGTTTGTACGAACTATCAATATCCTAAATCCTAATATCTAGAACCTGCAGTAAATACACATAAGACAATCAGTAACAGCAAATACAAAACTAAAGTGCAGTGTGAATTGCAGTCTCATCACCGGCACTCTACTCTCACTCTACTATACTCTACTCTAATTCACTCTACTTTACTTTACTCCTACTGTACTCAACTTCTCTGCTTTTCCGCGATCCTCACTTCTCTGCAACCGGCTTTTCAAGCCCAGCTCCATCAGGGGACATTAAAAACAGGTTCACATCATCACCAACAAGGGGTTAAAAGAAGCAACATTTTTTTTAAAACCATTAACAAAACAATCTGAAAACAAAATGTACTTACAAGAAATTATAAGTACTTAATTCAATCAAAATTAATTAAAAATAAATGGAAATAAAAAGCACTTAAGAGAAATGTGGTCCCGACGTCATTATTTCCTGGATGACAAGCAAGCTACATTGGTGTCAGAAGTGCGTGGTAATGACTGGGGGGTAGTTTAGTGATCTTGAGCCTTGCTAGGAGGCCTAGGCCTTTTAGTAATGCTCTTTTTAGGAGATCGGGGTTTGAGTCCCCGCCGTGGCCAGAACCCCCAGGTTGTTACATTGGTGTTAGTGTGGGATAAAGTCTGAATTTACCAGACAAGGTGGGAAGTGCCCCAAATTTATGAGTGCATGTGAGGGCCCCTGCACAGTCCTGCAGGTCCTCTCTGATGTGGTCTACAGAGTTCAGAGGGTAGGTCGTCGTCGGAATGTAGTCCTTCACCAGGACAGAATGACACCTTACTGGGCAGGGGAGTCAGAAAGCACTGTGAGTCCGGAGGAGCGGAGTGAGGAAGAGACCATTATAACACCTGCTTAATTCTGGACATTATGCACCAGGTATCAGAGAGTAGGTATAACCTGCACAGTAAACCCACTCTTACTTTGACTTGTCTCGTTAATCTGCTCTTCCTTGTGATTGGAAAGCCCATGGAAACAGACTGGCGTCCAGGACCAAAACTCATGTCAGATCAACGTGCATCATTGGTTTACGGTAAAGAGCAGCAGATTGTTTTTACAACAGAAACTACAAATACACATCTAATTAATAAAAATAAAATAAAATGAACACAATAGTGTATCAGAAGGTGATTTTCTGAGAGAGGGAACAGACCTGCTGGTGGAGAAATGTTGATATAGTTTAGGCCAACAACCTGATAAATGTATCTTAAAGATAACAGCGGATGCTCGATGTGAATGTCACACATATACTTAAACAGAAGGGGTTGTTTAATGTTGGTGTTTTGGTGATTGTAGATGGGTAGCCCTGGAGGCCACGGGCTCACACTCCAGGAAGATCTCCTGGCTTTACATTTGCATTGTTCTAGGATGATGCCTTACAACCACCAGATTAAAGACAAAGGGAGCGTCTTCCTGTTTACTGCTCCTTTTTGCCTTAATCCTTCTAACCCACCACTTTCATGTTCACTGCCAAGAACACTTGTGTATCTCAGCATGTTTATATTTAAACCAGGGCTTTATCGCCTCAGACAAAGGAACCCATCCTCTGAGGCCAAGGTATTAGATGAACATTATATTTCATGACACATCAAACGCATACCTCCGTCCACAGTGTTGTGTGTGTTTTACGGATTGCCACGCTGTACTCATACATTGGTTGGGTTAAAGTCATAGCGGGGCAGAAATTAGCACAGGGTCTCGTTTTCTATGGGATTCAGGGTGGGATTCTGGTCAATCTCAGGTTAAACCCCTGGCAAACACTACTGGTGGCCGTTTCTTCCATCGGGTCCACACTGGGAATGTCAAGTCATTGCTATCAGGTTTAATCAATACTCCATCCTACTTCCTGTTCTAATACATCAAGACTTTTCGTTAGTGTACAATAAGAAGAGAGCAACACAATAAGTGATTAATATTGTATATGTAAATAATAATAATAATAATAATAATAATAATAATAATAATAATAATAATAATAATAATAATACTGTGATTCACAACTGGAGCTTCCTTCACAGTTTTGTCTCATACTGATCTATAACTTGATTAATAATAACTGAAACCAATAACAATACATCTGTGGTATTTTGTTTAATAACTACAACAATTAGGTTATCAATATAATGAGATTAGTTCACTGATTTATACATTTACGATTTACCTTTCAGACTTCAATATGAAATCTTATATTTGAAGGGGGGAAACCTATTTTAGTGCACGCCTGTAGGTGTCAGTAATAGACCTAAACATCAACTGTTGAGCCAACAATTTGGCATTTGTGCTCTCATTGACTTTGACCGAATGCACACATTAAATTGCATGTTTAATTGAATAGTGTTTGTCATCAATTCTTTAATAGTCTGCATGGCAAAACTACAAAAAAAAAAACACAATGTACAAACAAACAAAAACATCTCTTCTCTCCATCTGTAGTTTCTGTGGCACTTTTGTAGTTTCCAGCTACAAAAAAACTCTCCTATCTTAGTATTAGTAGCTCTTTAAAATCCAGGTGTGGAGAACTTAGTAGCATATTCAAGAAAAGACATCCTAAAAGCACGAAATTGACTTTCAACATTGTAATAACAGAAGACAACAAAATCACAAGGCCATACAATTTATACAGTGATGCACCCTGACAGATTTGCATTAAATCGTATATTTACTATTAATAAAATGTAAAATCCTCAATTATTCCCATTATAGTATTTTTTGTGCCTAAATCCATTTACCAATTAATTAGAGAAACACACTGACCTTTCCCTGCACCGAAACCATCATAATCTGAATGAATGTATTCCGCAAAAAAAATGTTGTTTATTTATGTATTTCTTTACTTTGATACTTTCTATTTCCGCTATGCAGATGAGGGACATGGACACATCTTTCCCGGGTAGACTGAGAACATGCTTTTTCACAGACTGCGCTGAGTTTGCTTTTCTTCAGGGATTAGTTTGTCTGAAGTTGTAGACAAGGTCAATACAAATCTCCCGTTACCAAAGTGCATGTAGACTGCCTTTCATGATTTACACTTTGGGGAACAAAGAGGGTGGGCTTACAGTGAAGATATTTTAATTTCGCCTCTTATATTTGTGGTCGTTTTTTCCAAAGCTAAGGGTACATCAAAGCAGCTCCGTTTGCTTTCTGCCGTCTATCACTTCGGCTGGTCTTCATTACAAAAGTGCACACGACTGCCTGTGGGGAATTGGGAAAAAAACAACAACAAACATGTTTGCTTTTATCTGGCAAATAACTATTTATGTCGGTACAAATTAGTTTTCAAAGTAAATATCAGGAATTGCGTCAGGAAATGCAGAGATATGAGGAGCATACTAGCAAATTACAGATGCTAGATTTCAATTATTATTATTATCCTTTTTTTTCAAGTTCCGATTCAAACCTGTACATCGCCACACCAATCTCCTTATCTGATGGGTTAGTAAACTTTTTTAATTCCTTAGGTGTGCACGACACGAAGGCACTGACTGGGAAACGGGAATCTCAAAAATATTATTCTAGAATCACAAAGTTTGGAAAAGTTCAATTCAAACATCTCGTTCAGTTCCAAACAATCATACTGGGAAGCATCTCTAAAACAACTACACTGTAGTGATAGTAAAGGACTTCTTTTGATCACAAAAGTAATATGGTCTACTCCTTCTCATTTCCTGTTTGTACCCTGGTCCATGTGTTACTCTAACAGCTATAAATGGAGGTTTACAACACGGTTCATCAATAAAAATGTTCTTAAATGAAAAATAATAATCTTGGGAACCTGCGGACCTAGATCCAGCTCCTGTTTATCTGAAACCACTCACTGAAAGCCCTTTTTGAAGTCAGTACACCTTTAAGACGTGCTAGCAGACCTGTTGCCATGCAGTAATGTCACTCCCATGCACTGCTAGCTAGTGCAGCGACCCGGTGTGCAAATCTGCAGATAGAGGAGACAAGACAGACAATGTGTGATCTGGTGTTGCGTGTATGTGTGGAGAAGCTCTGTTCCTCAACATACATGTAGAAGGGGAGCTGGCGGTTCTCCACACATACACACAACACCAGATCACACATTGTCTGTCTTGTACAGTCTGAAGTATACAGAAAAGAGGGGACATGCTCAAAAACAAAAACACATTTATTTGATGGTCGTCCCAAGCATTTTTCTTCATTAGAAAATTCCCCAAAATAATGCTCAATGTTTCAGATGTGGTGCCTTTATCAAGAGTCAAAGGTTATCAAAAGAAATGTAGTGAGTGCGTCCCCTTGTTCCTTGATAATTATATTGTTTCTCTTGTCTGGGTTCCATTTTTTGGCCTGATTCGGGTTGTTTGGAAGATGTTTGCAGCGTGGACTTATGTCTGATTGCTGCTCAAAATAGATGATAGAAAAGTGAGATGATAGGATTCACACCCTGGGATAAGAGGTACACTCATTAGGAAAGGTTGGGGATTGGATGAAGATCTGCGCCAGGTCGCTTGGTAAGTGCGGTCATTGAAGTGGGAGGAGAACCAGGCGAGAGCAGGGCCAGAGATCGCAAGGTCGGTGAGGGAGGAGAGGAAGATGGAGAGACCGAGGGTGTCGAAGGCTGCAGAGAGATCAAGGAGGATCAGGATGGAGGAGAGGGAGGTCGCCCGAGCAGAGTTGAGGGAGTCAGTGACCGCGCTAGGAGAGCAGGTTCAGTGGCGAGAGCGATGTGATGTGATAGAAATGTAGAGGGCGGATGGTGAACCACTCGCTCGAGGGTTTTCGAGGGGAAAGGGAGAAGGGAGACAGTTAATTAGAAAAGTAAGGTGCTTTCTGAGGAGTGGAATCACAGAAGAAAACCAGCCTCAAGAGGAGTGAGATGAAGGGGAGTAGATCTGGAGCAGTTGCCTGGAGGAGGCGAGTGGGGAGGCGGTCAACAGTGCACGTGGTGGGTCTGCGGCCTTGAAGCACAGAGGAGAGCGCACAGTCAGGGAGAGGTGAGAAAGAAGAAAAAGAAGGCAGGTTAGCAGGAGACCTAGGGGAGATAGGAGGAGAAGTGGGAGTGTTGAAGTGTTTGCGGATATCAGAGATTTTGGAGGAGAAAAAAGTGGTGAAATCATTCACAGAGATAGAAGAAGGAGGAGGAAGGGGGTGGGCACAGAAGAGGGAGGAGAAGGTGGAGAAAAGTTTGCAGGGGTTATTGGCAGAGGATTAAAAGAGTGATTGTAAGTAAGACTTCTTGGCTGAGGTGAGTGAGGAGGAGAATGTAGACAGAAGACAGCGTTAGAGGGAGCAGCCAGGAGTTTGGACCTCTTACATTTCTTATTAGCAGAGTGCAGATTGGATCTGGCTGAGGATGGAGGACAGAGGACGGAGGGATGGGTAGGACGAGACGTGAGAGGACAGAGAGAATCACGGGAGGAGGTGAGGGAGGAGAAGAATGTGGAAGTAGCACAGTTGACAGATGGGAAAAGCGAGTGAGAGCAATGGAGGTGAGGGTGGAGGGAGAGAGAGGGTGAAAAAGGGAGAAAGAGATTAAGTAGTAATCCCTAAATAAATCAACTTTGCAGACGTGACCTGGAAAAGGGATGCTGTACACTGAAACAGGTTGAAACATCTTGGGGAGGCCTTCATCCAGCAGTGGATCGATATGGGCTGATAGTGATCATGATGATGGTGATATATATAACCTTTAATGTGTCTAAAGTACACTCCTGTCAATGTCAGAATAACCTAAGGGATGACAATAGTTTTGAGGGCCTTTGCTTGAATTGAAAAGCTTGAAGCCTTTAACTCAGTCAGTCTTGTCAAAATATTCAGTTAGAAAAAAATGTAGCTATTGAAGAAAATGATGTAGGGGGGATGGAAACTCCCCTGAATCCCATGGTTCCTTCATGTAGCCCCAGTCAGTGTAAACAGCGCAGTCTGAGAACTGCAGAGATTTATATTAAAAGAACCCAATCACAGAGAATGTGTTTGAGCCCGTAGCTCTGGGAGTGTTCTTAAGCACAGGATTGTTAATAATTGAACAAAGTGCGGAGAAGTCTACTGAGGTTCTGCTGCTGTTTGACATGCTTCCTTTGAAACCAAGTGAGGGGGAAAAAAATGTGGTAACTTTATTAAAGTTCCTTAAAACTTGATGATGTCGACTCGGGTTGGGTCCTCCGTGACCCGATTGGGAAGTTTGAGCGTCGATACAGGGGAAGATCACCGCCTGCGATTGGTCACGTTGTATCATGTGAACTTACAACAAAAAAGGTACAACCTGGCTTGTAAATGAATGATCCGCTTCCCTCCCCACCACGGCACTGACACTCTCTCTCACTGTCTTGATACCGGTTTCAGCCTACGACTACAAAATGAGACTCCACTCTGCCTTGCACGGAAGGAGACAACAAAAACATCACAAGACTCGTGACACCCTTTGCCAAACAGCAAGCTGTGAAAAACACATGGCACAAGACGCAGTGTCCTCTAAACCGTCACCGACACAAAGCCCCCTCATTAAACCCGAGGGTGTAAATTCTCCCAGTGACACGATGCCAACGATGAGCTTCACGAGTCAGGGCTCAGAAACCACAGTCCCTTGGTAGCAGGCAGGGCACCAGGAGGCATCGCGTCCGTACCCAGTCGGCGCCAGGCTCCCAGCTCTCGGCGGTGTCCTCGTTTTGCCGAGACCATTAGCATCACCAGCTTGTTATCCTGCATACCAACCGGTATTGTCGCCCACCCTCCGGTAACATCTGTGAAAGCGGCGAGTCAGACTCAGATGATTACAGAGGGAGAAATTTCCCTACTTTTACTTCTTTATTCAAAATACAATTCGGCATGACTGGGTTTATTGCAAAGCAGCCACAGACTGGGATATGGCTGAGATATATTCACAAGAATAGGCTGCTCAGAAGAGACCTGTTTGTTTCTCAGCTAAGCCCAGGCATTATCTCCTTCAGCAAGAAAGCTTCGCTCAGAAAAGCTTTCACTCTCGATTGTGTTCACGAACTTGCGCATTAAGTCTTGAAGACAGTTTGGAGGTTGTGTCCTCCTGGACTATATGATGCGGCTGACCTATACATAATACATTTTCCTAAGAAATAAAACATAATCATAATATGCAAATATAAATTATTGTAATCTATTTGCCATTATTACTTTATAAGTTGTTTCACTGCAGGGAATTAAATGTCACTCACACAAACACATGTTTAGGAATATAAGAAACACAATTCAAAAAGGCCTACCGGAGTATTATGGGATAAAGGGCTTCTGGGAACCCATGGCCGCAGTCAGATTTCTTCTTCTAGTCCCAGAAATGCTCAGCAGGCGGTCTGTTCTTAAAGGACCCATCATTAATGGCCTCATCTGTCGGTCTGATGCAAAGCCTCACCACCTTCTTCTGTAACCCAAGCCTACACCAAATAAAATATGAATCCTCTCCACAGGTCGCAAATTAGAAACTAGAACCCAGTTGTGGTTTAATCCAGAAGCCACTTTCTACTACTTATAAATAAAAATGCAACAGGGCACAGATTTGTAATTTGCGATCCGCGAGTAGGTCAGAGTTTTGATTTGGTCTCGGCCTGAATTCCCCTGCTCTTCGGTTTGTGCATTCACCAGCCAGGAATTAGAAACCTTTCAATTAGCTTGGGCCAGATCCCAACACCCCCAACAATCGAGTCTATAAGGGGCGAGATCTGGAGACGTCTGGGAAAGTGCTGAAGTAATGAGTCATGGTCTTCAAACACATCCAGCAGGATTGATGGTGGAACTGTCATTTGTGATGCCACCTTCCGCATTTAGGGAAGAAAATAAGATTGGTTGGGGTGACACTTGGGTATTCCAGGGGTCCAGGGATGTCACGGATGCCCGTCTCTGCCCGTTCAACCACCTGTCAAGAATGTACACGTCTAGGGTCCATTTATTGGATGGCACACGTACACCTTACAATTTCTCTGACGTTCAACATTTTCCCACTGGTCCAAAGTCCAATTCCGGTGCTGTAGGCTCCCCAGGAGGTGAGTCTTTTGTTTTTTGGTAGAGACAAGTGCTTCAGGAGGAAGGTATGGCTGCCAATCTGCAAATTACAGAGCTCCCTGTGCCCGTTTAGTATAGAAATGTCTCTCTCCAGTTTCTGATTGAGGGAGCTGGTAAAATAGCTTAAACAGACCTTGGTCTCATGAATCTCTATCCTGTCAGAGTGTCTATCCACTACACTCCCTCTTCCTGAATGTGGTTTCCACCAGTCCTGCCATCTACCTCTGTGAGATGTTTTTCCAATTGACTCGTGCAACGCTGGTACTGGATTTCAAAGAAACGCACGATACGATCATCTGTCCGCTTGGTATACATACTTACATACGCTTGGAAAATACGCCAATCCATCTGACAACAGGGCTTTGGAAATGTGGTTGTGTGTGTTTGTGTTTATATATTTATACTATCTATTTATTGGGTTCCTTTCAAAGCTGGGTTAAAATAAGCAATGCAGGATAACAACCATGCATTGCCCTGGATTGCATCAGAAATCACAGCTCAATTTTCTGCTCAGCTCTGGCTGCTCAACAGTACATCCTTCAGACTCATTGTGTCTCATCGAGTGACAGACAAAGAGAAGGTGAAGGTGTAAAGTTTGTGTACATATTAGAGGAGCTGGAATCAAGGACGCCTCAAATGTAATTACACCTCGTCTGAATAAACACGAGCTCTGATCGCGATCGTCCCAGCAGGAACCCCTTGTATTACAGAGAATTAAGTGACATCCTATCGGTTTTCGGTTTTATTTCTGTTGTTTTCACAGCTAAAGATCCCACAGAAACTGAGGACTCACACACAGGCCCGCTTGTACAGAATTAATGGCATTTTTAAAGACACAGACAGACTCTATCTCCTGTGGGGTTTTGGCGTACGTATCTCTTTAAAAATCAAACCTTCCGACGTCTATGTGAGCGCTGTGATTGAAGTTTGAAAGGCTTGGCTCTCGTTTGCCCAGTGATACCACACTTCATTAGTGCTGTCAATTACTCCCGCTACACTGAGAAAATGTGAGGCACCCTGAGGGCATGATCAATACAGTTTCTGCGGAGTGTGCCATCAAAACGTAATGGTGAAAATAATGAATGCTGTAATATATATATAATTATTATAGTACAGTTGCTTATCTAACATGTTAGATTTGTTGGTGCATTGGAGACATCAACAAGACAGTTTGGGCATTATCTGTTTATTTTTTTAACAATCTCACAAATACGTGTTCAGCACACCTTCAGTTATTTTGGGACTGTATATACAAACAAATTAAAAATAAAGAAAAACAACTCCAACAAAGTACAACTCCGCACAATTAGGTAAGACAGAGAAATTCAGTTCTTATTATAATCTTTTTTACAGTCATGGAAATGTGTAGCTCAAGAGTTATTTTAAGACGTCTCTTCCAGAGTTCGTCTCTAAGAAATGTAACAAAAGCACAGAAGGACTGTCTTGAATGTCAAACATCGTTAGGGCTTGAAAAAAGCTAAAGTAACTGATTTCATTGATCTTTGTGTGTTAAATGCTGCATTGTTATGTGATTGATACATAAACCATTACACGTATATGCCAACAAAAGCAAAACACAGAACAGATGATTTAAGAAACTGTTTTGAAATTGGTGAACAAAAGAAATCGACACAACATATCCAGCACACAAACATTTAAATAAACAAACTAAAAAGGCACATCAAAATACGAGTTTGTAATTAATTGTGTAGCCAAATTGACAGGAATTTGGGGCTATTTTATATCAACTGCCCAAATGTTATATGCTGTGAGGACTTCAAGTTGGACAGTTAAAATAATATGTAATCTTTGATAAAAACAATATGCGCAAGAAACAAAAACCATTGCAAATAATTCATACAAACTTAAATGGTGGGCCTAAATTAATTTTGTATATCAGAAATTAAAAATCCTTAAATCTTCCCATGGGTGATTTATATATATATTAAAAATATATGCTATCGTTTTCTTTTTGTTTTCTTTCTATTCTTCAATGCCCTTTCAATATTGGCACAGATTGTGTGGAATTAAGCAGCGGATTAAAAATAGATGAGCCCCCTGCATCTTCAGATACGAAAACTGAAACAATAAAACTTCCACGGAATTTATTTTTATTAAATTATTTGTACTATCAATTTTAACAAGTAAAAAGATTGGCTCTTGGAAAAGCCTTTGAAGCCAAACAGATGCTTTGGCCAAGATCCTTTGTAAAATAAAAAACCCAACATAAATATACTTTATTTACAATCTAAGATCTGGGACAGGTGGGAAAAACGTAACCCGGTCGTGTCTGAGCACATCGCAATCGCGGCAGACAGCGGAAAATATTTTGAAAATACAAAGAAACTTGAAAAAAAGGAAAACAAGTCCAAGACAATGGAGCCGAGGTCATTTCGTTGTGTCCAAGTGGCCCAGCCCTCATACTTCTTTGTGTTTCTTCCAGGGACGTCTCTTTCAGTTTACAAAGGCTCCCTACAGGCCCTTTCACAGCTCCATCGGGGCCCACACCTTGTTCCGCTCTCCACCTGCTCCCTTCCTCTGGGGCCTTTCCCGTGTTTCATATCGTTCTCGTGGACTCAGTCCTTTTGGCCTGAATTCAGCGTCGAGACTTTTTCCATTTGGAGTCCAGTCACTCCGGTCCACGTGATCTCAACAGTGGCCGAGCACCACGTATCATTAAAAAAAAGCCATAGGGTGCTAATTTGGGCGAATCGTGGAAAGGTCCAGGTTTTGATTCTGGTCTAGCACTGTTTAATAAAGTGACTTTGAGTGGCACCAACATCTTCAACTACCTTCCTTAATAACATCACAGCAATTCCAACATTGTGTAAGAGAGTCCAGAGCCCTCAAGTTTACTCCACACTCCTCCCCAAGTCACACGGCTCCCTCCGGGATGTGAGACAGTTCCTCTGGGGTCCTGAACCAAAAAAAACTCGTACTGTCAAGTAACCGCAGTCCAGCATCACCGTTGTGACTGGTGACTTGTCAAGTTAGGTTATGATAAGTTTACCTTCTACAGAGATCACCGTAGGGCTTCTCTGTCTTTGGGTATTCTTGATGTTGATAAAAATGTTGACAAGAACTGACCCTGAGAGCTGACTGCCACCAATTGTACGATAACTAGAGTTTTAATGCAGTTTGCAATTCCCCTGGAAACCTAGTTACTATAACCTTGTTAGGCTCGATAGTTCTGCACTACTCTATGCAGGATTACCTTGCAGTAAGACGTATATCTTGTAGCAATTTCTTGGTAAGAACACAATTGCACCAGAAAGGTCTCATGATTTGGTTGCTATAAAACTAATCAGTCTGAGGACCTCACCATTGTGTTCTTCGAGAAACCCATTCAGCATACATTGAATCATGAAAATACACAAAACCGCAAAGAATCGGCAACACAACACTACGTGGCTGATCTTGCAGAACATTTGTAAATTAATTGGCGCTGCACTTCAGACATGTGTAATCATTATACCAGATAGCGCTGATGCGGATTCCTTTGTTGTTGTGAACGAGCGAGTGTGTCCTAATTACTTGTATACTGGGAGTGGTAATATTGCAGCACCGATACATTTTCGTGTGCTTATTCAGTCTATCCATTCAGTCTCCATCTATTTGCATTCGTTAACCTGAAAGATTTAGTGCTCATTTATACGCAAGGAACACACAACAACAGCAACAACAAAAACACCTCAGCATCACCGGCTGTGTTAAAGGCACTCTCTTTTGTGTCAATGTGTCAGTTTTGTGTCAGTGAATCGAAGAGGGTTTTAGTGGACATTCTCTATACCTCATATTCAAAGTAAGCCACATCCATGTGCTGTGTGTTAAACCGCTACACACAGACGTGTCACGAGTTACACCTCGACTGCGTATCATCAGCGGACCCCCTGCTGGTGCTCCAATTAAAATCTGCTCCAGGACTTTGTGTGCTCTTGCTACCGGAGGACACGAATTGTCAGTCAGAGCTGCAATTCTGTGATCAGCTGTCCTGATTTTGGACTGAGTGACAGCGAAGACACAGTACCTGGGAATGAACTGGCACATTCAGGAACCAAAACACAATCATTCAGATCCACAGCAGCTTCTGTTTTGTCAGAAGGTATGGCACTGCTTATGAAATATTCATTTAAAGAGCATCAAAAAAGACTGCCTGAGAATGATTTGTCACTTGCAGATTTTTAGCACCTGTTACTATAATATAATAATATAAAGGAAAACAAACCAACAAGACTGTTTCCAAAATAAATATCGTGGAGCCATGTTAAGTCAACGTTATCACCCTTAGTGTTGGAATGATAAACGCGGGTATGTGTCTGATTACAATTATGATAATTAATTGACGTTTATCCAGTAAATCCAACGTTATCCAACATTAGCAGCACAGCTAGTGACTGTGTGTCGCTTGTTTCGATCTGGACCGACAACAGTGATTATAACTCAAGGCCTGGCTGTCGACTGTGAACAAATATTGGCCCCAATCGGGGAAAAAAGGCAACTAGAACCGACAATAACTCAGAGAGCGACTGACACATTCTGACCCAAAGTAAATAGGATTCAGAGCAGAAAATCCCCCACGACCCACCCCTCTCGCACGCCCTCATTTTTAGCTCTTAATCTGGTTCCAAATGAGACATCATGACTCTCAATCAAATTAATTTGCTGTCGAGGTTTCGCTCTCTGGTGTCTCTCAGGACGGCAGACGTTTGGACCGTTTCCAGGAGCTTCACAACAAACGGCTCCTCAGATTCTCAGCTGTTCTGAGAAAAATATAATGCAAGAAAAGGCACAGAAAATACCGCTAGATGGCGCTGCAAATAGGGTTAAACTTTCCAAGAAGAGAGAACAAAGGAATGAACATGTCTTTCAGTAGTTTTGCTTTAATGCTCTTTTAAGAAACAGATGATAATCAGTGTTGAAGTCAAACACTGACAAAGGGAATAAATATATTAACGTACATTCTTCTTGTTCTTGTTCTTCTTCTCCATCTTCTTCACTTTGTGGGAAAGGATACCTGCACTGTCAAAGGCAGGCAAACATTTAAAAAGAACCAACTCTTCAACAGCGCTGACCAGCCCGTACTGCACAATCCATTGAAAGCCCACGGAAACCGCCCGCTCCCAGACGCCTGTTTGTTCGTAATTCATTTGCAAACAAAAGTAATGGAGACTCTTCTTTCTCCTCTCAGAATGGAAAGTCTGGCAGGACAGCATTCATCCCAACTCACTCGCTGTCAGAGGGCACGCCACGTGACGAAGCAGATTCAATCACTGAGGCCGAGGGAGCCGATTCTCTGGCTCTCCTCTGTGTCTGCGATCGGGAGCGGCCCGTGCTGCGAACTTCTAAAGTTATGAATAAAACACTAGGAAATGACACCCTTTTCTGCCTCAGTCACACAACATTCAAGCGGTGATAATCACTAAATCTCTATTCATCTAAATGATGGTTCCTGCCTTTTATTTTTGTTTGTTTTTTATGCTGACTGATTCCTACGATGTACACCATCTGAGATGATGTTTCATATTCATAGTCGTACTTTTCCTGCGCTGTGAAAATCTCTGCTACACCATCGTTGTGATGACAAACTGACCCAGATTAAAACAAACTTTCAGCTCCCTTTCAATCAAACCGAACAAAGACAGATGATTTCTTTTTTTTAGTCACGCAGCAACACAAAGGCACTGGAAACCAAACAGTACTCTACTGGGCTGGTAAAGTCCAATTGGGAGGTGGGCCAAAGCTTGGACTCAATCTTGTCTGTACTAACTCCCAATCTACACCTCTGTATTCACCCCAACCGTGCAGTGCAATGAAAGGAGGCGCCGAGAGAAGCACGAAAAGCAGGCGACTGATATTTCAATAGCAGCATTGAGTTAAAGCTGACGAGAAAGAAACGATGTTGGAAAATATTTTTGCTCAATTAATTAAACCGTTTTTTCAAATGAAGCGAAACCTAAAATAATGACACTGACTATTAGTTCAAAGGAGCAGCTGAACTCGAGTGTAATACAGCCCTTTACCCACAATCCCCTGTGGTCACATACGTTTTTATGAGCAGGAAATATCTGCTTTTTAAGGGTTTTCTCCGCGCACCTGACAAAATAAGTCCAGATACCCCATGCCAGATTTCACACTATTTTTGGACGTGGTTTTGAAGAATGTGCAAATTCTGTTACCGTTCTAAAAAAATATTATGCATCACTGTTCTTCAATGGTGTATATTCCATGGGTAGGTATAATTTTTTCTTAGTTAAAGGCTAAAATATACAACAAAAACTACTGCCTTGTTACTTCAATACTAAAAGCTATTATTACTTACGATCTCATTGGAACAAATACAATAATTCAGTGTATTATATTTTTTATGGGTCTTTACTTTGTCAGACCAATAGATATTCCAATATTGACAGAAATAGAGACTCATTTAATTCAGTACATTGGCAGTTTCTTGTTTCTGTATCTGGATGAGACTTGTGAGAAACTCTGAGATGTTATTCCCTCACCATTTCCTGACCTCTTCCTTTCTTCACAACATTAAAAATATCCGCTTACATTCACCTTCTTAATGGGATAACAAATGTGCTGCAGCAGTAGCAGTTTCTGTGAATCGCTATTCTTTGTTTATTTTTCTGAAGCCACGATAATTTTTCTTGTGCATGAGGCAATATTATGGGGTCACCTGGAAGTCTTAACTTATATAGCTAGTAAGAAATTAACTTTACGTGCCGTTTTACGGCAGATGTTTCTCAATACAAGGTCTGGCAACTTTCTTTCTTTCTTCTAATTTATTATTATTATTATTATTATTATTTTTATTTCTTGGCAGACGCCCTTATCCAGGGTGACTTACAACATAAGTGCAAAAATACAGAGAAGTACAAGGCATCAATCATTACAAATTCAACTTAGCTAAAACATAGCAATTCAAAATAATACCTTTTACAAATTCCAATTTCAATTTACACAAGTACAGTAAGAGACTTCCTACATCCTGGACGGTGAAAGCTAAGTGCTGTCAAGATGTAGGGTTACAGACTAGGGCTACGGGAAAGGGAGCAAGGAGGAAAACGATCAAGAACTCGAGGAGCATAATAAGCTGAAGTGGTATCTAGCAGGGATAGAGGACTAATATTACAAGTGCTGTCGGAAGAGATGCGTCTTGAGTAAGCGCCGGAATGAGGTCAAGGACTCTGCTGTTTTGACTTCGGTGGGCAGGTTGTTTCACCACTTAGGGTTCAGGGATGAGAAGGAGCGGCTCTGGAGGAAGGAGAGTGGAGAGGAGGCAGAGTTAGCCTTCTGGCACTGGAGGAGCGCAGTGGTCTGGAGGGGATGTATGGAGAGACGAGTGTCTGAAGGTAGCTTGGTGCAGTGTGGTCGAGACAGCGGTAGGTGAGGGTCAAAGTCTTGAACTGAATGCGTGCCGCTATCGGGAGCCAGTGGAGGGAGCGGAGCAGTGGAGTAGCGTGTGTGAATCAGAGCAGAGAGAATACCAGACGAGCCGCAGAGTTCTGGATGAGCTGGAGTGGGCGGGTAGTGGATGCAGGCAGGCCGGCCAGGAGGGAGTTGCAGTAGTCCAGGCAGGAGAGGACCAGTGACTGGATGAGTAGCTGAGTTGAGTAAGGGACAGATCCGGCGTATGTTGCTCAGGAAGAATCTGCAGGTGCAAGTCAGCGTGGTGATGTGCTGGGAGAAGGAGAGCGCAGGATCGAGGGTGACTCCTAGATTTTCTGCGGAAGAAGAAGGAGAGAGTGTGGTGGATTCCAAGGGGATCGAGATGGGGAGGTCAGCAGAAGGTGAGGAAGAGTGGGGAAAAAAGAGGAGATCTGATTTGGAGAGGTTGAGCTTGAGGTGGTGCGAGTGCATCCAGGCAGAGATATCAGACAAGCAGGAAGAGATGCGTGAGGGGATGAGAGGGTCAGAAGAGGGAAAAGACAGGAAGATCTGGGCATCATCAGCGTAGAAGTGGTAGGAGAAGCCATGGGAAGCGATGAGGGGGCCCAGGGAGCGAGTGTAGAGAGAGAACAGGAGGGGGCCCAGGATGGGGCCTTGGGGAACACCTGTGAGGAGAGGTTGGGGGGTGGATGAGGAGCCTCGCCTCGCCATGTCACTTGGTAGGTCCGGTCGCTGAGGTAGGAGGCGAACCAGGTGAGAGCAGTCCCAGAGATCCCAAGGTCAGCGAGGCAGGAGAGGAGGATGGAGTGATCGACGGTGTCAAATGCTGCGGAGAGGTCAAGGAGGATGAGGACTGAGGAGAGGGAGGCTGCCTGAGCGCGGCTGAGGGAGTCAGTGAATGCCAGGAGAGCCGTTTCAGTGGAGTGAGCTGTGCGGAAGCCGGATTGCAGAGGATCAAGGAGTGAGTGTTGGGACAGAAAGTCCGAGAGCTGATGGTGGACCGCCTGCTCTAGAGTCTTGGAGAGGAAGGGAAGTAGGGAGACAGGGCGGTAGTTCTGAGGAGAGGTGGCATCAAGGGTTGGTTTCTTGAGCAGTGGGATGACAGCAGCTTGTTTAAATGCAGAGGGGAAACAGCCAGAGAGGAGGGAGGAGTTGAGGAAGGAGGAGATGAAGGGGAGAAGATCAGGAGTGGTTGAGGTAATTTAGGTTGTGTTTTTATGCATTTTGGGTTATAACTTTTAATAACAAACCCATCGTCCACCACTTGCTTTCTGGAAGGTACTGAGCGATACTGAAGACACCTCTTGACTGTATGTCCACTTTTATGCACCAACACAATCTCTCAATAGTCTATACCACCACCATTTTAATTTCTTGCGACTGTTTTTTCTCTCTCACGGAAGATTTAAAATACAAACTAAAATTGCTTCCCGTCTCTGTAATGTTTTTGTGTGATGCTCTCTTGCCCACTACTCAGAGTTTGATGCCCACCCCAGGGCATTGTTGATGTTGTTCTCAAATAAACAATGTGTTTCAAGCTGCCGCTCCTTCCATCAGGATGTATTCACAAAGCCATCCATTTAATCTTTCCTTTGATGTGGAGACATTTGATGTGGAACTGAATTCAACCACAAGTTGGGTGCTGGTTTGGAAAGGATTAGCCCTGGACTTTCAAACACTTAGTCTTCCTCTTAAAACCGCTTTCCTTCCACCTCGGCTCACTGTGTTTGCATAGCTACCTGATTTTATGTGTCAGCTGAGTGTGCTTCAAACCCTTTCTTTTGAAGGTTAATTGGGGGTATTTTTTGTCATTCTTTGGTGCAAACACTCTTAAAAGTTTAATAAATTAAGGTGAATTCCTATGACAACATGTATGCTTTGGTGTATGTACAGCGTCAAAGGAATATCTAGGATCTATATCCGTATACAGAAAGTCAAACATTCATTTCCATTGGCCATTGTAGGTCTTGTATGTAATTTGGGGCTTTTGGTATTGTGCTTTTCGGTCCTCTTCACACCTAGGGTATAAGTCCTTGTCACTGAACCTGCTCCTTCCACTACATTTAAAAGGAATTGCTGAAGATATCTATATATAAGCAGGAAAGCTGAGAATAAATTGGATGTAATGTGCATTGGGAGGGTGTTCATTAGCATGGTAAGCCGGGGTGGTCTTGCAGCCCAAGTAAACTATCTAAACGAGCACCCGGCTCAGTCTGCAAGGCATGGCAGAATATGAGCTTCATAAATTGCCTTCACAATACAGAGGATTATCCCTCCTGAAGCCATGTCTTTAAGCCGAGAGCCTTGTGAAAATCCTCCAGTTCCTTCCCATTGACCGTGCAAAAGACAACACTGGCAAACAGGGGCAGACATAAAGCGCCGAAAAAGAGAGGGAGCCGCACACGTATTTTTCAGGACGTTTTTCTTTTAGCGAGACACGACTACTGGAGGGAGAAAAAAGTGAATCGGGAATGGGCTGAAGGTCAGAAACAAGGGACTCCATCTCAGAAGGTAATCCGGCATGATCTCCCCTAATCTGTCACAGATACGCAGCTGATTTGGAAGAGCCGCCGGAGGAGAGGGGGGGAAAAAGGGCGGATTAGAACAGTATGGCTGCACTTACTCTGTGGTCTTATCTCTTAAATGCTATGAAAACAGCTTTAGCTTGTACAAAGTAAGTGAAGTACCAGGCGATATGAGAAATACAGTCGCAGGGCTGGGAGGGAAGGAAGGGGGTGCAGAGCGGGTTACACAGTGGTGAAGAGAGTCATCCCACAAAGAACACGCCACCCGAGGTGTGAAAAATCTAACGGCTTCATGCGTGCAGGTGAGAGGGAAGCCACGCAACCCTATGCTCATGTCTCCAGCACGGCCGTTCTTGAAAGTGTATGGTATTGGTTGGTAACGTATTCCATGCAGCCAGCTGTCTTGCCGAGGCAGTGACTGGTTGGCACCCATCTTCTGGTTCCTGTGCCGCTATGGAGGAACACCCTTGTGTATGGAGAAGGGAGCTGTCAGTCAGATCTGGGGGTTGCAGTGGAATACAAGCCCCACCAATCAAGTCACTCCCTCCAATGCACATCAACTGAACAGCAGCCAACCACGACAGAGCAGAGGGCTGGGCTTTGAGTCTAGCATGGAAATGAACATAAGAACATATGAACATAAGTTATAATCGAGAGGAGCCCATTCGCCCCATCGTGCTCGTTTGGTGTCCATTAATAACTAAGTGATCCAAGGATCCTATCCAGTCTGTTTTTGAATGTTCCCAAATTGTCTCTTCAGCCACATCGCTGGGGAGATTGTGATGCCTCTCTGTGTGAAGAAGTCTTTCCTGAAGAACATGTACTCCTCTGTCTTCTTAACCTCCTGTTGTATCTGGGAAGCATTCATAATGATTTTCATATGTTTAGAAGGGCCACAAGGTTTTCTTTATGGGCGGCACAGTTATATGCTTGAGGTTTATGTGACGACACCATACACACCCCACCCCAGTCCCAGTCCTTTCTTGCCGTGTCATCGGCAGTACTGTGTTTCTCGCTGCAACAGGGGTCGAAGACAGAGAGCTGTCTTCTCCGTCCTTCACACTTCGAGATCCTCCCCTCCCGTCCCATAATGAATGACTGCCATTGTCTCCTACGATTTCACTGAGCCTCTCTCGTAACCATGTGGTTGGCTATTCATTTTTTTTCCTTTCCTTACTTGTGGTGACAAGGATTACAGAGTGATTTATTCATGTTGAGTTCCCATGCCAGAAGACAATACTATCTCCTTAGTCCTTTTTTTTTTCATCTGAACAATTTATTTTACCAGCCAGGGCTGAAGTTCTTAAGTTTGTGGCCAAAACCACTTGCGGCATAATGTGATTTCTCTGACTTTATCTCTTATGGCTTTGGATTAAGGGCATTCATGAATAGAAGGAGTATAGCACGCTTAGGCAATTTGTTACTCATTATTTTAAAATCAGAAATACTTCCTAAACACAACATGATTACCGTTTGGCTCAGCAAAATCTCTCTGCGCTTCTTTGGCAACTCCTCTGAGCTGTAGCTCTCTCTGACAACACTAAATAGTTTCAACGATTTTCGATCCTCCTGCTCAGAGATTTGCCGCACAGTCTGAAATTCACGGCCGTGCTTTAAAATACGAGCGGTGACACAACACAAGGGATTGTGGATATGGATTTCACTCCAAACCCAATTCAATCAACATATTTTATTCACCTGGTCGAGATTTTACTGGAGTGTAGGATAAACCAAGCATGTCACATAGATTTCAGTATGAAAACTTAAACACCCACAAAATCAAACGGACGCTAATGTTTCAGTTAACATGCCTTTGTCAGAGTTACAGATGTTTCTAACCTCTTATAGATGGGTCTATATAGCTTCTCCATATCACACCATCATTTAATAACCATAATTCTTAAGAGAACTACAACAAAAAACGAAAATGGAAATCCAGTTTGTAACCAGAAGCAAACATTCACAGAGTTGTTGTTTAGGAATGCAATCATTATTTTAAATCCCAATATATGCCTTCCCATGCTGATATTTGATTGTGTATATAACATCCAATGTTGTACACTTGATGATATCTTTAATCAAAAACCTCCTTATCAAAATCTCTGGTGTGGACCGGATAGCCGTGACTGGGGTCTTCTTATCAGCTTCAGATAAACCCAAAACACACACCCAACGAGTGGGGGTGAAGTAGGGTACACAGTGTGCGTGTCTGTGTGAGAACGGTTTGTATTGTCACCTCGAAATAACTCTCCACTGCAATCGACACAACACATCATTTCCCAGCGGATGCATTTCTGTGAATCCCAAAGGAGGACATGAGAAGACCTTGTTACCATTTAATAACGCTCCTAAAAGCAACTAACAAGAGCTGGGATCCACAGCAGTGCATGGCAAGTGTAGAGCTATATTTAAATGTGAGTCGCTGAATGCAAAGCCAGGCCCTCAAGGGCAGCGCTCTTCAATACACACCTATAATATTCTCATTATAATTACAGAGTTTTCCTTTACCTTTTTTCTGTATCCAGCTGTGTAGTTGGCTTGTTCGAGATAAAAAAATAGAAGGTATATCTCTTTTTAATTATGCCATTTAGTGCTTAAGAAGCAATTGGTGTCTGCCATACATAAGCCCCAGCCACTGTTTCAAGGGGGTCTATTTGTTTAATTTGCCTGAGGTTTGTCGAAATGGAAAGTACCTTTTACTTAAGTAATTTGGGTTATTTCTTGCGGTCGGCGTGATTGAAGATTTGAGAAAGAGGTGTGTGTTGTAAGCCCATTGTGTGTGCCAGTGTTTAATTAAGCATGAAGTCAAATGTCTGTAATTATCTCTGAATTGTTTTGGTAACTTTGCAGGAGATGTTAGGGGGGGCTTTGCGCTAAAGTAATACAACTCCGATTGTTTAAAAAACAACTGCAACAACCCCCTCTGCCTCCCTAAAAGTGAGAAACATTCCCAATACGTTCTATCATCTTCTGAATGAGAGTTTGAGAAGGCGGTGTCTTTCCAAAATAACCTGGGTGATATAATAGTTTTGGGAGGTGGTAACACGTTTCTGGATTTGCGTGTGAGCTGGAAAAATAACACAATTCACCACAGGGCTGTTGTTTGATTGTAATTTAATTGTGATGTTAAAATATGAAGCACTTACTGTAGTCTTTTGGTGGAATTATTGGAACTAGGGAACCATTCAACGAAGGAAGAGACAAGAACTATCAGATGTGAACCAACACAAGAAATAAAAATAACTGTTTGGAAATCAATCTAAGATACATTTTGGAGAAACAAAAGTAGAAAGGCCATTTCTCTATCTTGGTGCAAAGCTATCTATCTCTCTATGTCTCTCTCTGTCTGTCTATCTCTTCC
Organism: Amia ocellicauda; assembly: GCF_036373705.1. Taxonomy (NCBI): domain Eukaryota; kingdom Metazoa; phylum Chordata; class Actinopteri; order Amiiformes; family Amiidae; genus Amia; species Amia ocellicauda. The sequence goes on along the minus strand of NC_089862.1, from coordinate 33,994,524 downwards.
TCAGACCTTTACCCATAATGACACAAAAATAAACTACATAGACCAAGAAAGGAGTTCTTGCATTTGCAGTTGATGTTTAAATTTTTCTGTTTATTTATGTAGAGGAGGATACCAACGTGTCCGTACACACACACAAGCACACAGTCACTGAAACACACACATCTATAGACACACACAATCACTTGGCTTCCAGGCCTCTCTCACAACCCCCCCACCCTCCTATGGAACGAGCAAAACGAGTGGCTTTTCTCTGTAATCTTGCTCATGAGCTGAACCTTAACATGATGTGTCTTATCTGGTCAAAGTTTTGGGTAGAGAGGCTTTGAAGCTATGGTTCACTACAGATGCAATCAGGCAAACTGCTCGGGGACTGAATTCTTAACTCTCGGCTGTTCATCGTACTTCTGTCTCCATTAGGACTGTAAGTGACAGTGCGCTTAATTTTTTTTTTTAGTTAGAGCATTAGAGACTTGAGTCCCAGCACAATGGACAGTACGCGTGTGGCACTATTGCGGCTGTGAAAGTAGCAAAAGCTGCATTTGTAAGTAGCAGCTTATTCAAAGGCCACATTTCGCTCACTCCTCTTGCCTCCAAAAATGAGAGTATCAACATGAAAAAGCATTTATCATCTCATTTTCTCCCAGGCATTCATCAGTAGTTATATTTCACACTAAATGCAAAAGAAAGCTTTGAGCAAACTCATCTGTGACGCAAACGCCGTGTGTAGAGAAACGTTAAATAACTGGCAAAAAAAACTTTTGTAATTTTGGACCGAATACCAGGGTTTGTACGCCTTTGCCCTCAGTTTGACCCCCACGGCACACATTGGTGTTGTTATCCTTTCTGCCATTTTAAGGTAGGCCTTGGAAAACAGTTACGGATGCTTTTCTCGGCTGTGTCTTTCTTGGAAATTAGCTGTGCCTTGAAGACGGCTTCTCTCCCGCTCCCCTAGACCTTTCCAAAACACCCTAGTTGTGTTCAGACGGCTTAAACAGGATAGTTTACAGTGGTTCCTCTAATATTGTAACCAGAGATGGAGAGTTGTGTTGTACACAAATGCCAGGGTGACACCGCCCACCCTCCTGACATCCTTTTGGAAAATTGTTTGATGTGTGTGTGTGTGTTTAATTTGAAGCTTAACATCGCTTCTATCAGAAACAGGATCAGAGATGGTGCAGTTCACTGTAGTGTTTCCTCCTCGTGTGTGTGGGTGTCAATTCTGTGAGGAATTGGTGAAACAATGGAAGTGATACGAAGCCCCGGGCCTTAGAAATTAATTTACAATGCAGATCACAAGTGGAAGAAATTGGAAAAAATGTTTAAATAAAACCCGTCTCACATCTGGGTGCCTTTTCAAAGTGCTGAATTTGAAGTTTTCTCTCTTTTTTTTCACCGATGGAATCCGGGGGGGGGCACTTCTCACAAGCTGCTGACTTTTTTCCTAAAGAATAAAACTAATTACTGATCTACAAACATTTGATGTAGTGCAATGGTTCCCAAACGGGGATCGAGGGATACCCCTGGGGATCCTCGGAGATGAGACAGTGTCCCCCCAAAACAGGGGGAAAAAAACCCAAACCAACATTCACTAAATAATCAGTTTTAATAGAAACTACTGTTTATTAATGATCTGTTACCCTGCAGTACTGCTTTTAATATATAATTATTAACACTGTAATTATAATTACTCTATTTTCAAGCAATGGCTTAGGAAGAAGAGGTCCCCCAGCCACAAATCCCTGCTCTAGTTTGTCAGTAACTAATATATATATATATATCCCTGAAGTGTTTCTAAGAGGAGGAATGTCTAACGTCTGAAGCAGGTATTCGTAAGCAACAGGAGCGCCGTGAAAGCAGGAGCGTAAATCACAGCCGGTCCTACACTTCCGAAGGGTTTTCACTGATAAGACTGCTCTGGGCGAACATAACGAGGCTGCGCTCATAAAAGACAGGCATTAAATCACGGTGCTGTCTTCAATCAAAGCAAAGTTTTCCACTACTCTTCTGCCATTCAAATAAAAGCGCAGAGAGAGTTTTCCACCTGCAAGTTCCCCGTGCAGGATTCTCTGCAAGTCTCTACTACAGACCCTTCAGCCATCAATGAACGAAAATGCTGGACGTCTCCAAGTTCGTGTCGAGACAGGAGGCGGACGAGGAGCAGCCAATTAATGGGGGAACTCCGCGGCTCATGAAACGGTTGCACCTTCACTGAAGCCGTCAGCTTTGCCAGGCTATTTCAGTACTGTATGTGAACAGTCATTAAAGCAAAATATTTTTACATTAGCCGTGTGAAATGTGTATTGAAGCCACTGTGTATATAATTAGGGTTTCCCTAATTAAAACATAAGAGAAAGCCACTAATCATAGTCAAGTTAAGGTTTTTTTTACACTTTAGCTTGATGATGTGCAGAAGAAGAAAGGCATGTAAAGTTATTTGCTGTACAAATATGAATGCCAGACCCTGGTGTCGTGAGAATGGGTCTCTGTTCTGTCAAAAGGGCCCGGTGTCAAAGAGACCTGTGGAAAGAAGACTGTTAGATTTTGCTGTTTGGAGACATCTGTGCCACACCACTGTGACTTAAATTATAATACCTGACATGAGTCCACTGTCCAGAGTGAAGCATTTTATCTGCTGTTGTATATAGGCTGAAGACCGAGAATATTAACCCAGTAGAAAGACTGGAAACTTTGGTTCTGACAGTCGACACTTTGGCTGAAATTGTGAAGTTGGTATAAGAACATAAAGTGTACAAACGAGAGGAGGCCATTCGACCCATCACACAAATAAAAAGATGTGTGCTTCAGACAGTCCGGGTTAGGGATGCAGTCCACATCTCAGGTGGCTTAATAACTAAGTGATCAAGGATCCTATCCAGTCTGTTTTTGAATGTTCCCAAATTGTCTCTTCAGCCACATCGCTGGGGAGTTTGTTCAGATTGTGACGCCTCTCTGTGTGAAGAAGCGTCTCCTGTTTTCTGTCTTGAATGCCTTGAAGCCCAATTTCCATTTGTGTCCCCGGGTGTGTGTGTCCCTGCTGATCTGGAAAAGCTCCTCTGGTTTGATGTGGTCGATGCCTATCATGATTTCGAAGACTTGGATCAAGTCCCCATGTAGTATTGACAGGCAAGGCTTTATATTTAGAGCTACATTGCATTATATGAGAATGGATGGATTCAACACAAACCGGATCTCACAACTAGCTTCTGCTTTGGTGTAACGTCAGGACGGAGCTGCTAGAGGCACCCAATATCCATTAATAGCGTTGGAGATTAAGGTGAATTGCTACTAAACACTATGCTGCAATTTCCCGCATCATTAGGCTAGATGTTTATTGCCTAATACCACAGTTTAATGTCTTTGAAGTGAAGCCCAGTATAAGACTTCAGCTGCAACTTTCTTACAGGAAGTGAGTTATTATGTAATATAAATACATAAAATTAATAGAAAAAACATGCTATGTTTGTAGGGCTGGATATAACATAATCCCTTTCAGTATAATTTACTCAGCTACACAGTAACAGATTTCTGGAATATTAAAATACTTTGTAATCGACTTCAAAGCATAGTACGTCCATTTTAAACATTTAGAAAATTTTTATTACCACTGATAAAAAGTCACAGTATAGTTCGACTTTACAAATCAAATCATAGTTTTACGAAAAAAGAAAACAAGAGAGGACAGCACGCAAGATGAGTCTGGACTTGCCGCAACAATGGTGCTGACGCACGTGGCTGCATAGCTAATGGACGACTAAGCACAAACTGTTCAGGTTACATAAAAAAACATCACCTGGTGAGAGGGTCCTCTCCCAAAATAAAGAAAATACACTCGGCAGAAAAGAAAGAAAAGAAAAAAAAAGGAAAAGCGCTTCTTCAATTGTGCGCGTAGTTCAGAGAGTCTTGTGGCAATGAGGGATTATTGAATCCCTCGCCTGCTTCAGCGGGATGACACATGTAATACCCCCTGGCGATGCAGGAGTGGATAAAAGGTGAGCGCCGGTGATAATGGCTCATTCTTCCATCGGCAGGATAAACATCACGAGAGCGAAAGGGCAGGAGGGCTATTGGGGAACAGGCCGCGAGTGCGGGCCGCGAGTCGCGTTGACAGGTGCGGATTAGTCAGGTGGTCTGGAATGTGTTAATCACCAGGTAGTGCACTGGTTTTCCAGTAAACGAGCCGGTAAATGAGATACGATGCTCGGAGAAAGAACACGGGCCAACTTCATGATTTATTGTTGCACTCGTAATAATAGTAACCCGGCTCTAATGAGAAAGCTTGCCAGCTCACGATCATTGAGAAAGTTCTTTTATGAAATACAGTAGCAGTCATACGTCGTACTGTTTTGCTGTTTGTTTGTTTGTTGGTCTGCTTTTTATGAATGACATCACCGTGCGTTTGATGTGTAGGGCGGGGTGAGGGCAACATGGCATGCTTTGCAAAAAAAAAAGAAAAAAAAGCAGCATTGGGCCATGTTTACTTCTGCAAAAATTGTTTATTCATTTCAAAAACAAACACATACTAATTATAAACCATTTATTACTGAACTGAACCACACAGAGGATTTGCAAGTGCACTATTTCATGATAGTTATTACTTTCAGATTAATACAAACTACCTCTAAACTCTATCTCCCTTTGAATAATATATATTTGTATAAGCGAATTGTAGGGATTGTGGCTCTACACAACTCTCCGAGTGCAACGTAATGCTAACAACTTACCTTGGCACTGACAGTCATGTATGTATCTATGAATCATTAACAGCAGAGGTCCCTGATGCGTTAAAGTAAACAAACCGTACATAATTATAAACTGGTGAGTTTAAATAATAATTTTAACGTATTCTCAAAGAAAGATAGTGCTCAGCTGACCTTCAAGTGAATGTTTCCTACTGTTGGAGATCCTGTGAAATACTTCACCTCCCTGACACTCTCATCCTGCCAACTGCTGAAGATTATTCCAGATTAGACAAACCCTTTCCATCTTTACTCTTAATGGACAGCAGGGATGAGACAAGAACCAACGAGCTACAGCGAAGGGAGGAAAACCCTCTGAGTTGTGGAGTGTAAACCCTCCTAATAGATAGTGTTTATTCTGCCCCTTTGAAGCCTTATTGTCCAATTATAGCCTACAAAGATAATGGGCTTCCCTTTTCTTCTTAAAGAGGGGGTTTCAGACGACACGTTTTAAGGGAAAACATTCTAAAACAACATCGAAAAATGTAAAGATATATAATTGTCTCCTTTGTCCCCGCTTCTGCTTGATCCGTCATTAGTCACAAGAAAGTGACTTAAGCGGCGCGACTCCACAAAGGCCTGTTCAAATTCTCCATTGCTTTTAGCTAATGCCGGTGGATTACACGTCGGCGGTCTGAGGAAAGTTGCCACTCGGTGGGGGGACGTGGTGGCCTCGCAGGCTTAATGTATTAAGAGTTATTTGTCTTGGACCACTGAGCTCACTTTGTCTCCGTCTCTGCTCTCATACCTCTATAGCCATTGAAAGAGTTCCTCTAATAGGTGATCTCAAACTGAGGTCTCAGAGGTCGCCAGATTGCTTTGTTTCCAACCAGCGCCTTAATTAGCCTGATAAAAAACAGATCTGAGCAGGAACAATTACAGTGAATCCAGATGACAACCTTGAACAGGAGGAAGGGAACCGCAGGTAAAAGCGGAAAATAGGCTCGTCAAAATCAGGAAATGTCATTCCTTCCAACCAGATGTGGCCTCCATGCTGTGTTTATTTTGGTTTCAGATCCTACCTTGTACTTGTCAATTGGATGGAGAAATATAATCAAATGGTCTTTTTAATGCAGAGTATTTTCAGTCCTTGTTGTTAGTGGCCACCCTGTGAGGGCCTGTTTAGCCTACCATGCTGTTTGTGACGGTCCTGTTTTCTTTCTGCCCTCTCTATCTTGCTGGTTTTTGTTTTTCCTGACACGAGTGCTGGTAGCAAAGCTGCAGTTCCCCCATAAGGGCTGCAGGCCTCTTTTACAGGTGGCTGGCTCCGGGCCAGAGCCGCGCTATGGAGGCTGCCTTTGAATGTGGCGGGCGCACACACACACACAAAGGGGGATAATTCCCGCACCACATGAAAGGGGCAGACAGCAGGCAGCTTGCCAGACCCCAGCTACCTGGAGACAAAGGGAGTCACACCTTGGGTTTTGAAGTTCATCCCGAGCTAGCATGGTGATAGATGAGTCTGGATGGGTGGAGGTGGTAGTTGGGAGGTTGGGGGGGTGGAGTGTCTGTACGCCGTGCGCTCATAGTGTGCTGGTATGTTGTAGCCTGCAATTAATCTGCCTAACATCAACTGTCCCCCCGGGGGGTGTTTTTCTTCTTGTGGTTTTCAGCTGGTATTGATCTGAGCCGTGGTAGGGCGAGAGGAGCAGGAGCCGGGAGCTCAGAGTGCCGGGAGAGATCCTCGGCGATCTCAAAGAGAAGAGGCCGCGGCTCCCAAAACTATACCACTGACAGACAGACAATCCTGTGATCTGCAATCCATATATTTATTTTAGATGTCATGAAGTTAATTCCTAACATATATTTGCAATGTATACATTAAATATCAGGATTACAGACTAAAATATATCCCATATATCATTTTTGGCATATTAAAAATATTAGGATCAAACATTTCTACTATCTATTAAAAATACGTTTTTATTCTATATAGGCTGAGCAGAACTGACCAGAACTGACCTGGGAGGAGACACCACAGTGAAACCAACACAACTGGACAACGCATGAAGCAGGTCCCAAGCTGGTGACACAAGATGTTTCACTAAAGCGATTTTGCAAATGTACGCAGAGCTGGGTGTGCGTTAGATGCTGTGAAAGAGTAAACTTGATCTGATATACAAATCCATACGTCTTGTTTGTTCCTGGGTGTAAAGACTCCAGTCTTTGATCTTCGCGTCCTGGAAAAACTGTGCAGATCCCCCGAGAACCCATTAAAAAAAACTTTGATTTTACAGATCACTAGGTGCTTGTTTGCATAAAAGACCATTTCACTTATTCATACTATAAATTTTGTGTGGCGTGTGTACAGTGTGTAAATGAAGGGGTCAAAAACACCAAATTGTGTACGGAGGGACTGGGGGGAGGACAATGCTGTTTCTCTTTGATCCTGGCTTTACTAATATATTTGCTTCTGTTCACAAATAGCCATCTCCTCGAGCCCCTGCCTTCTTGACTTACGATACTGTGAAATGCCTGAATCTGTCCATCATCTCTCTGTAAGCATTTGGATATTTCACATACCCAGCTCAATCTTTATAGAAGTCATTTACACCCTTAAAATGGTTATATGTTTACCTCCAGTCCAAAAACAATAAGCTTCATTCCCTGTGCCTATATTCTGAAACACTCACTCTAGACAGGGAGCAGTTAAATACTGTTATTTATGGACACGTGGATCTTCATTGCAAGAGCACTTACACTATTAGAAACATAATTAAGTATTACAACATAATTTAAGCATTTCCATATATGTTTATTTGTTTGTTTGGTCTGATGAAATACTTTTAAATTCAGCCACGTATTAAAGGCATACTGTAATAAGGGAACAGAAGCCATTCAAATACATGAACCACTTTCACAAATCATCAATTCCACTTCAAAACAGGACCCAAAAACCTAACAGTTACAAGCAGTAACCAGTTAAACAGTCTCTTTAAGTGAAGGTGATTAAGCTCATGCATATTCAATTAATATTATAGTAAAACCACTTCCTGATATGACTCTGACTTGGCAGACCCTCTTCCTGGTGGGTTAAAGTCCGTAAAATCCTACATAAACATCAATGCACTGTAAGGTAAATAGTTTAAGGCTTGATGAGAACAAGGCAGTGTCTGAAAGTGCACATAGCTAGAGCTGTCCGCGCCACTGCCGGTGTTTCTCCTCCTGTGGCACAGAGACTTGATTGGACCCTCATGGTTGTGTCGGATGAGGGGTGGGCTTCCCAGCTTCCCAGATGGGGGATCAGATACAGGTCAGACACTCCAACACTGGCGTATTGAATGATTCGTTTGCAATTCCTTTACTTTCTATTCTTTTAAAAGATCTTGATGAAATGTATCTAAATCACTCGCCGCTTTTTTGCTGACTTTTTTAAAATTTTAAAAAATTAAGAAATTGTTCTGCAAAAATGTAAACACTAACTAGTTCATCTCGTGTGAGTGGGAGATTCTCTCTAGTTTGTCTTGAGCCTCGTCCATATATTTTTTCCTTTCCCTTTTCTAATTCTCTTTTACTCTGCAGTTTATGCCCAGCCAATATGAGCTGAGCCACGCTGGCATCACCGAGGGGGCAAGAGGCTCCGTCCCCTTGTGTCTATATCTCGCTAATAGAGCGATCTCCCTGCCTCCAGGAATGAACCGTCAAAACTGGCCCGTCCCCGTTCCCTGGAGAGCCAAGGGAGGCCCAGGAGTCTCCCGGGGGGCAAAAGGGGATTGAAAACACATGGCATCCATCTTGGCCTGTGATGCCCCTCACGCTGCTGGGCACAAAGCTGAAGAGTGTGTTCTGCCATCTCCATCACACACAGCAGCTATGCTGACATCGGCGTTGCTGTGTCCCACCAGGAAGATTATCATGATGCCGAACACTGGCAGCAAGTTTCCAGGCAGCGTGATCTAGTTTCTTTGCGCACTCCCTTGCTGCTGTTTCTGTTTTTTTAAATCCAGAATTGAAGGCCCTGCAGCGACCTCGATTCACAAGCAGCAAAGCATGTTCATCATTTGTGTCCACCACATGCTGGTCATGGTCTTGGGAAGATATTTTAAACAACAACAACACAGTGTGTAAAAGATTATAGCACAGGAAGACATGTTGATGTTGTCTATTCTTTTAAGAGATCTTGATGAAATCACTCGCCACTTTGGATGGATACAGACACGCAGAGGGCTAATTCAAATTGTGCACACATCTAAGATACTCTGATGTCATCTTGCCTTTTATATTCAAGTCATGGTTCATGTCAAGCAGGACTCGAAAGGGCCAGAAGACTGCAACTCGATAAATGCCACTCCCTCCACGTAGAGGAATAAAAGCACCGGCTGCAGGAGAATTACTGAACCCATGTGACCCAAGTTCCGCCAAGACAGTCCATGCTCGGCCTCAATTAGCAGTTAGGTGACGATGCCTCAGCAATGAATAAAACACTCTCTATCGTATCCCTCTCTTTTGTGTGCAGCTCTTAGCGATACACTCATAAAACAGCCCCAGCTGTGCGAGTAAATAAAACACAATTAATTCAATTTCCATTAACCCATTTGATCAAAAAGGTTTCAATTTATTTTTGCATACTACTGCTACTGGTCTGTTGCTACTACTACTAATAATAATCATAAACATTGTTTATGCTGTGCTAAAACGTTGTATAGGTATTGTTCTGTTTTATTTAATTTAGAATAAAGTTATTTACAATAGCACACATCTCAGTGATTTAATATGAAGCTCCCAAAACAAAATTCCCTTCGCAAACCACTGCGGTTATGTTCGAATTGCAGGACATTTCAAATGAAGGGCAATAGTACCAGCAGGTAGGGATGCAAATATGCAGACAGATTAGATAGATATTTTAAGGCAGTAGCCAATCATTGATTCACAATCTAATCCTAGAGGTCATCTTTCCCATTGCGTAGATGCACGAAGCCTGTTACAAAAGGAAAGTTGTCATCATGTCAAACTCACAAGTTATGTACGAACTCTGCCTATACATTGTCTGTGTTTGGGGAGGATCACATGACGTCCCAAAGTCTTTCTCTAGCCGTGTGTTAGGCAGTAATATAGAACTAAGAAAATCCACAAAAAATTTCCCCCCCGACTCAACCGTTGTTTGGGGAATATCTTCCACAGTACATGATGAGGATGTATAATGATGCCGGAGAGTTGCAGGCTGAAAACAGAGAAACGTTTGAAATGAGTTACCTGGGTTGTCAATTTCCACTTCAATGTCTATCTTTGCTTAAAAGCGATCAGGCAGACGGGCAGGTCATCAGATTAGAAAGAATATAAACACAACCCTGCGTCAGTGGAACAAAGCACACATCACTCTCCATACTTTAATCCCAAATTAGTTTCTGGAACGGTTATTTTTGCCAGTAATCGCTCCAGTGTGTTAGAGACGCACTGCTTATTGTTGTCTACCTGCGCCTCAACCACATGAATTTATCAAATTGAAATATACATTACGGATACCTTTGAAACCCGGCCAGCTGTGACTCCGTGTTTAATGTGGTTTATTTGGGATCCACACTGTGTAATTTCTCTAATGATACAGTCAGAGAAGGAGGGGCCTTATCTTTCTCCTCTTCGCCGCATTTCTTTTTAATTAAACTCCTATCAATTTCTTTGAAGTTAATGAGTCCGTTTGGATATGTAAAAGGCAGTGTTATTTTGATTTGGGATTGATGCTCTACCTTTGATTTCTCCATTATTTTACATATTGTTAACTTATGTAATATATCTGATTTTGAAACCCAGGGCTGATTGTAGTTTTTGCTGACATGATTTGCATAAAAACAACTGCAGGGAAACAAATAACAATAACACGGCAAACAAAGCCGCAGCCAGTGAGCAGCAGCTCGTGTTATAGTCAGCATTAACCATTTTATCTGCATCTGTAGTTATAATAGGTAGTTGTTTATGCCTCGCCAGATTTCTCCTCATGCTATCATTTTCTAATATGGCTTTAATGTTTTCTGGACAGTGGGGTACAATAATCAATGTCTTAAATCTGTTTTTGTGACGAGTAACCCGAATTAAAAAATGCAATTTGAGTCTTAAAAGTGACTAATTTGCCAACTGCCTCAATGTAACAAAACCTGTCCAATCTGAAAAGGCGGATTGTTTAAAAACACACACGGTTATATCAATCGGATGGCATTTTCTTCCATTAATACTTTGCAAAGACAAAACTCCACATGACTGAGAACAAAACAAAACAAATCAATACCACAAAATGACGAGCTGCGTTGATTCCCCTGGGTCTGTCCCTGCGGGGCCCTTTGTGAGTTTTGTCCCTCGTTGCATCTGTACTATTTTAGCGCTCGTGCTTTGTGTGCTATTATCATGTTAATGGATCAAACCGATATGCTTTCAGTCATTATGGTACCTCTCTTTCAATGCTAATTCAAAGCCCGTCGCGATACCCGAGACTGAGGGAAGAAGCCGAGCGACTAAGAGAGTTACATCATATGGCCATTGTGCTGTGTGTTTTAAAGCCTTTAAGAGTGGCAGCGACAGGATACTGGAGACGGATGTGCGTTCGTGGCAATGTTGTGTGTGCACGGGCAAAAGTTAACAGTAGCAAAGCAAAACAACTAGGAATATACGTAAATACTTCACAGGAGACACAAAGTTGGATATTTCTTAAAGGAAATGTGAGTCAAAACTCACAGTGTGCAATTGTCAGTCAGTCTCAGCCCTGTTGGATGTTCCTGATGGACCGCAATACTATCGGAAAATTGTAGCTCAGCAAAAGACAAGGACCATCAAGAAAATCCAATAAATTCATACACAAACTGAAGCTGCTGAAAACGGGAATGTACACTATGATTTTCATAGTTTTTTTTCTTCCCCCCTGTAGTCGGTGATTGACATACTAAAGTGTTGTCACAAGATAAAAAGGCCAGCGTACGAACGGTGTCTGCATTCAGATCTGTATTCCGGCAACTACAGAGGCACACCACCGAACTGAGATGCTACACACACAATGTGGTTAACAACAGCTGAGTAACCCTGAATGAGGTGGGATTACAGGGCAGGCGGGATTCTCCACGGGAGAGGGCCGCAAGAGACACACATAATAAAAGGCTGAGCTTCTGTCGCAATCAACGACTACAACAGGGCACCTGCACTCAGATTAGTCAGCTCTCCTTCCTGTTCACTGCTTCCTTTGGACAGACTGCGGTGGCACACATTTCCTCTGAAGCGTCTGACCTCCGGATAACGAAGGGCTTTGCTGAGACGCCGTTAGGATGCTGGGGTCTGAGGGAGGCGGTGTGCACTGCGAAGTGTCGTGCTCCTTTTTGTTCTTTTTGCTGCAATCGTCAGGTCTAGTAAGAGGCACTCGAGTGGCAAACCTGGCCGAGTCCTCCGCACGGCGTGCAGGAGGAGTCCGGCGGCTCGAGGGTCTCGGGGTCAGATTCATGGGCTGGTGGCATAGAAATAGGGTAAATAGGAGGCCATTCGACCCATCATGCTCGTTTGGTATCCATTAATAACTAAGCGTTCCAAGGATCCTATCCAGTCTGTTTTTGAATGTTCCCAAATTTTCAGCATCTATCACATCGCTGGGGAGTTTGTTCAGATTGTGACGCCTCTCTGTGTGAAGAAGTGTCTCCTGTTTTCTGTCTTGAATGCCTTGAAGCCCAATTTACATTTGTGTCCCCGGGTGCGTGTGTCCCTGCTGATCTGGAAAAGCTCCTCTGGTTTGATGTGGTCGATGCCCTTCATGATTTTGAAGACTTGGATTAAGTCCCCACGTAGTCTCCTCTGTTCCAGGGTGAAAAGGTTCAGGTCCTCAGTCTCTCAGTAGGACTTTCCCTTCAGACCTGGAATAAGTCTGGTTGCTCTCCTCTGAACTGCCTCTAGAGCAGCGATATCTTTCTTGAAGTGTGGAGCCCAGAACTGCTCACAGTATCCAGATGAGCTCTAACTAGTGCATTGTACAGTCTGAACATCACTGCCCTTGTTCTCAATTCTACACTTTTGACAATATACTCTAACATTGTGTATGTCTTTTTTATTGCTTCCCCACATTTTTGGATGGCGAAAGTGAGGAGTCCACATAGACTCCTAGGTCTTTCTCATGCGTTACTTCATCTAGTTCTATTCCTCACATAGTGTAATTATAGTGGACATTTTTGTTACTTGCATGTAATACCTTGCACTTGTCCACATTGAATTTCATCTGCCAGGTGTCGGCCCACAACTGAATATTATCTAAGTCCCTCTGAATAGCCTGAGCTGCCGAGATTGTATCTGCTGAGTCACCTATTTTAGTATCATCTGCAAATTTGACAAGTTTGCTAACTATCCCAGAGTCCAGATCATTAATATAGATTAGAAAAAGCAAAGGCCCTAGTACTGATCCCTGTGGAACTCCACTAACAACCTCACTCCAGTTAGAAGCGACTCCTCTAATCAACACCCTCTGTTTCCTATACATCAACCAGTTCATAATCCATCTACTTACATTACCCTGAATGGCTACAGCTTCCAATTTGAGGATCAGCCTTTGGTGTGGAAGCTTATCAAAAGCTTTCTGAAAATCTAAGTATATCATATCATATGCTTTCACATGATCCAGAGCTGCAGTTGCATGTTCAAAAAATTCTAATAAATTAGTAAGACATGATCTGCCTCGTCTAAACCCATGTTGACTATCTCCAAGAATATGGTTTTCATTAAGATGCTCCTCTATTTTCTGTCTAATCATTTTTTCCAGCATTTTACAGGTGATGCAGGCGAGTCTGATTGGTCTGTAATTTCCTGGCTCAGTTTTGTCCCCTTTCTTGTGGATTGGTTTGACATTTGCTGTCTTCCAGTCAGTTGGCACATCCCCTGTTCTAAGTGTCATTTGGAATATTTGAGTTAGCGGCCTATAAATAATTTCCCTCATTTCTTTAAGTACTGTTGGAAATATCCCATCTGGCCCAGGTGATTTGTTGGTTTTTAATTCTGCTAGTCCCTTTAGTACCTCCTCCTCATTTATCCTGATCTCTCTTAGGATTTGCCTGGACTGATTGTCAACCTGTGGCATGTTATCTGTCTTTTCTTTTGTAAAAACCTCTGTGAAATACTCATTTAGAACATTTGCCACATCTTGTTCGTTTTCCAAGATACTTCCATTTTTGCCCTTTATCTGTTTCACTTCCTCCCTTATTGTCCTCTTGCTGTTGTAGTAACAGGCCCAACAGCAGATAACCTATATATGCAAAGTAAGATTCTAATGAATTTATAAATTGTTTATACATGTATCGCCCCTTCCCTGGAAATAAACATAAAACCGTTCATTCTTTAGGTAAAGGATCATATTTCAAAGTGTTATTGCAGAGTATCACATAGTATGAGATTTAAGGAAGGGATTTAACAGAATGCAAATTTACAGTATATTCCTACACCCCTCCCCCCCGCCACCAAGTGTTTACTTCATTTAGGTTTCTTTACTCTAACTCCGCTGAAGCCATGAAGAGCAGATTAATGTCATATAATTAAGTACCATCCCAGCAACCTGACAGACACAAAAGCCCACATCTCTCAAATATGGAAGGAAAGATGCTCTTCAAATGCAATACAATTAAATTTCAATCAAACATTTCTTCCTGTTGTTAAAGCAACAGTTTCTGTGTCAGGCTTTCTCTGCAAGCTAGACCGAGAGCTTTCTATTCTCTGTATTCTCAGTAACACTTTCTCATTGTTTTCTCCCATCAAAGAAAGCATTCCGATTCCGCCCCCCCCCCCCCCCCCCCCGCTGGCATGGAGTAAGAATTAAACCTCAAGGTTCGTTTTTTTATGTTAAATCCTTTTCATTTTTCTAAACTATGTTCTCAGACAGACTACACTTCAAAAGACCAGTTATCTGACACACTGAAGTCACATGCTCCGGTCGTCTGGGTAGAGGAGTGACTTTGAGCTAATACAGTGAAAAAGTTTCTTGTACATTTTCTTGTAATTTTTTTAAGGGAACGAAAAAGTAATTAATACATCAATGAATACGCTTCTCTCAAACTGACAAAAGCTGTGCTGTAACTGAACTGAGACAAACTGATACCTTTTCCTTAAAACAAAGAGATAATAAAGGTCAAGTCTGAACTTTGTATGTTTAAACAAAACTCAGGGAAGCTGAGTAACTCCAGTGAGTTCTGCTGACATCAAGAAAGCTGAAAAGGTGAATGAAACGTATTCCTACAAACCATATTCAGTTTTGGACCGATTCCAAAAACAAATCCTTTCCCTTGTGAGATGCATTTACCAAAGATGAAAGGTTAATTAATTAAAAACGATTTTTCAGAGTCACGTGTTGCTCACATATTAAGCTCTGGTCTAGACAATTAACATCACTTTATAACTGTACCTGTGTGTGTTCGGGGTCAGTAAGACCTTAGATTGTTTTTTAACTAGGATCAGGGATTGAATAAATAAATCCATATTTTGATAAGAATAAGTAAACCAGGATCAGCCTAATTCCTCTCATTTTGCAGTTGCTTCATTGAGTAAGTCAACCAAAAACTCTAATCAAAAGTGTATTGACTTTTCTTTAATTAGACTCAAAATGTTGGTACTGTAGTGTGTTACAGAAAAATGTTACACACACAAAGGAAGGATGTATTATTTCTTACTATTTATATCTCGGCAGATGCCCTTATCCAGGAATGTCTGATCAGGATAACAAGAAGAGATCGAAAAATAAATAAATGCATCTGAGAAGAAACACAAATATGTGACATAATTGCAAGAGTAAAGATATTAAAATAGCAATGGGCCGCATACCTTGCAAGAAGAACAGATTGAAGATGGATGAAGGAAGCTATAGAATGGATCCCAAGAAATGAAAAAAGACCTAGAAGACATCTGCATAAAAGATGGGAAGATGAAGTCATAACCATTGCAGGCATGACGTGGAAAGGAGAAGCTGTAGATCGATGCAAGTGGAAACATGCCTTCATCCAGCAGTGGATTGATATTGGATGAAGATGATGATATATATACAAATCATAAATGGGTCATCATGCTCAATTAGTCTTTATCAATAATGGTTAATATTAGATGATTGTTTGGTTGGTCCATTTCCAGCATTTCTGACAGCTTGATGATCCACGTGGTGTTCAACAGAACCTCATTAGAAGGGCGTCAGAAATTAGAGCACAATTGCAGTCATGTATAGTTCAGCACCATCAGACTCAAATGAGTGGCACCAACAAGGGGCTCAATTACCATGATTAAGATGTCAGAGGAGAGCATTGTAAATAATAATTAATTTGTAAGCAATTGCGTTGTTGTAATTATAGATGGTCTTCACAAAAGAGAATGAACTAATTGTCCTCGAAAAGACATTTGTTTGGACAAACAGATGTTTAGCATCGCTGAACCAGAAGGAATGAAAAACTGATATAAAGCGCCATTCAGACCCGACTGCCTTTGAAAGGAAGCAGAACAAAAAAACTAAGCAAAACTACACACACACAAAAAAGGACAGAAGAACAGGACAGCTGATTCTGAGCAAATTTTGTACGCATTCATTCACCACGCATGTTGTAAAGCACATTTAAAAAAGACTTGCAGACGACCATTTATCTTTTTTATAATATGTGCATTTTCTCGCAGTGTTATCCCTTTGTTTTTACAGACTTGGAACGCTATAACATGTTCATTACAGCCTATTCTTTCATGTTTATTCAGCCCAGTTTTAATTTGTCCTAAAATGCGTCTCAAAAAGGCAGTATTCTGTGCCCCACTTTAACCCCTCAATCCACTTCGAATTTAATTTAATTTTCCTTCCTTCAATACTGCGTCAAAACCAATAAATACATGATGCAAATGACAGTTGTCAGAACAGCTTTAAACCCCCCATTTTTTGTGTTTCTTTTCTTCGCAGGGACTTGCCTTGAGTTCCCCTCTATTGTCCTGCCGGGTATTCAGAAGCATGTGCAGGAAATTGTCAGTCTTGGGCTAAAAGAATATTTAATTAGGACATCTTGAGAAAATTATGCTTTTTTGATGGATGCAGCAGTTCGTCGAGGTTGGAACCTTTGTTCTGGGGAAGGCACATTAGGTTCAGCCGTAATTAAAGGTAATTACCAACCACAAGACAAGAGGTATGAGCCAATGTACGACATGTAACTGTGTGGCTCTCATGAGGAAATATGGGATCCTGGTGAATATTTCAAAGGGAAATGAGACCCGATGAAATGTGCTCTTGTGTGCACATTGTCTCTGGTTTACCAAGGATATAAAATGGAAGAGATTATTGGCTTAAAAACATACCCTTTTGGTGTTTTTGTTTTGTTTCTCTGAGGAGGGGATGGGGTGGGTGTGTGTGTGTGTTGTGGGGGGCGGCTTCTGTACTTCAAAAGAATTTATAACAAACCTAATTCATCTGAAGCAGGATGGTCTGCTAAGAAAGATGAAAGATGAAAGTCTGTTGGCATGGAAACAGAAAGCACACCGATGCCTTTTAGTGCGAAAGGTTGACTTCGCATGCAGCATGTCTGCGCTCAGAGGAGAAGGTATGGAGCTATTAAAAACAAGCAGTTTACTATGGTGACTCATCACATTACTGGAGAATACACATTTCAATTACGACTGCCATTACTGTGGTTTCCGTTGAGTGCCGCAAAGATCCGAACGGCATTGAGGGTCTGCACATGCATTGAGAAGACCCCTTTTATAAATCCTCTTTTTAACAATATCCCATTTATAGAAACATATCCTGCAGGGCCAGAGGCCTGTTACAGTAAAAGTAAAACAACAGCAAGTAATGCGCCCAGGACAGTAAACCTATTTAGTTATCAACATGAAATACACACAGACTTTGTCGGATTGGTTGGCCTGGTAATATATCACATGTGGCGAAGTTTATAAGATGAAATGTTCGTATTAATGTGGATGAGAACCTGGAGAAAGTGAAGGAAATGTTCCCTTGCCGATGCTGCATGTAGAGATAAAGCAAAGGTGAGTGTTTTCGCTTCAGGCTATTATTTTCTGAACACATCACTTTGTATTTTACATGCATACTTTCGCCATGACCGGCGCGGTGCATTTGATGTCGAGGTCTTTCTTGTCAAGTTCGGTTACACTGGTGACGTACTTCAAAAATATTTGATCTGACTCGGGGAAAAAAGCGAGGAGGAAGAGGAGGAGGAATCTGCAATCGTTTTCAGTTTGCGTCCTTTATTTCTCCATGCAGGGGAAGGCACAAAGGGTTAATTTGCGAGTAATTAACATCCATTTTCCTGCGCCAGAGCCTTTTTATTCTAATGATAACTATACTTTCAAAGGCGCTGATCCTTTTGAGGGGAATTCCACATCACACAGCTGCACAACATGCCCTGCAGTGCGCGGCTCCTGCTCTCACCTGCTCGGCACTCCACGGCAACACGCCACCTCACTGGGGGCAGGCTAAGCTCGTTTAAGCCCAGAACCTCCTCTTTTCACAATCTGCCAGGACTCAATTTCAAGCTGTAAACAAAATCCCCCGCAATGGGCTGGCGGGGACGGCACTGTTGCCCCCCAGACCAGATTTGTCACACTTGGTTTTCGAACAGTACAATGGCACTGGAGCTGCTCGATTGCTGTGGAGATACTACCTCAGTGTGAGAGTGTGCATGGATATATATATATATATATATATATATATATATATATATACAGAGAGAGAGGGAGAGAGAGAGGGAGAGCAAATAAGACACTGTTACTTATATTTAAACACTTTTTTTTCCACCAACAATGGAAAGAACGTCTTAAAACAAATGTGAAAGCAGTTTTTCCTTCTAAAGGGATTTATACGGACAACAGTACTTTGATCCTTTTATGCTAATGTGTGACAAAAATGTGACAGTATGTATCCTAAAGCCTCATTATGGAGCCTGGGCCTTTTACTGATGCAATAAGGTCACTGCACTGTGGCGTGGGAGACCGGTGTTCAAATTTTGCTGTGGCCAGAAACCCCCAGGATGGTACATTGGTGTCAGTCGTGGGATAAACCAGCCTGAGGCTTTTAGTGATGCAGTAAGGTCTCTACCAACTTTGCACACCTAGATTTGGCAATATTTGACCACCCTTCTTTACTTTGCTTCATTCATTTCCCCTTCATTTTCCGTTCTATCCTGCACCACCGTGCTTCACAGTAGGGATGGTGTTGTTTGTGTGATGGGCTGTGTTTGTGCCAAACATAACACTTTACATTTAGGCCACAAAGTTCAATTTTAATATTTGCTACAAACAATATCATAGAAAGAGATACACCATGCTCATTTTCTGACTCTTGCCCACTGAGTCAGTCATACTGATAAACATTCCTGCTCCTAATTAGACTTTCTGAGTGAACAGCTGATAAGTGTTACTGATTTGATCAAGCAAAGTCTGTGCAAATTAGGAAAATAATACAAGAAAAGCTGGTTTAAACATGTGGCAACCAGAGAAAGAACAATATGCTTGTTAATGTTAATGCTAAACAAATGCTTTTTTTCTGAATCTCCTAAATGACTATAGTAATGCCATCAAGCTTATTGGTAATATAACTACAATGTCAATTTAGCAAAGGCTTAAGGTTTAATTTGCAGCCTCTCAGACCATGTCAGTATGAGTGGAAGCAAAACAGGCTTCATTCTTCATTTTATAATCGATTTGTATAGCATTTCTATTATTTGTTGTCTTATTATTTTAAATAACAAACAAACAGATAAATAAACCAAACAACCAACCAATGAATCAATGAATCAATGACGTTTCCATGAAACACCAATCACCGGTGCTACAACGAAGAAACGTATTATCTTATAAATAGCCTGTTAATTACAACGGATAATTCTAGCTTGCAGTGAAAAAGTTACCTGTGGTACATTTCGCTGATGTTGAGGTCTAAAGTAAAATATGTAATGAAGTTAAATTTTGAACCTTTCAATTCTAAACAAGCAATAATTAGGTATGAATTAAGACTATTCGTTTTTTCACGTAATCTTTAGTCATCGTACCCCTTCCCTAATTAGGTTTAATGCCTGGTTTATGGCAGATTAGGCCAAATATTAATTAAATGACTCCTGCATTATCTGCAAATTAGGACAGGTCACTTTGCAGGGCTCCCAGTGCTGATCTAATCGTCGGTATCAAAGCTGCAGCCTCCTCGAGCCAGGATAATAGTTTCTCGTGAGAAGTGCCTTTCAAGCAGCTCACTTCAACATCGGCACTCCTGATTGCGGGAACACCGCCGCGAACACAAGAATGAAGAGTTTTCACCTGGCAGAGAAGGAAAACAGAATTACCATCACAGACAACACTGTGTCGAGAGGTGCTTTCCAGTAATGGAGCACGCCTCCCCTCAGAAATTACAAAATGTAAGGAAGAAGAAGGAAAAAATCTCAAATAAATTATATGACACTAGCAACATTTTGTTTCTATAAATATACATGCGGGATAAATTATCATGGTTAACTGTCGAGGCAATTAACATGGTTCCCCAAAATGACACTAAGCTAAAAGCTAAGAATGTAACCAAGAAAAAAAAAGGATACAGTCCAACCCTAAAGAGTTTCCGATGAGCTTGGTTCGAGAAACAAAGCCACCACAAGAACCTCTGGTTGTGATTTAACTTGCAATAGAGGTGACATTACCCTTTCAGGATATAGGTGAAGGCATCAAGCTGGGGAAGACCTGACAAAGACCTCCCAGCCCCATAGTTTTCCACCTACACCGAAGTCCACAAGCATGCCTGATGTTTAACAGATGCCCCCTAAGACCAAACACATTCTCTTTGCCCTAAATTGTGGCCTGGAGGTAACTGTCTGGTAACAGTCCAGTGAAACAACGCACAACTCTGCCCAGGAGCCTGTGAGAAAATTGTGAGATTAATTACAGTATGCAGGGATCCAATTGATATCCTTCTCACCCTAAATTATCCTGGAGGGTTTTGCAATGTGGCCCAAATGTGTTTAGCATCTTCTGATCTCTAGTCCAGAGGAGGGGAAATCCATTTTCAAACTTTTCCATTTCTCATTGCTGTCTGCATCCATCACTCCTTTAACTAGTGTTTTGGAGTCACATGTAAGATAACCAGAAATCTCCCAGAGGGATGAGAGCAGCGATATCAATTGAGAGCTGGCTGAAACAGAAGATCAATTAATCCTGCTTTGTCCCATGAAAAATGTAATCTGCGCCTGGAGCATTATTCTGCGCATTTCTTGTTTTTGATATGGTGGTATTGATTTATTATATTATATAAGAAGAGTGTCTCGATAGCCAAAATGTTGGGTATCCCCCGACCCAAAAAAAAGTAAGAAATTAATTACATTGTAATAATGTGCTCCAGGCATTTTGGAGTCTTTTTATTTTTAATGACTGTATTTTCTTGTTCAATTTGATCTTTTTGTAGCGAGGTGAAAAGCCAGGAAGACAACAGTATTGATACTTTGAATTGTTTCAGCCAATGCTCAATTGCATTTGGAGAATTAAATTTAAATTGAGATGTGTGGGAACGCTTGAGGAAAGTGAGACATATTTTTATTTTTCAATTCCAAATAAACACATATGATGAAGGGGTTATATATATTTTAGGTTTTGTAGTGTAACTAGTTTTACACATCTTTTATCTGTAATGAAAGTTAAAGACCACTACCAGAGAAGAGAAAATGAACTTTATTGACAATTTATTTAGTTTGAAAACACTATAAATCATAATCTATTATTCATAGAGAAGCAACACTATATCAAACTACCTCTTCAAGCAATGGTTTTAACAACAGAAAATGGCAGATTGTTTTCTATTGATTCCTAAGGATATTTTCATATTACGGTTCCATTTTTAAATCTTCTTTTAACATTATATGTGCACAACAGTATATACACTTTCATTGCTGTTCTTCACAGTAAACCTTGACACCGGTGTGATTATGATAATATATATTGGACGATCGCTGGGAAATGTATCTTGGTTAAACATGAAAAAAGCGAATAAAGCTGTAAATTATTATTCTAACAATAAAAACATGTAGGAAGATATCTATTAAGGTCGGTCTTGGTCCTCTGTAGGTACTAATAAATAAATCTCAAAGCAAGAGCAGTGTGTGATGATTTGGTGGTTCTTGTATATCATCTGTATTTACCACAAGCTATGATGTGTTAATTCACACTGATTAGTCAACAAAGGAGACTGCTGGGGCTGCAGTTCAGGATTGCTTTGTAGAAACTGAAGAAAAGAGGAAAGAAAACCCAGCTTAGTCACTCTAGAAATAAAGCCTCTTTTGAAATGTATTTCAGATTTTTTGCATATAGACTATTGCTATGTGTGTGTCTGTATTGATAATACAAATGCAAGGAATTTCGACTAAAACGACAAGAAAGCTACATCAAGATGCCAACGCTAAGGCGCACGACTAAAGTATGCCAAGCCCCTCAGAAGTTGTCCACTTTGACTTCACAGGACGTGCAGCAATCTCCCCGTCTCGTTTTTTGATCCGAGGAGTTTGAGGACTTCAGTGGATTAGGAGTGTCCCTCCTCTCGAGGAAGACACAATGCCCACTGGTGCTGAAGAGGGGGATAGAGTGTCACGCTGGACAGAGTCTGTAATTACCAGGGAGCGTCTCGGCCACACCCTGTCTGAGGTCCCACACAGCTGGGGTTATCGACACACTTTAGATCATAAGCCCTTCAGGACAACCTGCAGCTTTTGAATTTCTGCGATTACTGTTCGAGCACCAGCTGAGGTCAAGCGATCGATGTGGACTCTTCAGGAAAAGTCCAAACAAAAAGAAAAAGCTGACAAATATTTCCACTGAAATTAAATAAAGAAATCATTGTTGAACAAACGACTTGATTAGTATCTGATGAGAGTACAAATCCAGGCAGTCAAGGATATACATATACATTGAACCAATGATGATGAGATCCACTTGTTGGTTTTAAAGGACTAAATAACTTTGATACAACACATTATTAGTATTGAATTGATATGACAGATTGAAGACTAGCCAATATTTTATTCTCTTGCCCTTCAGATAAGACAACTGAAAGGTCACATTAGGACACCTTCTCCATATAGAGACGAGAGATTGTTAAAGATTTATTTGAGTAATACATCCACACCAAAAAGACAGATCCAGCCTTGTGTCAATAATTAATTGAGTAAAGGATTCATCTTCACATTCGGTTTGGTAACTGTACCTTTGTAAGCATTATTGCCTCTCCCATTCATAGTGAAAACACATTCCCTAGCCCTTCCCTGTGGCTTTCCCTCCGAACGGAAGGGATTTTCCCAATCTACAGTAGACTCCGTCAAGGCCTGCCGATATCCATACATCAAAAAAAAGAGAGAAAAGAAAACAGGAGCAACACCAAACCCATTTGTCTCAATCACTCGGATCAGCTAGTCAGCACATGTTTGAGAGCCTTTTGTTTTAAGTGTTTCCAAAGGGATCTGGTGTTAATGAGACACAGTAGAGAATATCGCTCTGACTCTGATCAATTCCCCCCAGACCGCCTCTGGGGACCCAGATGACTCTTGCTCTGGAGAGACCACCTCCCCGGCCCCCCAGGTCCTCGCCCCTCCACCTTGGCCATCACCCACTTCCTCGCTGTCACTCAGAAGCTGGGAGTTATTCCTCTCCACGGGAGCTGTTTATTTTCCACACTGTCTACGGGTGCAGTGCAGGAGCATGCCTGTCGAAGCACAAACTCAACACCCGACAGCCTTTCAAGCCCAAAATACTTTGCAATGTGCCATGAAGGGACACTGATTGCTGTAGATGAAAGGAGAGCTTTTCTTGCATTAAACAGTTTTTAGGACTTGTGGTCTTCGGGTCCTTACGCACTAAGATCCTGAGTGTTTTCTTCAGAACAGTCAGGCGAGATTGAACAGTACGGACCACAACAGTGTCAACCTCTGACTCTCTTGGGAAACCAGGAGTGTGATGTTGTTGTTATAGAGTGTATGGTGTAGAGTCAGACCCCTATTCAGTCAGATTCAAACTGCCGCCTAAGGCATCGCCGTCGCCGTCTCCAATCCGCACCGTTCCACCAGCAGGGAGTCAAAGCCGCTACCCCGAATCACCAGACCCCTGAATCAGGGAAAACAAGTTTTCAGAGGAATGATGTCCCTGTAACGGGTTTGCACACCATGTGTCCAGCTACCAGTGTTAATCGCAACCCAGTAAAGCTCCTCTATGGTGTGACTCAAAGTGGACTTCAGTGCAGACCAGTGCAGCAGGTTCTAGTAAGGAACTGGGATTATCTGACAGCAGGTGAGATGATACACAAAGCATCTGAAAACCAGGAGCCATTCCATGATGAATGAGGTTGTTCAGGTGGGAATAAGTGTCTGAGATGCGGCGTTTCTAACAGGTCACAGGTGTATCTGGTCATGGGATGGTTGTTTTCTGTGAATTGTGAATAGTCAAAGGGTTATAAAGAAAATAGCCCCCCAATAGCCCCCACAGCCTGTATTTGCTGATGCCATTGCACTTCTCTTCGGTGCTTTATTGTTCCACAAACATGTGTTTTGACTATGAAAGCATTCACATGCTCTCGTAGGCACCGCTTAAAACTGGATGGGGGACACGTGTGTCATATACAGCCAGACCTTTTTTCTGCTATGTCACTAATCCCTGGCATCAAAAGACCACCAGGCTTCTGACTGAAACATTATGTTTGTATGTCTGTTTTTAATAAATTAAATTGTAAACTGGTGACTGGTGTTGCTCCTTCACTTGCCTGAACACTGCTGGGATATTTGGGAAAATGCTCCTGACCTCCTGAACATGGCTTGTGGCCACGGCTTCCTACGGCCATCTTGCCTTTTCATCATAAAGCAGCTGGGGTGTGACATTTACCCACATATCTCCTCCACTAAGCTGCGTGCTGAGTAATGTCATATGGCCCAGCCCCTGGAGCAAATGCTTCTCCCCTCCCAAAACCACAGACACCGAACAGCTGAACAAGAGACTCGGAGACTGATCAGGCTCACGTCATGCGTTTCTCACTCTGGCCACGCTTCCATCTCTAATAGGATTACAAAGACCGTGAGCAGCAAAAGCCCTCATCATATTTGATCAATTAAAACAGGAACCTGTGTAAACACCATCACCAACAAAACACACACACACACACCCCGACACTAGCCTGGTTTATTTTACTGCAAGGAAAAGGAGCTGCTGAAATTTTGCCTAAGGAATGTAAACATAATAATTTGACATCAGTCTGTCTTCTAAACAAAGACGTTTCAGATTCGTCCACAGAAAGAATGCATTGCTGGGATGGAAACCGGACCTCTGACAAAACTGGCAAACTGAACTCAGGAATTAATTTAATGTGGTTTAATGATTCTTTAAATGTAAGAGTTATATACAGGAGGAGAAGCATGCTCAGTTCTCAGTTCATGATCCCTCCTGGAAAGCTGAAGCCGATGAATACCTAATAAATAATAAATAAATAGCTCTGAAGTTAAATTAAAACCTTCTTTCATGCGTCAGTTTGAGTTGTCTTCCCTTCCTTGAGAGTGTAGCGCCCATTTCAACGGTTTATGAATAGAGAGCCTCTTTATGTTTGTTCCGCGGTCTCCATTAGTGAAGTCTGCCATCTGGGGCTCGTTTCTTGAGGTATGCTGTTTCACTATGAACAAGAGCTATCTTTGATAAGAATGAGAATAATCACAATATGGTGCCTTAATGTAAACCCCTGATGGCGACCGAGAATCCCAAGCTCTTTCCATTGAGCGCAAGAAACCTCGTCTAATTTATTTGTGACGCCTTCCTCTCTCCAAATCGGCGTCCCCTTCCCCTCTCTATCTTCCTTTCACATTGCTTATTATTACCACTTAAAGGGAACTCTCATTACTGCAATATTTAGGCAGCTCCATTCAGATGCAGATGATCCTTAATCCTATACTCCCCCCCCATCCGCCAAAAAGGTAATGTCACAGAAAAGGGAGGGCGGGCGAAAATGTTTATTTATTTTGCGCTCCATACACTTTGTCAACCGCTCTCCTTGCTATGGATGGCTTATAAATATTTCATACCAGATATTTAGCATTATTCTTTCCCTAATCCCCTCAGCTTTGAAGCCCTCCTCACGCTGAATTCCCAGCTAACAATAGTCTTGACGCAACGGCCCTTTCCCTCTCTTAAGAAGAGGCTCCGCACGGGCTGCTGCCATAGCAGCCTGGATAGTTTCCATTTAATGGCAAATAAAAGATACTTCATATCTATTTTTTTAAGGGAGATTTTTGTTGTTCTCGCTGCTGCTGTTTTTCCCCCTCTGCCGAATGCATGAATGCCATGTGCCCAGGAAAATAACTTGCATAATCGCATTAGTTCGAACCCCGACGTCGTTCACTTATTGGCCAAGTGTTCCGCCGCCCTCCCCCGTCTGAAACAGCGACCTTCTCATGTAAATTAGCCAATGTTCTCCACTCGGGTGTCATGTAAAATAAAGTAGTTACTCTGTGCTTTCTAATTATTTTATGCCCTGTGGTTCTGTGATGTAGGAAGAGATGATAGTGCTAGAGAAGAAGAAAAAAATCTCTTGTGATTGACAGACCTCCTTCCCTTAGGATCTCATTAGGCTACTGACAAAAACCTACTGGGCACAGTGCAGCACCTCACTACTACTGGCCTTTTAAATTCGCTTTTCTTTTAGTTTCGCATTAAATCAGAGGGAAAAGAAACGCTTTATTGCAGCAGGGAAAGCGGCGCTCGCTGTGCTCTTGAACTTGGTGCAGCTTTCTGGTCCGACACACCTTTCAAACGCAGAACTTTCTTGTTTTGCTTCCTCTTCTTCTTCTTTTTTAAAGGGGGGGATTTCAACTGTGCACCCAAGCTCGCTCCGGACTCAGCTTCTTCTCTGCTGGGTTCACAGGGAGATTTGGAAGTTGTGTGAAAAGGCTCTAAAACCTTAAATAGGCGAGATGTCACGATATATCTCATCATTTAAGGTATCTCTGTTTTCGACAATTTGACTTGAGAAACATTCATTCCCTGCTGGCCCAAAGCTATGGATGTAAAAAAATGTTGTGGATTGCATCAGTGCTGCCTTTATATAAATAAGGATTACACATAATTAATATAAATGTTCTGCAAAAACTGCTTGCTAAAATAATAAATGATCAGCAGTAAAAAGATGAGAACAAAATAAGATGTTTTAAAGGGTACTCTTTCAATATTTGCTTACTGAATTATTACACATATTTGACATAACAGTCTTTGATAGTAACTCCCTGATTGTGAAACTGTCTTGTGAAAAATGTGTCTTACATCTCTCCTGTCCAATTGTAACTCTCCAGATCATCTATTTCTTTGTGAGGTCATCTGAAGGAGGCAGAGCTCTGATCTGGAGAAGCGTGTGAGTGGATGAAAGGCTGGGACTGATTGGACACTGTGTGTCCAAGGAAAGTGTTGTTTGGTTTATTCTGAACCCAACTGTTAGAGACAGATTATTGTATTCGGAGGAGTAAGTTCTTCTCAATGTTACAGGGCTGGGAAATACATCAGAAAACATTGGTCTCTGTGTGTTTAAATCAGAGAGTGTTTTCAACTGCGTGTCTTTTCATTGATAGCCTGTCTCCTTTCCCTGAAACTCTCAGTGTCTGTGGCGGTGGGTATCCTTTCGGTATCTAGACACATTTAGACTTTAGACACACTAGACCCCTCATTTTAAATACTGACTTGCTTGTCACTAATTGTTGTGGTTAATCGTTGATGTTGACGTTTCAGATGCCCAGCCACCACGATTAACAGACCACTGAGATTTCAAACTGTGAAACTGTTAAGTATGGAGACGATGTGAACAGGGGACCACTGGGTGTACTGCCCCACAGAAGCTTCATGTGTCAATAATGTGATTTGGGGGAAACAGAAACTCATCTGCGTGTTGGTAAACATTCAAGGGTTACATCAACACAAAAGAGAGAACGTCAAATATCTTTGTTTTGTCCAAAATGGTACATCATTCTGTAATGAACCTGTACAAACATTTCCACAAATATGTAGTACATCTTGAACATTGTGTATTTTTGGCAATACTGTAGTGAATAAACAATCTGAGAATTTTGTAGTAAACACTTAAATGCAAAAATTGTAGAGTCCACCAATATATATATATATATATATATATATATATATATATATATTCGTGTGATGTTCTGTACCTTTAGACCGAATCTGATCATAACACAGATGTGTCCCCACACTTAAGATTAATTTACTGGGACTGGAAAGGAAATCTGAAGGGTTTTGTTTTGTTGTTTCAATATTCAATCTGCCATTATTGTCTGCTTCAGCACCAACCACATAAGAGCTGAGGGAAACTACCCTGGGTTATCCCACTTTTTGGTCTTTGGTCTGACGCTTCCTTCTTTGTTTAAGGAGGGAATCACAATTTCACAGCTGGTTCCCTCCATTTCCTAAATTAAAATCAAGCAAAATCAATCAATCAACCGCGTAGTTATGCATTTCAATTAGCTGATTGACGGGTGGATTAAAGTTTTGATTTTGATTCTGGGCCCGAGTTGGGTTTCTATAAGAATTGCAATACATAAGCTTTGAAAAGGAAAACAACAGCAGGATCCAAAGGCTACATGTTCATGAAATTGTATTCATTCATTCATGACATTTAAAGAGAAAACAAATGCTATGAATGTTGTGTAAACACACTCAACAGATTACCTACCTTGATGATATTTCTACTTGTTTAACTTTCTTACCAAGTAATTACATTACATTGTGATTGGTGTTGTTTAATTGGCCCGTTGCTGTGGTTCTTTAAATGTGAGCCAGAGGTTTTTACATTTATTAAACAGCACATTCAACACTGAACACATTTGTGATACATATAAACTATTTAATTTACCATTTAACTAACACCATTCCATAATGGTATTATACACGGCCAACAACTCTAATCACTTTCAACATAAGAACCCTTAGTACCAGTGATTGAATTGTACAGCTAAGTTTACAAACTTCACCCACAAGCTCCTCCGCAGACTCATCCGTTGAATAATTAAAAATACTACCAACACTCTTTCATTTTACAACTTCACAACACTTTGAGCCCCCGGATTATACTATCAGATGCAACATAATCTACTTCCTTATTCGGTATAAAGCTTTCCTTCCAGACACTCACTAACCACTCACTTGTTCTCTCACAATGACAAAATCCCATCCCTTCAAACGGTAAATCCTTTTTTTTTTAGAATACATGCAAGTATATAATACATTCCCCTTCACGTTAAAAATATGGAACATTTGCGAAAATGAAAACATATAAAATACACTTGTGTTCCACATTGTAACTACAGAGACTTTCAAAATGAGGTAATTAGGAAGGATTATGAGAACATCTGTTTACTATTTTGTAGTAGACTAAGATTTATGAGGTGAAAGACAACTGTTTTCAAAGACAGAAGAAAGACAACAGAAACAGCAACTTATACTTGTGATTTAGTAACCACATTTTCTAAGACATTGGGAATAAGAGATTCAAAATATGTAGTGAAGTTTAATTTTATATCGTGTGTACCTGCTGATCACTGGGTATGATCTCAGCAGTGGTGAAACACATCGATTTTATAAACATTGTTGGCGTTGACTTGGAACACAGTCACGAGATTTTGGCCTGTATAAATAATTGTAGAAGAGTAAATAATGGCATTAGTTATTTAACCACGTCTTTATCTTGAACAAAAAAACACTAACACAGCTACTCAATAAAGAGCTAGATTCCCAGGCTGGCAAAGATCCCTGGCCTCACAGAGTTCAAAACTAAACTGAATGGACCGGCCTAAAACTTTAAACTGGAGAAAGTTACCTATTATGTAAAGGTGTTATAAAACCTTGAACCCAAAGACTTCAGTAACACTTTAGGTCAGAGCTACAAATTGGAGGTATACTTGTTTTTTTTTTAAATGTGTTAATAAAGTATTAATATAATATTAATAACAATGTAATATGTGACACCCTCAATGATTTACTGCTTGTTATTACTCAAACACCAGAAGACCAACAGCTTCAATATCAAGAACTCTCAGGTGCAAGAAAACTGGATTTAAAATTAACCTAAAATTAAAACCAAAGTCATGTTTAACAGCTTTGCTAAATCAAAGATGTTTGAAGTAGATCAACTGAAGTAGATACTCAATGTTATGTATAAATTGGTGGTAATGTATTTGACATTTGCAACCTTCAAACCAGTGTTTTCTTTCAGTTTGTAAGAACTCCTTCACAGTACATGGTAAAAACATATAAAGTCTTTCTTCAACATGTTACAAAGTGAATAAAACAAGTGGTAGTAACATATTTTCACTAAGTATTGTTAACATATAATGGAATAAGCAGAAAACTACAATTGCAATATTTTCTAAGAACCACGATTTCTTGTCCAGAACTTGTGTGTGAGAGATAAAACTACAGATACTATTTTCTGGGCACCACATAATTAAAAGTCACCAATTATAACAGAAAAGAGTGTTGCATGCTGCTTGTGTTCTAATCCCCTCCAAATTAGAAAACTGAAAGGCTAAAAAGCCAGTTATACAATTCCTCTTGTAATACAGTGGATGTGGTTCAGTCACTATGATTCATTATACATTCAGCTTTCGTCACAGACTAAGAGAATGAGACATTCCTTGCCCGAAGATGTTTTCGTCCATTCAGTTATCTTGGATTTGTACGTTCAAGCAAGACGTCTCTGGATGTTTTTTAACCAATTTAGCCATTGAGCGGCAAGCACATAAATACCAGCACAGGCTTCTTTCAGGGTACAGCTAGTTATCCTTTAGCCGAGCACCCAGTGCCAGATTCGCTGAGCACGTAATGCAAAGCCAGGGTTGCGTACGTCTGGTAAAGAGCAAAAATAAGTAATTGTTTACAAATAATTGGAAGGTGAATACAGGTCTTGATTAAACCTGAAGTGTTAAGGATGTTATTTGTTATATAATTAGCCTTAAAAAGTTAGACAAATCTCCTAAGTCTTGCATTGTGTGGGTATTAATATTCTTTATTTATTTTAATATATATTTATTTACTTACTTGGCTGAAGCCTTTGGCAGGAGGAAGCAAAAACCCCTCAAGAGGGACTGTGCCTGGAATGGATCTAAAAGGGAAAGGTAAATAAGATCTTCACATTTTATGCGTGCAGACCAAAGTACTCACAATATGTGTCGGGCATACAAAACTACTTTCACACCTTCTTGATTAACACATGATTTTTGGATACCTCACAACAGCGCCTCGATATTGATAATTTCCTGTCTTACTTGTAGATGTGTCTGGTATTGAATCACCACCTCTTTCTCAGTCGAGTGATTCACAGAATTCATCACTTTCACTTTCCCACATTGCAATCGGATAATGTCGTGGTCTAAGAGAGGGGGATTTGTACGCTACCGAGAAACCCAGGAGACCGATGTCACGATAATAGGGTTTCTGTGCGCAGTGGGCCCTGCCTTCCTCTCCTCCCATCAACTTCATAGCAGCCTCAAAGGTCGACCAACATCAGTCACCTCTGTGATGTCATGGCACCACTGTGCCTGGCTGGTCATCACAAGCATACATCTGGACACCAGTCCATCGAAAAACGTCAACCTCACTGCGCAAACCCACTCTGATGTCCCAGCGCAGAGGATTTGTCAACTCGGGCAGTAAACGACTCCTACCAACAATGAACCTGGTGCCACACATTTTGAATAAAAGATCTGATGAGAAAATACCTTTCTGGGAAGGATCTTTGGGTTCCAGCTCACCAGTCTTTTTCTGTTCATGCTGTAACTGACTCTTGCAGTTTGCAGCATAGCACTGGGAGGGAAAGACGGTCTGGTATGGCGATTGAACCCTGATTGCTGGTACTGTAGGCAAGCCTGTCACTCCATGACCACAAGGCCAGCTGCATACATCCGTGGAAGAGAACCAAAGGGCATACGTGTCACACTGCACCCTTCTTCACTGCTGCGCATCTTTGCAGCCAAACAGGAGGCTCACATTTCTCTCAGTCACCAGCGCCAGTCTGCGTACTACAGTAGGCGATAGTTTTGTTACACCAGGGTGCTGGCAGCGACTGAATTGTGTTCGACACCAGGTTTAGCGCTCAGTGCAGTTGAGAATTTCAGGTGGTTATACAATCATCTACAAGAGAAAATGGCTCCGGCCATCGTCTTATTCAACGCCATCAGTCAGCAGAGCACTGTTCACGTGGGGAAGGTGCTCGACACATTGGCTATGGCTGCAGGGGGCAAACGCAGCGTCCAGGCAAACATGCATCAGCGTGTCAGCTCCCCCATTGTGGAAGCGGTATTCACACTAATGCTGCAATAATCTCAAAGGATAATCACAGTAATTTGAAACAAGACTTTTTCTGTGTATAATTTAATCAAAATAGGTCGCTTCTTTTATCTGGCGCGTGTTGCTGTGCAGCTTTCACAAACGATCATTTAAATGGATGTTTTCCTAAATGGGAACCGCTGCCTCCGTCCTGAGCCTCATATTAATTTCACATTAAATGGCTGTCAGTGCCGAGCATTTCATCTCTCCCGCGGTAATTTAAATAGGTGCTGCAGCGTCTGAAGCGCCGGCGTGTTTCATAATGGAGATAATGATGAGTTGTTTGGGAAATGTGTCTGTTGAATTACTGTACTTTTATTGAGCCGGACTGCTTCAGCTGCTTTAAACATTGTTTACGGCTGTTTTTTGGGATTACGGTTCAGGAATCAATTACAGTTTCAAAGCCGTGGAAAAAATCTTTTGGTGTTAACTGTGTGGTTTGAAAAACAACAGCATCCGCTTGATGCTCCTCGCACTCCCATTTGAAGTCTAAAATCAAGAGCTCATTCGCTCCAAATCAAAGCCCTTCCATCCGTAATTGAGGTTCATATAGCCTCAGACAATTGTATCATATTCGGTTGGCTTGTTTTTGCTTTTTTGTTTCAAAACATCGCTCAGTTTTGATTTCGGGGTCTGCGATGTGTAGCTGGTGCCAGTTTTGCCTTCTCTGGAGTGCGCGTCCACCGCAACACAACTCCTGGTGGAAAAAGACTCGGACACGGAGATGCCCCATGCCTGGCGGAGGTAGGGGGTTGGGCGGAATTTCTGCAGAACCACCTGGAGCTCCTGAAACCGAAAGCAGGAGGACTGCCGCCTGGACGGAGACACCGTACTGGGATCCACCACAAAGATAGTTCAGCCGTGTGTTTTGAGTTCAATGCAGGTTGCAAATTCTCAGTCTTATTCTAAATCAAATGCAAGCTTTCTGCCAAAATTGGGGATCAAGGATATATCAACACTCATATATCCATTACTTTCCATTATGGGCAAAATATTACAATCGAATATATGTTAACTAGTCGATCTATAATCCCCTACTAATTCTCTACAGTGTCATTATTCAATTATAAAGTAATTTAGACACATTTAAATAGTCAACCGTCACAAAGCATTCAGCAAAGTACAGATTTACAGGATGTCAGTATATATGTATCTAGCACTTTTGCTTGTGACACTATGATTGCATATTTTTAACATCCATTTTAAATACCCCCCTGCGCCTCCACCATCTCATCCTCAGTTCAAAGGAGGACATTTAACTTGATTGGTGCTTTGCTTCTTGCTCATCCCACAACATGCCTGAACCCACATGACAGAAACACTAGTCTTAATTATAACTTGGAGTAATCAAGCGAGATTACCAGGAACTTCAACTGCAGCACTAAAACAAGTGTAACCGTTAAACAATATGTGTTGCTTCACAATGAATTACAAACCATGAAGCCAGAACCGAACTTGAACAATACAAAGCATAGACATCATGTGTGAGTGGTGATCTGGAATTTGTCTGCACTATTATAAATGTCCCTGTGATACTAAATGCGCACACCTGGAGTGATATAGCATGAGCAGCTACTTCACCACTCCCGTTTCAGAGGACCTCAGTATACTCCTACTTTACACTCCACCCGGGGAGTCTTTCTTTTCCCGACTCAGGCTCAGCAGATGTTCGGGTCACTCGACTCAGACAACTCTGGTAGGTAAACAATAGAATTCGAACCTCAATCAGATGCACAAAAAACAGAGGGGAACACAAATCCACCCAAGCAACACAATGTCCAATATCCTCAGTGCTAAAACTAAATCTAATATCACCTTTATTTATAAAAGGGGTGGAAGGAGAAGGAGCCGAAAGAAACCGGACGGTCCCTCGTTGACAACTTTTTGTGTCTCTTTCTCATTTCTCTCAATTCTTCTGTCCCTCGTGACTCTATTCTCTTCGGCTATTCGTTGCTGTCAGTGTATTTTGAACACACTTTTTCCGCTCGCAATGAAACAAACAAAACTCGAACAAAAATACAAATACGCAAACGTATATAAAAAAGGATTAATGACTAATGTTTGTGACTGATTACTCCTTGACGTGGGTTCAAATTTCCACGCCCCTCATGATGGTCCAGCCCAACTCCACAAACTGCAGATAAGTGAGCCGTAAAAGCACCAGTAAGGCTGTTAGTGAATACGATGTGGATAATTTACTGTTTTTTAAAATGTAAACCAATGTATTACTACAGCCTGACATGACACAAAGCTGTCACTACAGTTGATGCACAATTATTTGCATTGTATTTTGATTGTAAAAGACTATTTGATGACCTCGGACGTATATGGCTTTATTGTCAAGGTGTGAGTTACACTATTCCAGTCTTTCAAGTATATTTAAAAAATCCTTCTTTTTTTTTTTCCTTCCGTCTTTGGTGTCAAATGTTTCGCTGCCGCAGCACCGTCTGGATGGATCACAACTCTTAAAACCAACAAGAGATGACATGACTAAAAGCACATGGTCAGAACCCCTGTGTACTGCATGTTTAGTGAAAGGTAACAGTCTCACCGCTGTTAGTCACAATCAGAGCGGTGAAACTATGAGCCGCCGCCTTATTAGCCCGGGAATTCCAACGAACAATAGAAACCCCTGTGCTTTGAGTTTCACTGGCGTTAGTCACTGCTGCTTTTATTGTTCGGTAGGAGACAACAGGACAGAGAGAGCCCTCGACGTTAGCTATGACTAAACACACCGTTAAAGATTGAGTTGATTTTAAAGGCACTTGTTTTGTTTGGGTTTTTTTGGTTGTTCTGTTCTATTATTTTGTCAAATAAATTGGATTTAAATTTTAAATGCATCAGACCGTTTTGTTTTTGTTTTTTATTTTATTGTTTTATTTGTTTTTTGTTTTGTCTGATGCATTTTCAGTTACTTTCAATGTATTTGACCTTTTTGTTGGTTTGCAGTTTTGCTTTTATCACAAGTTTGTTTTATTGTTTTATGCACATGTTTAGTTGAGTTTGTATTATTCACATTAAGATTTTAAAAATTTTAAGTGATTTTAGGAATTGATTTAAAAAAAATTTAATCATAAGTATTACAATTTTGAACATGTTTTTATTTATATTTGAAATGTAAAATACTAAAACCAATAAAACAGTATTTTACTAAACACACCGTTGTGAATCCTATAAAAAAACTCTGAATATCCTTTAACAGATGCACAGATGTCTGACATCATCATGAAGGCATGCTGTTTATCAGGAGAAGCTTTTCTGCAAGTTGGTAGTGAGCCATCTTTAAGGACTTGTATCTGAGCTAACTACATGGAGAATGCAAAGAAGAGAATATGAATTCGTTTATTTTAATGATGGAAGGAAACTAAATTAAATAAGCATAGAATGGATAGCTCTGTGATAGAATGCTGAATTAAATAAAATACAGAATGAATATGTATACAAACACACACACATACAGACAGGTGACAAATTAAAGGAAAAACCTGAATAAATGAGTGCAGGAACATAACGAATGCAGACGCCTCCTAACAGGTGTACTGCATGATACAATTAAGCAATTAACATCCTCTCATGCTCTATGGCATGTATACAAATGCTGAGCAGCCCAGCTGACCTCGATTTTGGATCAAGATGGCGAGAGGAAAGGATCTCAGTGACTGTGAAAGAGGGGTCATTATTGGGGCACGAATGGCAGGAGCTTCAGTCACACAGACGCTCAACTGGCTCGTGTTCTGGACAAGGGGGCGAGTGCCTGTGTGGGACACCAAGAGAACGGGACAGGCCTGACTGCTGCACCCCTACTGTGAGGGGGTCCGGAGCCTCTGTTATGCTGTGGGGGGCATTTTCCTGGCATGGTTTGGGTCCACTTGTCCCCTTAGAGGGAAGGGTCACTGCAAATCATTACAGTTATTCTGAGTGATCACCTTTATCCTATGGTGACATTTCTCTCCTGATGGGAGTGTCTCTTCCAGGATGACAATGCCCCATCCACAGGGCACGAGGGTCACTGAATGGTGTGATGAGTATGAAAATGATGTGAATCATATGCTATGGCCTTCAGTCATCAGATCTCAACCCAATTGAACACCTGTGGGAGATTGTGGACCGACGTGTCAGACAGCGCTGTCCACCACCATCATCAAAACCCCAAATGAGGGAATATCTTTTGGAAGAATGGTGTCCATCCCTCTAGTAGAGTCCAGAGACTCGTACAATCTGTGCCAAGAGCGTTGAAGCTGTTCTGGGGCTCGTGGTGCCCAACACCTTTCTGAGACACTTTATGTGGGTTTTTCCTTTTATTTGTCACCCGTCTGTATATATATATATACAAACACACACACAATATATATGTTTGTGTATATATTTGTCACTGTAGATTTAGACATGGTCTCCCCGCACACTGTAATAAGGAAACACTGCCTCGGCCCTTTACAGAGATAAAAGCCTG
Organism: Amia ocellicauda; assembly: GCF_036373705.1. NCBI lineage: Eukaryota > Metazoa > Chordata > Actinopteri > Amiiformes > Amiidae > Amia > Amia ocellicauda. The sequence goes on along the minus strand of NC_089862.1, from coordinate 33,958,047 downwards.
GCTGTTGCCCGTCTGCCTCTCAGCCTCCCCCTCTGGCCGAGGAAGGCTGCTGTCAGGCGGCTGGATCGGGGCGCACACCCTTGTCAGGGACCTCAATGGAGCCCGCTGGGGGCACAAAGGCAGGATTAATACCACTAGGTAGCTGCCAGTCATGTTAAGATCTTAAGCAGCACTTAGTGCATCTCTAGTAAGTCTGTCTTGCACAATAGAGCATCATTAGCCCGGCACAAAGGATCAACTGTGGCTTCGATAACTACACAATAACGCAAAAAGCCGCCAGGGATTAAAACAATACACCTGAGCTGGGCTCCGGCTGCGCATGCGTGTACGGCCGCTACTTAGCCAGGAGCGAGACGGACGCTTAAGTGTTGGCATCAGCTCCGAAGGTTAGAGCGAAATACAACCGGAGCACACTTTACACAGACGTGAGCTGGATGGGCTTTTTATCTTTGTTTTCTGCTTTCACAGCTATGTCATCGTATTTTCATGGTGCATAAACTGTAACGCGAATCTGTCGCTTCAGCCCCCCTTGTTATACATAAAAAATTGATCTATTTTCTTTCTCTCCCAGTGATCTAAATTCGTTTTATGTAAATGCCGGTGCTATCTTACAGTGATCGCGAATGGGCAATTAAAATCCCTGCGAGGCAAAGCCGTTGATATACTGACTGACCTAGTAAAATATGTAAATTGTACAGTCTGAATCTTCCCGGTGCGAGTTTCCCGTTGGTGCACAGAGACGGAGGTGTGTTTCCATTGCCGGGCGCCCGTCGTGGACAGACAAACGCTACTGCGGTGAGTTATCTGAAACATCAGGTTATATTTAGAAAAGATCAAGACAGAGGGAGTCTTGTCACCTCACCTGGCTCATTGGTTTTCAGTAGCTAAACAATCACACAATTACATGACCCCATTTCTTAAGAGAACCAAGACTCTCAGCCTCATCTAGTTTAATCCAGATCCTCCAGAGTTTTTGCCAAAGTCCTAATTGCACTAAAATCTGAATTTCTACTCATCACCTCTGGTCCTTGTTTTACTATGTAGTCTAATTACATGGACTCTCCAGAAATGTCCCGAATAAAACATTTTGGTAAACAAGCAAATGAAGTGATCTGTCAACCACCAGTCCCAGCCTTGTGTGATTGTGTGTTATTAGATCCAGATTTGAACACGTTCAAGTGTCCAAATGCACAGATCCTAAAGGAGCAACAAGCATGCTGTGCCAATAGGACCCGGGGAAGTGACATTATTATAACATAATAAACTTTTCCCCCAACAATTCTAGTTGCACCAAGTAAGTAGATTTGAATGTCAAAGACTTTAATTGAAGGACAAACAAGGGAAGATTGTTTTAGCAGGATTTTGAGTGGGTTAAGCCAGTTAAGATCACTTTATGTTTTCAGTTCTCTATATCATTGTAAAGAAATGGCAGGACCAGTATTGTCAAATACACCTTTCAATCTAACAGTTAGGAAGGTCATCCATTTGTAGACCTGTGATCCAAAGGACAAGTGGATTTTAAGGATATGAAGAGCATCAGATCTGTGACCATGATGATCTGAAGTTGGTCCTTCGGATGGCTTGTACTGTAAGCCTTATATTACGACAGCCAGAAAGGATCAAGGTGTTGAGTGAGGTGTTTGAAACCCACCATTGGCAAGTGAGAGAACCTTTTGATTTGATCTGCATGTCATGCCGAGTTGTGTTTGCTTGCTTGCTTGTTCCTCTGGTCTGCATTTAATTCAGTCAACATGATCAACCAATAAAGTCCCCTTCTGCGATAATGCAGCAATCCTCTAATACTGATGGGTATAAAACTACGACAGACTGAAACTGTTGATACAGACTGTGGTGTCTTTCAACCTCAGATCAAGTTTCATGCAATATTCTGCTTTTTATTATTTCTTTGAAATCAGGGATGGATTTTCAAAAGCTTAGTGCATTTTTGTGGCAAAAGCAAGACTTGTTTCTGCTGTCATTGAGGCTGCTGTTATAAGTAGAGCTCTTTCTGTGAGACAACACTAGACCTAATTAATTTGCAATTCAGTTCCATTTCTGTGCATTTAGTATTTGCTACTTAAAGTTAAATCGCTACTAAGATAAAATTATTATGAACTATATAAGTTATACTACAGTTATTTTAAAAACAAAAAAGAAAGAAAAAAATTACTGGCAAAGAAAGTTTACAAATAGGACATAAACAATGGAAAGTGTATACCACTGTTGATATAAGAAAATCAGAACATAAGAAAGCGTCCAATGGAGAGGAGGCCATTCGCCCCATCGTGCTCGTTTGGTGTCCATTAATAACTGAGTGATCAAGGATCCTATCCAGTCTGTTTTTGAATGATCCCAAATTGTCTCTTCAGCCACATCGCTGGGGAGTTTGTTCAGATTGTGACACCTCTCTGTGTGAAGAAGTGTCTCCTGTTTTCTGTCTTGAATGCCTTGAAGCCCAATTTCCATTTGTGTCCCGGGTGTGTGTGTCCCTGCTGATCTGGAAAAGCTCCTCTGGTTTGATGTGGTCGATGCCTTTCATGATTTTGAAGACTTGAATCAAGTCTCCACATAGTCATGAATGAACAGGAATATGGCACCATCCTGCTTTGCTCAAGAAAAAGCTGGAGATGGAAGTGATGTCATATTTGATCATTTTCACTCCATTTTCATTAATGGGAAAAGGTATATTTTTCTATAACATCTCAGACTCCAATCACGTTCTTTGATAAAACAAATCTGTATGAAAATGCCTTCTAACAACAGAAAGCCAACCATATGGGTGCAGGTAGTGAATATTGTTTTGATGTGTGAGAAGGAGGCGGCTGTATTATTTATTTAGCATTTTTAATTATAAATTAAAAAGATTTGTTTTATTAGGCTTTTCCGAAGTCTTTTGCTTTGTCTTGAGGTAAAACTCTTTGAAAATATTTCTTTGACTAAAAAAATCATTGCATTTGATCTTTATTTAATTGGGCCGATGCAGAACAAAGAATTCATTAGTGATTTCTTGCCTTTCATACTGCGAGTGTTATTTATTACCAAAAGCATAATTCTTCAATTCTAGCAAACTTTCTGCAGCTGAAGTAGCTAAATCTCAGGACAGAACAGGGGAATCAAGGTAACAGACTGACTTATGCATTAACCATTCAGAATGATCAACTGGAAATGCAAAAAATACCTTCACGCTTGCCGTTCACTTTGGGAAGACCTCTGCCAAGTGTTCATCAATGCCTGTGCATCCAAACCAACATGTGTGGACCATTAGGGAAAACTCTCTCTTCTGGATCCGATTTCATACCCAGAACAAGATGGGAAATGCTCTGGGCTCTAGGCTACGGCCGATTCAGGATTTAGGACACGGATATTAACCTACTGAGAAGGACAATGATTGAATGTGTGTCCAGAACATCGACAATACACATTAAAGCACAAGATACATCTTCTGTCCTCCTGCCACTATGTTTCAGTCCCTCAGTCCTTTAGGTGTGACCAACGTCTCATCGTTTGTTGAAATATGTCCTCCATCCATGAATGCCACTGACGTTACACTCCACCCACATAATCAGATGTCTCTTTACAGTCTTAGCCCAGAAACGAAAAGATGCCTCTCTGAAAGGGTAACAGTGACATTTAACACCAGAACTAACAGATTATATTTTATACACCTTATTGACTGATGCTGAATTCAACCCTTGTCGGTGGAACAGAAGTTTATATATATATATATATATATATATATATATATATATATATATATATATATATATATATATATAATAGTCAATTCCTTTTTATGTTCATATTTTTTCTATAAGAAAATATGATTTGTTCATAATCGTTACTAAAGTTATTTACATTAAAGTGTTCACTTCCTCACCAAACCCTTATCACCAGTCGGAAACTGCAAATAGCTGACAACGTTCAGTCTAGGTAGTGTTTACAATGGCAGGGCTGCTTCAAAAGGCATATTGAATCGTTTATTGGGCTTATTTATCAGTGCAATCGCACGAACAGCGGAACCACACAGTATTTTCTTTCACCCGCACCTCTGCATTCGCATTTTATACACAAAGGATGTTGAGATACCAGAACATACCTGAAAGGGGGAAAGATAAATAAGCTTGCTACAGGAATGTTGTGACTCCAGATCCTTCAATCTCATCCTGAATGGTAGCCCAGCGCAGCACCGGCTGGGATTAAATCAACAACAACAGAGCCCCTTCCTGTTTCTGTTTCTGTGTTTTGGCTGCCTGTGAGGAGAGGTGTGACAGTTTAGCTCTCCTCCGTGTTGTTTTAGCCAGGACACGCAGAAACAGTGCAGCTCCAGGTCTTTTCGGTTGAGAAATACTTTTGGGTCCAGGCAAAAATGTTGTTGTTTTATATGACTAATGCCGCAGTGAAAGGTGACTCACACTCAGCATAGGTGTTTTTATGTCATAGGTGAGAGGGTTGCAGTGCACTAAGGTTCAAATATTTACAAATGTGTCTGTTATTAATTTTTTGTAGCCATTCTACAATATTTTGGATTTGTCATTGAAGGGGCAAGGGCCTCTGTGATCGAGATCACCAAATTTCTATCGCCCCGTGTCCATGACGCTTAATGACAAAGTAGTAATTGTAGAGAAAGTTTAGGCAAACAAGGACAAAAGTGACAAATAATAATAATAAAAAGGCCATAGTGATAAATAGCACTTTGTCACCTCCTGTGAGACTTAGACCACCAAAGGACAGACGTCTAAATCTTGGAATTGTACACCTTGTAGAGTCCAGCTGCATTTCTAACGCAGGTCAACCTGTCAATCATCTCTGGAACAGAGGAGACTACGTGGGGACTTGATTCAAGTCTTCAAAATCATGAAAGGCATCGACCACATCAAACCAGAGGAGCTTTTCCAGATCAGCAGGGACACACGCACCCGGGGACACAAATGGAAATTGGGCTTCAAGGCATTCAAGACAGAAAACAGGAGACACTTCTTCACACAGAGAGGCGTCACAATCTGAACAAACTCCCCAGCGATGTGGCTGAAGAGACAATTTGGGAACATTCAAAAACAGACTGGATAGGATCCTTGATCACTTAGTTATTAATGGACACCAAACGAACATGATGGGGTGAATGGGCTCCTCTCGATTGGACGCTTTCTTATGTGCTTATGCTCTAATTATGAACACGTTATTATATATATATATATATATATATATATATATATATATATATTGTATGTGGTAAAAGGAATGATGGGCCGGTAAAGGTTTGGATCCAAATGTTCAGCTCAGCCAGTGTTTATGTAATACCTCAAAATAAATTAGCATTTTTACATTGATATGCTGATGGAACTAAAAGCTTTTTAGCAGCATGGTAATACTCATTTATTAACATACATTTATCTTATTATTCAACACAAAGTCATGACCTGAGTCTTACTGAATGAATTAGATAGACGGCTTAGAATTCGCAGCCTTGGCTAGTCCACAATAAAGTAAAAATATTTTTAAAATATGTGTTTTAAGCTATGTCTAGATCAGCAGAATGTATCGTACTGGAAATTAGTTAGCAATTAGCAAAATATTGTGGGCAAAATGCAGGCAAGATTAAGTTAATGTAAAACCAATAAATTGAGAGTTTCAGAAGGCTGTGTGGTTTTTGTTTTAAGTTGTGAACCAAATCCCTTTCATACGGACATGTTTGTGCAGCGGGATTACATGTAAAAGACGAGGCTGCAAATTAAAACTATATGCTATATGAAATATGTGGGGTTCTGGTGCAATTTATAGGCAAATTGGGTCTTCTCTGCAATGCAGGAACTTGATTAGAACGAGCATCTGAATTTCCCTCTAGTCTCAGTAATTCTGCACACACACAACAGCCGAACAATTGCGATACATTTGAATAAGGCGCCTTCATAGCCCTAATTAATCTCCCTCGGAATCCGGGTCTGTTTCAAACCATTTACATTCTGACATCTCTAACTCCGCTGGCCTGCTGATGTCCAGAGTGGGGCGTGGATGGATGCTCTTCCTTCTCACGGTTGTATTCCCAGAAAGTAAGAACTTTCCCCCATCAACATTGTAGATGGCAGCCTAGTATTGATCATGGCTTTGCATTAGTGTTGAGTTCAGGTTGTTTCACTTGAGAGACTCGGGCTTGTTTATGCAAGTCGACACCTGTTGAAACAAGTCCCCAGCTTTGTTTTGAAGATGGTGCCCAACCTGTGTCTGAACAGTGTCCAACGTCTGGTTGGAAAGTTGACCTCTGGGTCTGCAGGAGACTGGAAGGACTGTCTTCTTACCGTGTGTGTCTTGGCCCAGCAAGAGTTTTGCATATCATGGGAATGTTTGACACCAGAAAGTATGAATGTAAACGATGTGGCGCCAAGATCAAATTAATACGCTCAACCCAGTGTGTCTTAAAAAGCTATGCTGTGGTTTTTAAAGGGTGCTCCTCATCGGCAAGGGTTTATCCCAGTTTGTGGAAATCGAGAGGCAAGCTGAGCAAGAGACAACATAGGTACGGAAAAGATAAATGGGTATTTCTCTCTATATTTACTTAAGTGTACTTTCAATTTTTGTCTGACTCCTCTTTGGAGTTCGAGAAAGCGGTGAAAATTGATCACATGGGGCAGGGTGCCTTGAAAGCTGTCCTGAGAGCATATTACACTGAAGTCATGGCTGGAAATCCATCAATTAAAGCATCATATAATTAATCTTTTGAAGCCTGGGTTCGGAATTAATTATTAATTTAATTTTGGGATAATTTATGCTCTCGAACTGTATTCCCCCTTCTGCGTCTTATCATCGGAGAACAGAACCACGGAACACTTATTGTTTGGCCAGAAGACCAGAACAAAGGAAAAAGAGAAAAGCAAAGTTTAGTTCAATTAGTTCATCAGAATGTACTGTGATAAAAAGGCACTGATAAAGAAAAATAGAGAGAACCTAAATTGAGTTCAGTAAGTTGGTGTTTTTAGTACTGAATTTCAACAACTTGCAGTTTTTGTTTTATACCAGCGTGATACTTGAAGAAGTTAGGACCAAGCAATTCAAATGTTGTAACTGATATTTAATTGGTTGGTGCTTTTGTTTTCATCTTTTACGTTGGATATTGTCGTGTTAAACCTTTTGAAAACTTTGTGTTTAGGCTTGATTTAATGATTTAAAGAAATGCAAATAGTTATGTTCTCCAGACGGCCACTGCATGCATGCGAGACAGCTGGGTTGAGATGTGCTGTGCTGAGCAGCTGGACTGTAAACAGAGCTTCTCAGCTGGCAGGGCACCGAACTCTCGTTGAAAGCAACCGAGCATGAAGACCTGGTGCCACAGTTTCCACCCATCTGCATAAGAGCTGCTGAAGTGATTTTTTTTTATGAAACAAGGCAAGTTTCAACACATGGGGGTTCTTGATAAATAGAGGATCAACTCATGTTTTTGGCATGTTGTCTTTTCTTGGTGGTGCTGTTTTTCAATTGCTTACACAATATATGTTAGTAGGGATAGTTAGTTTTGGAAACGCCTCCCACGAAAGCTCATGATGAATCTTTCTGCCTGGAAGCCATCGCTGTGGCCGGGAGTTCCCTGTGACTGGGAAAACTAGCCAGAACGGGAGACCTCCTTGGCTCGCCATGAGTTTGTGGGATCGGCACAACCATAAGCAGTGCCAGGTATCTGTGGGATCTGTGTTGGCCCTCAGGTTCATCTCACAGCTCCACTGACTCCTTTCCAGGCTTGCAAGAGAAAACACAGACAGAGGAATAGATCAAACAGTTCTCTGAGATTGAACAACAGTAATTAGAGATGATTTTGGTGCTATCACCCCCTGTCGGTTGGAGGCTGCCCTTAGGGAGCAAGGTGATGTTCCTGGGAGGTCCCACGCTGACTGGGTGGGAAATATCCACAGCATGTTATGGGGATTATTGATTGACAAGTGCAGATTGGAGGCAAGCTCCCCAGGGGGCGGGATGAAAGGATGAGGGTGGAAGAATGCGCAGGAAGCAGGTTATTAATGGATACCAAATGAGCACGATTGGTTGAATGGCCTCCTCTCATTTGTAAACTTTCTTATGTTCTTCTTATGTTCTTATATCAACACTGGTATACAATTTCCACTTATTTGTAAACTTTCTTTGCCAGTCATTTTCTTTCTTCCATTTTTAAAATTGTTGTATAACTTATATAGTTGATAATAACTTTTTCTATTAGCAAATCAATTTTAAATAGCAATTACTTGACTAAATGCACAGAAATGGAACTTACATGCAAATTAATTCGGTCTAGTGTTGTCTCACAGAAAGATCTCTACTTATATGACGTATTAGATGATTGCTGCATTATTGCAGAAGGGGCATCTATTGGTTGATCATGTTGACTGAATTAAATGCAGACCAGAGGAACAAGCAAGCAAGCAAACACAACTCAGCACGACACAGAGATCAAATCAAAAGGTTCTCCCACTTGCCAATGGTGGGTTTCAAACACCCCACTCAACGCAGGGATCTGTTTGCCAGTCTTGTAACTATCCAAGTGTGTGATTGTTGTATTCTATACAGGCCCAATAGCCAACACGGTTTTCCTTGATCCTTTCTGGATGTCGTAATATAAGTATAAGCCATCCGAGTTTAAGATCAGGCAGAAGGACCAACTTCAGAGCATCATGGTCACAGGTCTGCTCTTTTTTTCCATGAGAAAGACCTAGGAGTATATGTGGACTCCTCACTCTCCCCATCCAAACAATGTGGGGAAGCAATAAAAAAGGCAAACAGAGTGTTAGGGTATATTGTCAAAAGTGTAGAATTGAGAACAAGGGCAGTAATGTTCAGACTGTACAATGCACTAGTTAGAGCTCATCTGGATACTGTGGACAGTCTGGACTCCACACTTCAATATCGCTGCTCTAAAGGCAGTTCAGAGGAGAGCAACCAGACTTATTCCAGGTCTGAAGGGAATGACTGAACCTTTTCATCCTGGAACTCCCTGTAGCTGGAGCTCTCTGAGTGAAGTCTGCTCTGAAACGGAGCACATGGGTGGCAGATCAGCACAAGTGTCGCCACAGGATGACTGACATTGACAGAAAGGGATGAAGGCAAAAAGAGGGGGATTCTGTGAGGCGGCGGTGCAGATGTTAGGGTGTTTGAGATGCGGTTGATGTGTTTTGAAGCCCAAACAAATGTCCCTGATGTAAAAGAAAAAGCATGCAGACAGCTCCGATCCAACTATGCTGTTGCGGGAAAGCAGCAGAGCCTTCCTTCTATGGTGCTTTCAGAGGATTCATAACAGACCCTTTCACAAGGCATACTGCTCAGCGAGGAGTTGTGCGTGTGGGTTCTGTGGAGGGGGGACGTGTTAGGTGGGACACATGTTCCCCAATCCGGCTTTCATCACAGCAACATGGGCCTTACAACAGCAATCATCTCCACACTAGCACCATGGGGAGAGATATTGCTTTTGACAGATGTAAGCCCGTGCTCCTTTACTCTATGTTCAAACCAGAGGAGGTGCGGTGAAGCAGACGGCCCCCGATCCAGAGCAGAGAACTCAGTAGAAACAAAAACCCACAAAAACAAGTCCTTCTTTTTCAGTGGCATGCTCATTTCATGGCCGGCGAGACTTCGTAGCAGCTAATTTTAGTTTCTTTTTCCTCGAGATCTGCAGAAAACATCGTCATTCCTCTGAAACCGTCCGTGGAAAATGAATGTAATTCTCAAGAATAATACTCACTGGCGCTGGTTATGTTGTTCATGAGCTGCAGGTGGGCGTCCTGGGCCCTGAAAGCAGAACGAAAGAAATCCCAGGGTGTCGGTACAGCCTTTGCACTTTTATTAGTTATTTAGTATTAGCAGAACTATCAGACAAGCTTGCAACTTGTTTCCCCCCCAAAAAAAAATGCTTTAGAGGGGCAGGCTGTTCTCCGTGTCTGTTTTGTGTTAATAGTATAAAGACCTCAAATAGGATGGTTAAACACTCAAGACCCCACACTGTCCATGAAAAGGAAGCCTTAGAAATAAATCAGAGTAAAAAATTTAAATTACTCTGTCAGATCTGGAGGGGGCAACAAAACACAAATCAGGGCTTTGCAGTGAGTGTCTGTGAATATGGAAAGTCATTATCTTTAATATTTGCATTGCAGAAGTTCCAGGTCGAGATTAATCACTCTTTGGGACTCCTTCCAAGGCGATGAAGTCCAAATAGATATTATTATTATTATTATTATTATTATTATTATTATTATTATTATTATTATTATTAATGCCACACATTGAATCAAGTTTAATTTGTCTAAGTAACTGGAGCCGGCTTGCCTGTCCGGACTCGCCCAGGCGGTTGTGTGTGTGCGTGTGTCTGCTAGAGCATTCTTCCTAGACACAATTCAAGGGATTTGAATAGTTTGCACACAAAAAAAACGAAAGAGAGAAAAGGAAAAATTCAATGCCTGCCTACAGCCTCACCGCTACAGTTTATGACAGATCATAGAACGCTGATCAATAATGCAGCTTGCTCTTTGTTCTCATCTGTCAAGTTGGTCTTTTCAGCCGGTTCTTCTTGGTACATTTGGGTTGTTAAACATTCTTCTCTAAGTAAAGACAACGCGAACATTTACACAGACGTGTCCGTGATGTTTTTACAGAACTTTTACACGAATTCACAAACCGTTTTATTTTTATTTCTTTCCTGCGTTCACTGACGATGATTTGAGCAGGTTCTGCAGTTCACGGTCCAACAGGTGTCTTGTTTTAAAATTAGTGTTTTCCAGTAGAGGACAATTAACTACATAACCCGTATTTCTTAGCACTGCGAGGCCGATTACATCAAGGCCGGGAGCATTAAGACCTCAGTGGGTCTGCCACGAACCAAAATAACGGCCCTCCACGGTCGATGCACCAGCACTCCATGTCGGGGGACAGAGGAGGATGAAAGACAGACGTGTGCCGGAGGATTTCCTCTCGGGGCTCCCAGGCGGAGGCTCTCAGTCGCGGGCCTCACATGACACTCACTCCTGGGATGCTTTTTGTAAACATGACAAAACAGCGCCGCTGAATCATTCATGACCGCTGGCACTGAAGCCTTTAGGGGTCCTCAAAATAGCACACCGCCAGCCCCCCCAGGGAAGGGAGTTTAAAAACCAACTTTCATTCGTTTCACAAGCCATAGGAAACGTTTGTCTGCTTATTAATAATGTAGTTCTCATAAAAAGTGTTTTGTAAAACAACTGAGTGATTCAGACAGACTGTACAGATTATCACGCTGTTGACTCATTTTGTGGGTTTTAATTCGGCTACGTAAACAGTTTTCTTCCTCCCATCACAGATGAAAGGACTCAGTACTCACACTGTGTCACTGCCTGCTAAGACTGTGAGCTCGTCAGTTTCTCCCGAGCAGCACTCAAATGTCTGCACACCACCATGTCAAATAACTGGAGTCTTTACAGCTGTTTCTCTTTGCTAACTCAGCTTTAAACAAACCCTGAAAACAGATCATCGATCACTAAGGTTGGTATTGTTGACGAACATTTATTTAACCCGATGAAAAACATCGAGTAACATTGTTTCAGACAAAGAGTTTCTGCTAATGTATGTCAATACATTTTAAACAGTGTCAAGAATATTAAGGGGATTCATGAATAAATGCCCTGACTGTTCAGTTAAAGCCCAAACACTTTAGAAGCAGTACTGGTACCTTAAGATAATGTGTCTGGATTTTGATTGACTGTTTTTTATTTGTATCCAGTAATTGCAGTCATTAGTTGACACGGTACATAGCAAACGAGACAGGGGCAACAAAGGGTTAAGAATTCGGGCCCTTTCAGGTTGCTAGACTAAAGTTTGCAGAGAGGGCATGCCGGTCTGTGGTTTGTAAATATTTCTAAGCACTCAGCAGCATGAATGACAGCGAGAAAAGAAAAGTGCACCAACCCTTCTGCAGCTCGTAGGTAAATATACCCTCTCCCGCGTATATAAACCTTTCTTTTCCAGGACGGGGGGTCAGCCAAGAGTTAATCTGCCTCTTTATCTCCCGTAACGAAACTCGAATAATGACTGTAACGTCGCCGAGAGCTGCGGTGCACCTACAGCACCGCGCAGAGGAAAGAGCGCGGCCAGATGTGGATGTGCACCGTCTACATTTCACAAGAGAGCGGCAGCATGCTGGTGTTCCCTTCTGGAGGACAGGACATGTAACCCTATACCGCCTTGCCAGAGAAAAGCTGAAGCATGACAGAAGTGATCCTCACACACACACACAGCCCGCCCCGCTTCTCTCCGTCTCTAGAACAAAGCCCACTCCATATTTTCTCCTGCAATATGCATCACAGATGGTTTGAACTGGAGTCGCCAGATTTAATTGGAGGCCGAAGCCAAGCGGCTCGATGTGTCATTGGTTTTCGTTAAACATTACTTCATATAAAGTGTCGGAGACCCGGGGGTTCCCTTTCATGTGGGCTGTTTTATGGCTTCTTACTTTCTACCTCCTTGAAAAGCAAAAATACATTTGAAATGAGCGAAATTCTGACTCATCTGCTATAGAGGACATTGAGATTCAAAAAAATCATTTTATAAAGTTACTCTGTGAAAGTTTTTATGATACAGAATCACGACACCCTTTCAAGGACTTTGCACGACGTACACTGCAGACGAACACCACTATTATTAATTAAACCCAGCGCAATATGCCGTCCGTCTTTCCCGCACAATACAGCACTTCTGACTCCAACTCTTTTTCTTTTCTTGTTAATTTGCAGTGAGAGAAAGTTTCTAATATCCTTATTTGAATGGCTATCTTTAAAACTTGTTGAGGGTTCTGGAAAAACTAAGTCACCGCTTCCTGTGATGAACCCGTTTCATTAGCAATCCTGTTCGTTTTATATTTTAATTAAACTCACACAGCAATTATAGATAACTGGAGACAGAACGGCCTTTAAAGACATTATAAACTGTTGCCATATAAAAATGAGCACTCCAAAACAAAGTAGAATTGGCTAGTTTGCCCAAATATGTCAATGCTTATGGTACAACAGACAGCCTTATATATGAGCACCTGTGCAAGCCTGGAATAGTGCACAAGCTCCATGATACTGGTGTGTTTGTGTCTGCTCTGCCTTGTGCTTAGTGTTGTGGCTCATACATGCAGACGTCAGGGCTGCTCGTTCTCATATGGCGAGTCTCTATAGATGAGGATAGCTTGGGGAAACATGACTTGAAACACCTATATCAAACACAACATCCAAACACATAGTATATTTCAATTGGCATAAATAAGGTAAAAAAAAGAAAGAAAATAAACACAAGATCCCCGTCAACAACAACTACAACAACAACAGGGAAATCTTGACCCTGTGAAGACCAACACATACATGAAATAATACCAACCAAAAACACAGTGTGATGGTCGATGTCTTCTTCTTGCACAAACTGGAATAGATCGCCGCCTTTAAACAGACACAGGCACGTTGCCATAATACCTTACAGACAAATCATTTCTGGATTGGTGCTTTTTTTTGCGGGACTTGTTTAGGCAAACCGTGGGTGTTTACAATTCCGATGCTTCAAAGACATCTCTCTACCTGAGCATTGCGTGAAAGCTCCCGCAGCCCACTAGCAGTTCCGACAAGGGGATAATTTCATTTTAATAACATCATGTCTCACACCCTTACTGGTGCTTCCATAAATCAGCCGATCAGAGGCCAGGCCAAGACTCCCTTCAGAGGAGAAAAACTATCCCCTTGGGACACTTTCTTCCACTTCAAAAGCCTGCCTTGTATCCCGTCTTCTCTTTTTTCCTCCTTCCCCTTATCAAAGAGAAACAAAAAAATAATAATAATAATTAATCACAGACCTCCCCTGTCTTGATTTTATAGTAGATAAGTGGCTTCTTTTTTTAACTTTAATTGCAAACTGTTCTAAGCTTAATTTAGTTTTGGTTTCCTGTGCTTTATTGGGAAGCTGCCGAGAACGGGCCATGAGAAATCCAGGTTACCCGAGATATGGCAACAACAGACACCAACAGGAATCCAAACCTGGTGCCAGTTTTGTCAGCTGGAGCGGAGACGGGGTTTGAGCAGAAGCAAAGATCAGTTTGGGATAAGAAACGAATCACAACAAGTAACATTTGAACAGAAACAAATGGATACACAGATTTATTACCAGTGAAGGTTCGAATGCAGGTACAGGTGTGGAGGAACATGCAGGTTAAAAGCAGGGAAAAAGTTTAAAACAATAATAATACTCATTACATTTGGAGAAATGTGATATAGTGTCAACATGTGTGACTGTGTGTGTCAGCTGAACAAACTGTGTCGACAGTGTGCCCATGTTTGACTCTGCAAGAGAAGGGATGCTCAGATCAAAGCGACTGTAACCTGTAGACCTTTCCATTGAGGACTGTAAAAACAAATGGTTAAAAAGTTATGCATCTCATTTTTGATGCTTTCTTATTTTGAGTCCCAATTGGCCGTACAGATAGTTGAAATGAAAACGTCAAGAGAAAAGGAAATTAAAATTAAACTTTCAGTTGGGGATTGGCTTAATGCATGTAGAAATATCCAAACATCGCCACAGAGAGCTAAATGAAGGTCTACTCAATTTAAATGTATTAATAGAATGCTTTATATTCTGTCCAAATTGCATTAAAGTAATGCTCCTTACTGACGCTGAAATAAAACTCCTACCTCTATCTCAGTCTCGAAACTGGTTATATAAATACTTAAACATCGCCTATTTAAAGGTTTAAATATATCACTTCGTCCATATTTTTTTAATCACTACAACAGTCCTATATTCTCACAATTATTCTCATTTTCAAGTAGCGTACGTCTCTCTGCTGGAATGTTATCATCTGAAATTGTAGTTTGAAAAGTTATTTGAAGACGTGAATGTTTCTGGAAATTCAATTACCAGCGTTGGAGACACGCAAGATAATGACAGCGCTCGTAATTAAAGCATGCAGACATTCATCTGTCCTATTCTGTCCACATGGAAGGTTTTCATCACAATTTATTGCCTACCAATGAAAACTATATCGAAATGTATTCTGTTGAATAGGTGGATTTATTCCTTAAAGTGTTTTGGGGCTTTTTGAAAGGTCTATTGAGGTCTAATATTAAAGAACGGTGTTTTAAACATTCAGAGACAAGTCAGGACCCTTTCAAGACTTATTAAAGTGTCGGTTTTAAGTAAAATGCGGACGCTTGTATGTCATGAAGTTTGTGAAGAAGATTTCAGAGGAGGTAGAGGACCATGCCTACGGTGAGAGTTTTTGTTCAGAGGTTTGAAAATTCATAAAAGGGTTTGAGTACGCTGGGGACGGACTCAAGACACAACCTTGCAAGGATTGGGTTGTGTCAACACAAAAATGTTAATGGTTAAAACAGGAAAATGCAAATTTACATCAAGGATCACACAGTGCTAAAAACCCACACCTTTCCTGCAAGATCTGCCGAGGTCATCCTCATGAACTCATTAAACAAGTTTTGTGATGCATTTTACAAGAAGCCAACCGAAAATTGGAGCAGCATTTAAGCATCATTAGTGCATAATTCTCGAATATGTCTGGTTATTATGCGCAGTGTTTTGTGGCTGGATATTTCCTCTTTCATCTCACATATGGTTATTAGCTGCAGATATAAAAAGCCCTGCAATGTACTCTGCTAGCATATTTAAAAGCATTCACATGGACACAGTTCTCTGCGACGTGAGGGTCTTTCAATGTCTGTTTGCTTGCTCGGTCGCAATAGATTTTAATACATTGAAAACATTTTAATAAAGTTTTTATTCACAGACACTGCTGGGAGAAGGTTATCACACTTCTTTTTAGTTTTTACAGAAACAAAACTCAGTACAGCAGGCGGCCCCGTGTCTCAGAGCCTGTCACTGAGCTAGTGAACATCAAAGGCCATTTTCTGGAAACATATTTCAAAGCAGGCGAGTACATTCTCTCCAAAGTCACAAAATATATACTCTATCGTGGATTGAAATACATCTACTACAACAAGACACTCTGTGTGTCAACACAAGGTGGCCAGACAATGCATTCAGTATCATGAAATAAGCTTGAAATGTAAACAGAAATGAGCACACACTTTTAAAATGTCCTTTGTGGAATCGTGCATGGTTCCTTCATCTTCTGCATGTTTTCTACTTCAGATCGCTTTGCCTTCTGTGGGTTAAAGGACATTGGATCGATTGAATATCTTGCAGAATATGGTTTGACTGATGCATTCAAACTTGTCTCCTCACAATAATCATATCCACCAGTTTAATCATAATCGCCACAAACATCAAAAGCGAGGCTGAAAAAGCCAGTTTGATATAACAGCCATAGAAAATGTCTCATTAACCCCCAAAAGCTTTATTTATTTGTCAAGAGTGAGCAGGGAGTCTCAGGACAAAGTCTCAGGGGAACAAGCCATACTATGTGCTGCTAGAATGTGGATGTCAAATTGATTAAGTTATTGATTACTTACTTAATTGATTAGAACCATTGTAATATTAGCAATTGAATGGACATGCAGCAATGTCCCAGTTGTAAGTAGAGCTGAAAAAAGCTTGACTGTGATCTGCATCTCATAAGTATTGTTGTTTCAGCACAGAGTTGCATAATTAAAAAAAGGCCTGTCTTTAAAATTGAATTATAATTAACCTTTGGTGTAGATTACGGCTGTGCTCCTATCCCCCTATACACAAACACCACCCAGTCCTCTCCAAGGTATTCCCTTTCAGTGATGAATCCGCTGGGAGGCCAGGATACAGGAATCGGATGTCCTATGCTGATGACCTGCCGCCACATTAAGACATGCAGAAACCGATTTGGAGACGCACTTTTCAAAGGTCTGATTTTCTCCTTTCTGCACGCTGAATTAGAAGTTTAAAAACACTGGAGTTTAACGGCCTCTGAATCTCACGTCTGTGAGTGTTAATATATATTTCTGATTTACTTCATGACTTCCAATTCAAGGTTTCTGCAGTTGAAGGAAGGAGACAGGGATCATTTCTGCCTAAATGAGAATGTGAATGGCTTTTGAATGCCAGTTGCATTATCAGAATCCCGGTACATCTATAAGCGTGTGAGTGCATGTGCGCAGCTGGCAGTGTTTAGCGACGGTGGACAGACAGACTGCAGACAAACTCTCCACTGAAACCACTTGAAGGCCATTCTGCAGACATTTGCAAATCAGAATCAAGTTTAATAACAGAGATCCCGTGATTTATGAGGCAATAAGCATCTGATTGTTCTAACAAGTGAGGCTATCTGTGGGAGCTGCAAACTCAGCTCTGCTTGAACATTCAAAGGAATAACTTCCTTTGAATGTTTAATTGTGTTTAATTGTATTTGCAGGAAACTCTTTGATGCTTGACATTACTTTCTATTGTTTTCCAGTCGGTCTGTCAGTCATATTTCCCTCCCTTTCTTCTCCTGGGGATTGCTCCCCTAGTATTTACATAGACGTTTGTTGCACAAATGTGCATCTCTTTATTAAAGAATTCGACACTTTTAGTTATGCTCTGTACCCATATTAAAGACATGCATTAAATCCACCTACATAACGTGATCAACTTCTTAGTGTGATGCGGACGGCTGAACATCTGGAAGCGATGAAGACTGAACGTCTCTGAGTCCGTTCTAATCCCATATATTTTTCCTAAATGTAATTATATTTTCTATAAAACTGAATTCCATGCAAAAGCCAATGAACCCATAAAGAAGACTAAACTGCAGGGAATCAGTTTAATTCGGGAAATATTTTCATAGGAGCAACAGACAGAGGACTGTCTTCACAACAGCTCTGTGTCTTTCAAGTCCACTGATCAAATGAGTCCCCGAACATCACACCCTTCACAGTGGGCAGCCGTGGCGCTCATCTGCTTCCTAGTGAGTAAAATGCCACCTTTAAAAACATAAGAACATAAGAATGTGTCCAATCGAGAGGAGACCATTCGCCCATCGTGCTCGTTTGGTGTCCATTAATAACTAAGTGATCAAGGATCCTATCCAGTCTGTTTGTGAATGTTCCCAAATTGTCTCTTCAGCCACATCGCTGGGGAGTTTGTTCAGATTGTGACGCCTCTCTGTGTGAAGAAGTGTCTCCTGTTTTCTGTCTTGAATGCCTTGAAGCCCAATTTCCATTTGTGTCCCCGGGTGCGTGTGTCCCTGCTGATCTGGAAAAGCTCCTCTGGTTTGATGTGTACCCGTCTATCACCAGGTATTCAGCGCCCTGCCTAAATCCCATTGCCTTAAGCTTTCTAGTTTGGCACTCATCTCCCTGATTCCCAGCGATCAAATTGGTGAGCAATAATAAGCTTAATAAGTGAGTATTACACTGTCAGTCACTGGATAATAAACGTAAATGTTTTGCATTCATCAGGGGGAAATTACTGTGATGAGATTTTATTATTTTGCTGTTTTGCCTCGAAATAAAGTCAGGGCTGGTTGGGGCGTTGTGCCACTACACCCGTCATGCCAGACAAAAGACTGAAGCCAAACAAACCTTTGAGGGGCTGCGATCCCCATGCTTGAGACCAGGGGGCACTGGCAGCTTTGCCTATCCGTTCACATCGTTTCTATATTTCAATGGCGCACATCTTCCATTTTTCATTACTTTATTGTGCATTGTTATCAAATTGGGCATGTGTCCTGCATCTCATTATGCTGTTTAATAATTTAAAATAATCCATGCATAATCCATGTGTCCTAAAGCTACATTCCTCACCAGCGAGGGTTTGGATTTGTTTAACGATCGCGGTTAATGTGCTCAAGAGGCAGGCCTGCATGGCACTTCCCCGGACGTGACGCCAGTGCTGGCTTTGTTTCTCACAGCTGAGAGCTTCACCCAGGTCTTTGCCCAGCAGCTCGGAAAGGTCAGGGTCTGGTTTGGTGCACACTATACACTCACCTAAAGGATTATTAGGAACACCATACTAATACTGTGTTTGACCCCCTTTCGCCTTCAGAACTGCCTTAATTCTACGTGGCATTGATTCAACAAGGTGCTGAAAGCATTCTTTAGAAATGTTGGCCCATATTGATAGGATAGCATCTTGCAGTTGATGGAGATTTGTGGGATGCACATCCAGGGCACGAAGCTCCCGTTCCACCACATCCCAAAGATGCTCTATTGGGTTGAGATCTGGTGACTGTGGGGGCCAGTTTAGTACAGTGAACTCATTGTCATGTTCAAGAAACCAATTTGAAATGATTCGACCTTTGTGACATGGTGCATTATCCTGCTGGAAGTAGCCATCAGAGGATGGGTACATGGTGGTCATAAAGGGATGGACATGGTCAGAAACAATGCTCAGGTAGGCCGTGGCATTTAAACGATGCCCAATTGGCACTAAGGGGCCTAAAGTGTGCCAAGAAAACATCCCCCACACCATTACACCACCACCACCAGCCTGCACAGTGGTAACAAGGCATGATGGATCCATGTTCTCATTCTGTTTACGCCAAATTCTGACTCTACCATCTGAATGTCTCAACAGAAATCGAGACTCATCAGACCAGGCAACATTTTTCCAGTCTTCAACTGTCCAATTTTGGTGAGCTTGTGCAAATTGTAGCCTCTTTTTCCTATTTGTAGTGGAGATGAGTGGTACCCGGTGGGGTCTTCTGCTGTTGTAGCCCATCCGCCTCAAGGTTGTACGTGTTGTGGCTTCACAAATGCTTTGCTGCATACCTCGGTTGTAACGAGTGGTTATTTCAGTCAAAGTTGCTCTTCTATCAGCTTGAATCAGTCGGCCCATTCTCCTCTGACCTCTAGCATCAACAAGGCATTTTCGCCCACAGGACTGCCGCATACTGGATGTTTTTCCCTTTTCACACCATTCTTTGTAAACCCAAAAAAAAATTGTGCGTGAAAATCCCAGTAACTGAGCAGATTGTGAAATACTCAGACCGGCCCGTCTGGCACCAACAACCATGCCACGCTCAAAATTGCTTAAATCACCTTTCTTTCCCATTCAGACATTCAGTTTGGAGTTCAGGAGATTGTCTTGACCAGGACCACACCCCTAAATGCATTGAAGCAACTGCCATGTGATTGGTTGGTTAGATAATTGCATTAATGAGAAATTGAACAGGTGTTCCTAATAATCCTTTAGGTGAGTGTAGAAACAGAACGTTTGTGAGTGTCTAGTCTTTTTTCTTCTCATCCACATTAAAATATTTCTTTTCTATAGCATTTTTCTCCCAGCAGATGCAGATGCTATGAAAATGTACAGACGGGTGACAAATTAAAGGAAAAACCAACATAAAAGCATTTCTGTAAGGTGTTGGGCACCAAGAGCCACCAGAACAGCTTCAATGCTCTTGGCACAGATTCTACGAGTCTCTGGACTCTACTGGAGGGATAGACACCATTCTTCCAAAGGATATTCCCTCATTTGGGGTTTTGATGATGGTGGTGGAGAGCGCTATCTAACACATCGGTCCAAAATCTCCCATAGGTGTTCAATTGGGTTGAGATCTGGTGACTGCGAAGGCCATAGCATATGAGTCACATCATTGTCATACTCATCACACCATTCAGTGAGCCCTCGTGCCCTGTGGATGGGGCATTGTCACCACAGGATAAAGGTGATCACTCAGAATAACTGTGTCATGATTTGCAGTGACTCTTCCCTCTAAGGGGACAAGTGGACCAAACCATGCCAGGAAAATGCACCCCACAGCATAACAGAGCCTTTACAATGAAGATTATATCAATTTAATCTTATATTTATTATTCTGACATCACCCCAGACATCGCAGTTTGCGAGGGATCGATACAAAACCTGTGTCTATACAGATTAGTAAAATTAGAAATTATTTCCCACATACGTTATTGCATGGCCAGATTAGTTTAGGCCATCGTGTTGTGGAAAGGCATCTTTCCGAACTCCCTCAAAGCGCACTCTCACACTCTTCTGATCCAGCTCTGCGTCACGTACGTGCACTTTGTCACCGTCAAGAGATAAAGAGCTCCTGGGCCTCTGCAGCCGCAGAGTTATGGAGTGTGGCGCAGCGAGTGTATTAGCGTGTGAAATATCTCACACCCCTCAGGCCGACCCCTGACACCTGTTGGCGAAGCTGTTAGGACTGGGATGCCAACACGTCACCCCGGTGTTGAAAGCAGAATTGACGAAACCCCGGCACTGACGCCTGATTTGCAGTCAGCACATCACAACCAGCACATGTGGGATTGTGCGTTTCTGATCTTTTGACGATTGTAAATGAATTCGCAAAATTCGATTAGATTATAGAAATGCGTCTTTTACTATAAATAAAAATCTGTAATAGTAAGTTGTTGTTCTTTCCGTGGAATCTAAAATTGTAATGTAGTTGTCCCGTAACACAACCCGTAAAGATAGGCTTGGTTTGTGGCCAGACGGTCGTCAACACGAATGGATTGGTTCGCTGAAGGATAATAGGAAAAAGCTGTGGCTCTCCAGACATCATCGCCAGAGTATAACTGTGACTAAAGTGCTGTACAGAACATGGCACCTAGTGTTGAATCACGGAGACAAACTGAGCGTCCGGGAGTGCTAGACACTTCTGGATATGACTTATTTATTTACTGGAGGGCGGAAGCACATTTGTATAGGTCGGTGTTCCCTGCTACAGGGTAGGGCCCTGTATTGTCCTCTGAGAAACAACGTTGGGCTCATTGTGTTGAGCTGTCTCAGAGAGTGCTGACCTTCCCGATTTGATTAAAGCGACAGTGAAGATGTCTGTGTGTGTCTCTCCACATCACTGTGTCTTTAGGAAGGGGGTCCAACCTTGCGCACTTGCTCACTGTATTTCCTCCCGAGCCCAGAGCAGTATCTCATCTGTTTTCATTTAAAAAAATAAAACTTAAAAAAGGATTGAAAGCTCAATTCACTACACCGACGTTTGATGTTTGTTTTACACAATGGCAGGAGAGGTAAAACGGAGGGCCACCATCAAGTTATATTGTGTCGTTGATTGTTGTGTTTCCATATGGGACACACACTAAACCAGGCAACGGTCAATAAAGAGCCTTTGTCGCACTCTTGTTTCCAGCAAGTTTTCTGTAAAGAAAAGCCTTTTCAAGAGTCTTGAATAGGTTTGGATCATTATTAAATTCATTGCCTATTATGTTCTGTTTGAGTCAGGTCAGGCCGTTTTAAAGGTTTTTGTGGAAAGCCAACCCTAAAGCTCACGAGGTCAGAGTTCAACACCATCTCCACCTACCATTTCTTTCCAACAATTCATCACAAATCTGTAAGAATAGAAAGACCCTGTTTAACAAGTTCTCAGCACTACCTCAATGCTGCAGATATTTGTATTCAGCTCTGTGCTGGACAGGCTAGTACTATATCATTCAAAGCACAATCGGAATATGTAACCAGACACATAATGAAGGGTATATCACCAAAACAAAACACAAACATTATTAGAAAGGTACTATTCAATTCGCCACACCATTTTCCAGACACTTTAGAGTTTGCCCAATAAAAAATAAAAAGTAAATGCCAGACTTATCTTATCTTATCTTATCTTATCTTATCTTATCCAACAACAACAATATTCAGAAGTATGTTTCAGTGCAAAGGAGTTTGAACAATGAAACTCACAATTTCTATCAAATGTAACTGCAGATTGTTATCCACAATTAGACAGGACACAGTTCTATGTAATTAAGCATTAAGCAGTGTCAGCGATTGACTGTGAGGAACATAAGCAGGATTTAAAGTCCGACCTTTCGCTCCCCTAGTGAAGAGCTTAGCTAATGGAGAGGTGATGGTGGAGAGGGACCGAGGCTTTGATTTCAAATGCTTGTCATAGGCGTAAATCAACGTCAGTGGGATTTTGTGCTCGTGTGTGTTTTAAAACCCAGCACTGAGTCCCAAAAGAGAAGAGTCAAAGGTCACTGGCCAGGGGAAGGAAAATGGCACAGCAAAGTTTGGGGATGGTCACAGGATGAGTGGTAATCTCATGCCTGGGTTTATACAGCTTGGATGAACAACGTCCTCACATAAAGGAGAGACCAATCTACCCTACATCTAACGTTTCTTGTTTAAAGAATAAGGGCACCTGCTAATAAAAAAACATACAAATAAATAATAACCCCCCTCAGATTGCCACGAACATCAATTCAAAGGAAAACTGCTCTCGAACATTCATTGCTGTACTAAAAACTTGAATCAAACTTTAACTCCAATGTTAAACTTATTGAGAATCAAACAAAGATTACAAACATGAAGGAAGAAAGATAGAAAAACAAGAAAAAGAAGGGAAACTACTCCGCAATTTGATTTACTCATACATTGCACTCGTTTCGGCTACTGAAAGCACACACACACAAGCAGAGACACAAAAGAAAAGTCATGCAATGCCTTCACATCCACATCCCTGTCTGAGGAAATCCTGTCTCTGTTGGCGTGTGGGGTCTGAGTGAAGCTTTGTTGTGGAACCACATGTGTGTGTCTGTAATAATAATCATGGTACCCAAGGGGTTAAAATAGCCTTTGGGACAGAGAGCAGGAAAGCCCTATATCCAGTGCCCTGTTCCAGTTACCACACAAGACCAAAGGAATAGATATGAGGTTCATGCAATCCATTTAATTTTAAAAGCCACTTGCTCAACACAGACATACACACACGCACACAAATACAGTTTCAAATAATACAATCATCACAAACAAAAACAACTGACGTCCCAGAGATACAGAAATGAGAGAATAATGTCACATTGTTGCAGCTGTCTACGACATCAAAGAATAAGAAACTATCAAACAAGCTCAGCTGTTAATGACGTCACAGACCCAGTCAGGAAAAATGTTTATCGAATCTGCTTTTTTTATAGACCAAAATGAATATAGTATTCCGCAATTATTTAGAGAAACTCTAGTGAAGCCAGCAGGGCTTACAGACACTGCCGGGGAACAGCAGTCGTGGAGCGGCGCTGTGGGGCAGTTGCTGCTGCCGGGGGTAACGGGGGCTAATTCGGGCGAGAGAGTGGGCGGCCTGGGGCAGTGAAGGTCTAAGACAGGACAGTAAAGACGTGCAGAAGTGTTGACACTCTCCAGCAGCTCTCCATGTCGTCTACACTTATCTCGCACATCTGGCTGTGGGGGGTGAAGGAAGAAGAAGCGCATATGCATCAAATCCCTGTTCAGTCGGAATATTTGTGTTTCACTGCTTCACGTCTCAGAACTGAATGGAAACAAAATAAATCAGTGCATGTAATGCTGGTTTCACAATTGTTAAGATGTAGCCTTTTTCCCCCCTTGCAGCTCCCTGTCTCTTCTCCTCTGAGTGTGTGTGTGTGTTTGCGGGGCGGCTTTCCCACTACTCCCTGGCTCGCTGCCAGCCTGGGCTCCTCGCCGCACAGCGCCGCATCCCGCGCCTTTGATCTGCCGGTGTCCCCTGACCCGGAAGAGGTCCCGGCCGGCCCAGCTGCGAGGCGCGGGCGCACACGTGGGAAGCCTGGCGCGGCTCCGGGCTCTTCCCGCTGCAGTCCTGCGAAAGGCCAACGGGGGGGCTGAGGATGAAAGGAGCCGCCGCCAGAAGATCAAAGGCACCGCGGCCCCGCCCCCGCGCTTTATAAAGACCCGCCTCCGACTCCCGAGTTCTTCTCACGCAACGTGTGCGACTGCAGCGGCGCGGCTGCGAAACGGCCCCTCGCTGTTTCACTCACTTGATTTAGCTCAAGATACTGCCTTTCACTCCCGCCTCTGGTTTTTAACAGTTATAGCGCCTTTTAGAAGTAGGGGGTTTTAATATAAAAAAGGAAATAAAGACTTGGAAGATTGTGGAAGTTTTTTTTTCTTTATTTTCTTGTATTTTCTGAGCTGTCAGTCCTCCTTTATATATATACAACCCACGGAAGATCGGTTTTGAATTGCATTTATTTCATGCATTTATTGTTATTATTTCATACCGTTTTGATAGCCAATATGTTGCAATACTGACGTCAACAAAAATTAACCATCTATCACCCGAAGATTAATCTCTCGCCTACATTAAATAGGTGTATATATATATATATATATATATATTTAGCGCAATTTAAGACGCTCTATCCTCACTGCAATATTTTAATTGATTTTTTTCGTTCAATGTCACATCTTGCGGCACTTTTTTTTCTTCTTTTCTAGTGCATGCAATTTGTAACGTCGCCCCTAAAATCTGGCGTTGGGTTTGAGGCTTCCTGAGTTTATCCTGCTTTTGTCATAAATCATTATCCGCCCACACCATCTTTCTTTACAACATTAGCACCGAAAAACTGGAATGGGAAACACTCCAGCCCACATAAAGGGGAAAGGCAGATGCAGAAAGAAAAGCAAGAGAGAAAGAAAAAAACATCTTAAAAGCGACATATCTCTTTAATTAAATGCGTCGTTTTTTTGGAGATTGAAATAATTTGGCAGTAACCTACACTGCTTTTTTATTTGTTTGTTTTCTCGGGTTTTTTGTTTCCGCCGAGTAAAGACGGAGCACAAAAAGGAGGAGAGAGCAGGCGCACATCTTTTCTCTCTCGGATTTCTTTTCCCGACACATCTTTAACACGGACCCGCGTCTCTGATCAAAGGCGAGCTGGACTATGCACAAGACACCGCTCCGCCAAAAGCACGCACTGCAATTGCAAATATGTGCAAAAACAACTTATTATTACAGCTGTGTGCCAGCAATCCAGTTGACGCTCTATCGATATATAAAGCTGCGCACTGAAATATAAACGAACGCAGTTGTGATTCGATATTTGAATTGTGTAAAGACATTTCGTAACATTAGCTCAGCAGCAATCTTGTAATTAAATTCGTTTTAATTACCGTCATATTCAGACAACAAAGCGACCAGCCTTCCTGAGACGTCAGGCACCTGAGAAGAAGCTAATAGCCTGAACTGATGTTGACAAAGTATCGAAACTAATTGATAGGACACAACAATATCCCCCAATTTGCCTAAATTAGGCAATTTTCCACCAATTATTAATCCCATTGCACTCCACCCCTTCGTTTTTACCATGCTGAGCACATAGATATTGATCCGGCATGTTCAGACATGGCCACAGAATATGTGCTCATATAACCAACACGACACATGCTAAGTGCAGGCATGTAGTCTGTATAAAAGGGTTTTGATTGTGTCATTGCACTGTTTTATTTTTGTGTTTGTTTTTCTATACCTCCCAAAATAGTAAATCCTAATTAGGCTATAAAGCGTACAATGTGGACAACACTTGCTTTTATCATTGAGTCCACTTTAAATTATGGTTTGTTATTTTAGTAGTATATTTAAGGACATCTTAAAATGTATTTAATGATATTTATTTAATGATTTAAAATGATTAATATTTATTACTACATAATAAAACAATTACATCTGGAATATAGAGAATACATGGTTGCTGTGTTTGATTTGTGATAATTGAAACGATAATTGAAACTGTAACTCATCGTTAATAGCTATTAGTGTTAATAATAATAATGTTTGGTGATGATGACGGTGATTCTTGTCGGTTGATAAAAACGTTTTTAAATAATGCATTCGTGTATGTAGCTCATATGTACCATCGTCGATAAAATGAACATGCTTAATATTTTCGATGTTTCTTATTTATATTAATATACTCATGACACGAGCTATGTGCTATTTTTTAAAATGTTTTCCTTGATCCTAAGTGATGGGTCTTTTCCTTATATTTCTTATACGTCCAACATATTTATATAAGTGTGGTTAAAACATGGGGAATCATACTTAAGTTTATCTATAACCACATACGCATTTTTAAACTGCAAAGAAGGTATATGTATACACGTGTGCATGCTTATTTTGATTTCATAATAAGTTAATGTATTCAATATTTAAAAAAATAAGCTTCTTACTTGTTTGGTCACAAAATAAAGATGTATTTATATATTATGTATACATGTACTTGCACGGGCACAGCAAAACATTAACGTTTTTAATTCATATCTTATTCCTTCCAGTATATCTAAACCTCGGATATGCATCTTATGCGTTATTTGAGATTTGAATAAGGAAATGTATTTTATTGAAAACAATCAGATAATATAATCATAGAGGAAATAGTAAACTATTAGTCTTATAACAAGAAGTAGAAGATGCATCCGATTTGAGGTGGAGGAAATGTGTTATAGTGTATGCCCTCTTATTGTCATTGCTATTTTGAAAGTCTTTGGACTGCTTCACCGAGTCAAGGTAGCAGGTAATTGAACACATTTCGTTAAAATAATAATACGGATGAGGCTGGACACCCTGCGCTGAGGTGCTACATGCACGTATGGCTATGAACTGTGACTTGACGGTCCCACCCCAGTATGTAGCCTAAACTATTAAACACATTAAGGAGCTGTTAAAAAAAGAGATAAAGGAAAAAATAAAAGCTTCAGGTTTGCCTGTCCTGTAGAGCATACAGTTGTATTTTTATTAATCTGCACAAGTTGCACGGCTACAGTTGCACACCTCGGAGTCTAATGTGCGGGAAAGTAGTGTTACTTCATCTCTCTCTTTTTTTTTTTTCTTTTTTTGTCTTTTTGCATTACAGTAGTAAGTCTGTCTGGTGACTGGTGTCGGCTTCCTACACACACACACACACACACACTCGCCACCCCCCTGTCTCCTGTCTGCCCCTTTGCCGTGTGTGTTGTGTGTGTAAACCCCGCTCTCTCAGGAGTGTCAATCAGTGCGCTGTCAATCAGAGCGGCGGCTTCCCTTTCATCTTCACCCCCAGTCACTGCAGGACGGAGGAGTGAGAGTGAGAGAGAGAGAGAGAGAGAGAGAGAGAGAGGGAGGAGGGTTACATTACCAACACACACACACAGGCACCGCATTACGCACGGAGCGGGGCTCCACTTTACAACCCAGTGATTTGACACTCCGAGTAACTTTTTTCCTTTTCTTTTCCTTCTCCTCGCTGCGTTTGCGTTAGCGGTGTTTCGCGCTGCAGGACGCGGGAGGATGCGGTGTGCGCCCCGGACACAGACACAGGCTCGCCGCGCCGTTTGGAAACGCTGAGCGCCGGGGAAACGCGCCCGAGACGCATTGGGCAGGTTGCACTTTTTTATTCTGCACTTCTTTTCCTTCTGGCGGAGTGTTGCTAACTAAAGGAGACTCTCGTCAAAACGAAACACCGAGGGCGACATTATTTAAAGGTTATCTTTTTTTTTCTGTCTTTGTGGTTTATTTATTGTCCACGACACAAGCACGGGGAAATCCGGCGTGCTTTCCTCAGCATCTGTACATTTTGTTTTTCCTTCTTACTCCTCTTTTAGTCCAAGGAGTCTGGTTATATTTTGAGGAAAGCGCACAACCTGACCGGGGACAGCCATGCAAGGGACTTTTTAACTTTTTTCTTTTTCTTACTGAATGAGAGACCATTATTTAAACCGTTTGAACGCTACAGTCCTCTTCTGTCCTGGGTGCTGTGTTTGCTTTTCACTTTAAAGTCTCACACTTGCGACCCGAAACGCGCTCCTGTTGCTGCAGCCCAAACGCAAAGCTGCAAAGGGACCCAGCGGCGGACCTTCAGCTGTGACCTCCCTCTTCCAGGACCCTTCCGCTTTCTCTTTGGGATTTAAGACCAGTGATCTGCTTTTGCGACATTACTGACCAGGTGATCTGAATTAATCTGAACCGCACGATGCCCCAGCTAGCCGGGGGTGGTGGAGGCGGCGGGGACCCGGAGCTGTGCGCCACGGACGAGATGATCCCGTTCAAGGACGAAGGCGACCCGCAGAAGGAGAAGATCTTCGCCGAGATCAGCCACCCGGAGGAAGAGGGGGATCTGGCCGATATCAAATCGTCCCTGGTCAACGAGTCGGAGATCAACCCCAGCAGCAACAGCCATGAGGTCAGAGAGGTTTGGGTTGAGGCACACTGTTACTGTTGTTGTAAGTTGGAAACCCTCGGGTTTTGCGCAGTGAAATGAGAGCACAGGGCCACTCAGGTGTGTGTGAGATTGTATTTTAACTTCGTGTGCGCAAAAGTGTGCACAAGTCCAGTTTTTCGTTTTTTGCTGTCTTGGAGTAGGCGATTTGTTCTGTATTCATGCCGCCGAGACCCCGGCTGTTATCCACAGTTTTAAACTGACAGCTCCAGCTCCGTCAGACAAAACCATCTGCTCTACTGACCAGAACTGATCTATAATCTATATAATTTAATAATGATCTACTGATGATGATGATTTGAGTTGATGGCAGAGTCCTGTGTCCTTGGCTTTATGTGCAGCCTCCTCCTCCTCCTCCTCCTCCTCCTCCTCAGGTGAAGCCGCTCATCTCGTCACTGTCGGATCATTAAAAAGCCAAACCGGCCGAAACACGTGGATGTGGTTGTGGGGAGTCTTAGTCCAATAACATTTTTCTCCCGTTCAATTGCACTAGCATACATTTATTTTAATATATTTTTTCTTCTGCAAGTCTATGTATTTTTTTTTTATAATTCTCGCTAGCAACATTTATATTACACACATTTCAACAAGTTTGTCAAGAAACATAATATGAAGGATGTTTTATTTCGTGTGAAAAACAAGATCAGAAGTTACCAGAGGCCTAAATATTTAGCCTGAACTTTCATCTTCAGCAGGATGATATTATTATTGTTATTATTATTAATAATAATAATAATAATAATAACAACAACAATAATAATAATAATAATAATATTATTGTTATTGTTATTATTATTGTTATTATCAGCCTGGACTATAAATAGTACCGCACATTTAAAGCCGTGTTCATGCTGAATTGTTCTGTTTAGCGGTGACCCGTGCACTCACCCACACATTCAATTTAATACGACGTTACCACCAGTGACCAGCCAGGTTAATGTTACACAAAATTAAATACAAATAAATGCTGTTTTCGGCATAAAGGCCCGGCATGCACACACCTGTGTATCTGTGTTAATCATGTGTGTGTCCTGGGCCAGGCACACCCCCACTGCCAGCTGCTTTGAACACAGCACTGGTGTGTGGTGGCTTTCATACGACTTGTTATACCGCAGTTGTCATTTTCATATTAGGATTTCATTTCGGGCAAAAGCAAGTTTTTGACATTTTTATCACCACAATTTGTTTAACAAAACGAAAGCAGAGTATGATTGATTCACCGAGAGACGCCCTCGTTTAACTGTACCTGACATTGCTTTATTATTACACGTTATTGCCTGCAACCATTGGCACCTGCCGCTAACGGGCAAGCCAGCAAATATTTTCAATCGCAGACGTCGGGTTTATATTTTAAATACACTGTGCTCAATGCAGTCTAAAATAAATGTTTTTTTGTGGTTTTGTTTTGGCAGCCTCAAATCAAAATAAACTAAATAAAAATTGCAGCCTTCTAGAAAAAACTATTTAAACTATGCTTGCAAAGGCTTCTGGCCGTTTCCCTGTTTTTGCAAAGCCTGTAGTTATAGAATGCAATACATGCGTTTAAAACAAAATGATGCCGACATAAATTATACCTTTTTTACCATTTTAAAATTATTTGATTTGCTCAGGCGGTAAACCCACTGTTTCACTGGTATAAACATAAAACTCTTTTCTGTGGTGAAAATATTGCTCAGATCTAGGAAGAGGCATAACTGAATTTGACTGATGCATATAAACTGAATTTTAAAATAATGTAGAACCACACAGACGTATTGCCATTGCCTCCTACTTAAACAAACAGGAAATATAACACCTTTCATTTAATTTCCTGTTCAAATTGAATCACAGTCAGGTAAGAACACTTCCAGGACAGTAAATCTGAACCCAAATTAAATGCAATTCACTGGCTCTGTTGGCAAGGGCCTCAAGGAACTGAATTCAAAAAGGAGGAAATCTTTTATGAATTCTGATTGAGGCCCTGCTATCAAAGACGCTCGGAGAGGCTGCCTGTCTGTGTTGGAGCTCAATCAGCTGGCATTCGTTTTCCTTTTTTGCCAAACCTACTACAGGAGCTAATACCCCGGACGAAAATAAAACCTGAATTCTAGGCCTCGGCATGTGACGCCTGGCCGAGGAGCCGGGTGAATGTGGAGATGCCTGACGGAGACGGCTAATCCCCGCGCTCCTAAACCTCGCTATTCTAATTAAAACAGGGCAGGAATATTCTTCGTTTGTGATATCTGGGCTTCAGGGGTTTTGAATAAACAAGATGGCCACCTGCAGCCAAAAGCAAACTGAAGACCTGGGGCAGGGAGGCAGGGTTAAGGTCTCTGCTATGTGTTGGTGAAGTCCAGCAGTGCTAAGTTTGTGTCCTTGGAGTGTGAGTACTGACACGGCGTCCTGTTGTTGTTGTTCCCCCTGGCAGGCAGCTCGGCAATCTCAGATACCCCAGGATTCGTACCACGAAAAGCACAGAAATCATTCTGATGAGGGTAAGTAACGAACTGGTGAAGTCTGACAGTTTCCCTCCTCGCCCTCTGCCATAGGTATAGGTCACATACCCCTTGTGGATTAATTTATTAATATACTCTTTTTATTTTATTTCCAGCCACACTCTTCAATACTGTATAAGAAGCCACTCCTTTCTTTTGGCTCTTTTATTCATTTTCAAACCTCACTCGAAACAATAACATGGACACTCAATTTCTAAATAAAGTCTGTATCTATCTGTGTGTGTAGGAGGGGTGCTGGCGGTGGGTTACAGCCAAACACATATTTTTATTTTTATTCCTATATCACAGGAATCCACATTTGGAGTCATTTCTCTGTTGCCCAAAACAAGGGTTGCTCAAACGTGATCGGTTAAAATTCATTGCAATGTATTGGCAAGAACTCTGTGTTGAAATGTAAACAAAGTGAGGTGAACGGAGAGGGATAGAGTAGTTGTTTTATTATTATATTTGATCACATGGCTTCAAGTG
Organism: Amia ocellicauda; assembly: GCF_036373705.1. NCBI lineage: Eukaryota > Metazoa > Chordata > Actinopteri > Amiiformes > Amiidae > Amia > Amia ocellicauda. The sequence continues at coordinate 33,926,243 of NC_089862.1, read as the reverse complement.
ACTCCAGTTATTTATTTCTTACTAACTTGCATTTTTAAGAAGGGGGTTGAATAGTGTGTGTGGTGAAGACGTGTCCTGCTCTCTGTGGTGGAATAGAACCGCAGTCTGCTTGAGGAGAACAACCCCTACCCTGTTTTGGTCAATTGTTTGGTCTCAACGCAGACTGATAGTCATTTTTTCTGCTCCACCTGAGTTAACCATTGGTATTCAGAGATCATCTCCGATAACTTAAATCCATTTTGACGATTCGGAAAGCTAAAAATCTAGCTACTGCACATTTTCTGTCGTGTTTCCTGTGGCACACAAAGAAAACAACAACGTTTCACGGGTCGATTTTAGAGTTTGCCATAATCCCACCGTTCAGGAGAGGACAATGGGGGAAGATTGTGGTCCTCATGTGAGAACTCTTGATATTATCACCTTGGCTGGGGGGGCAGGTCTCCGCTGCGCACAGAGAGGGGCGGGTCTTTGTTGCTCCTGTACCGAGACGGAGGAGCCTGGATTAGCATGGAGGCGCAGAAGTGTCTGTCCTTTGTTCTGCCATGAATAGGCCCACAGCACAGGCTGAAGATGTTGAAAAGGCCACCGCTAAACACTCTGGCTCCACAACGTGCAAAACGGCGTCTCAAAGTGCTGCCATCAATCTTCCCCCGTGTCAAACTGCGATCCCCCGAAACCTAGCGTGCGTCGCCTTTCAGTGTGGGAGAGGCGGTCTCTGGGAGCGGGACCCTCTTGTGTCAAAGGCCGCGGCGAACAGTGGGACATCCTTGTTTGACCGGGTTCGGTCTTTTCTTCTTAATTGCTCCTAATTGGCATGGAGGGGCTCCATTCTTCTGGGGAATAATATCTTTGTTCTGCTTTACAGTTGAACAGGGTGGTTAAATGGTAGCTGATGGCAAACAAAGTGAACATGTCAAACATTAACACGGCACAATGAGCCAGACGGCCTTGTGTACTTTATCACGTCGTTAAACCAGGTTGCTGAAATAATTAAGCAATAAATACCCTGATACAAGGAGTTTTGACCCCTCATTTCTTAAAAAAATTAAATAATTTCAGCATGCAATTAATAGATTTTGTTCAAATCTAGGAAACTAAATGAGCTACTTTAAATTTTTTGACTGTTTTCCCATGAATAAGCTCTTAATTAAAATTCATAAGGAATGTTTTTTGTGTTTGTGAGTGTAGTCTGTTCTAGAGAAATAAGAGCACCATGCAGCCATAATTACACATGTATTGCTTCTCTACTTAATCGTCAGTTTATTCCTGGTGAAACTGTGACTCAGGTGGTCAGTCTGCGTCTGATGAAGAAAGAGCATTTAACGTTCCTTCGCAATCATGAATTTGAGGATCATTTCCAGCAGCAGAACGTGTCCCTGATTAGATGGTCTCGTCCTTCTCTTTCAGGGAAACATCAAGATGGAGGGCTTTACAACAAAGGGCATCCCTACCAAGGATACCCGGGCTACATCATGATGCCAAACATGAACAATGACTCCTATATGAACAATGGCTCGCTCTCGCCCCCCATGCCCAGGACGGTGAGTAGACCCTGGCATCCTCTCAGTTCCTCCAAATCGACGCCACGCTAACGCAGTTCATGGCTGTGTCCATCCTCTGCTCCTGTGTTTCTGCCCGGATCTTCTCTCGCTTTCTGTGCTCTATAACGTCAGAAGAAATGGGTGAAGAGGGGATTGGGGGGATGATGGTGGGAGACTGGAAGTGCGCCTGTGGAATCGAGGCTGGTGAAAAGCTTTTCTGTTGTCACAAGTTCACTTCCTGTCCTTTTCGTCCCGTGAACGAGTTCCTGGTTGTGTGTTGCGTCCACTTGGCTCCCGGTCTGCGATGCTGACATATGAAAGGCAGACCAACAAAAAAAAACTGCACAGCTGTCTGCTCTAATCCATTTTTTCCTTTTCGGTGCCAGGGAGACACCCACAGTGGACGCTGTCTGAAGCTGCTAAAGCCGACAGCCGAGTGCCGTTATTGCACGGTGCTATTTTCAAATATTAAGGAGGGTATTTTTTATGCCAGAGGCTTCAAAGGGCATAACTTTGCACCCACCTGAATTGGCAGTTCATAATGTGGCACATAGTGTTCAGTTTTGCAAAGCAGAAGGAGGATTTATAGTGGCTTTTATAGTTGCTTTATGCGTTGAGCTCCTCTATGATTTTTATGTTTATGGAACGAACAGAATTCTTCTTGTATATTATGAAATCATCAGAAATGCTCTGAATACACACTGATCAAACGTACTGTAGCGCTATGTTAAGGCCTGTTTTCCCATTGAGGAAGTATAGGAGAGGCAGAGGGAGAGAAGGAGAAGGAGAGGGAGAGAAGGAGAAGGAAAGGGAGATACGGGGAGAAGGAGAAGGAGCGGGAGAGGGATTGTGTGGAAGGCTGTACCTCTGTCCCATTGTTTTTACACGCTAAGCAGGATCTGGTTTTGTTCTGTATCAGTGCTTCCGTCTTTAGCATGATTTCCGTATGCGGTTGCCGCTGCTGTCCAGAGAGGAACGCTTTACGCTGTAATTTCTTCTTTTTCTCCCCCTGTAATTTTGCAAGACCACATAGGCATTTAAATATCCTTACAGTCGACCGTTTAAAAAAAAAAAAAAACTTCAATGCTTCGGTGCCTAATGTGGTGACTGATCTAATTGTTAGCAGAAGCTCATAATGACCTGCGAGTTCGGTCGTGCCGGTATCTGGAACAAATGGTGTTGGTTAGGAAGCGGACTGTGGATGCCAAGAGGTAAGAGCAGGCGCAGCACACTGACACATGTTTTTACAGCTAGTAAAACAGAATAGAAACCCAACCTGACCAGAAGTCATGATTTCAGATGTGCCGTCTGACCTGGCGTTTCAGCTCTCAGGGCTACTTTGTTTATAATGGTTTTTCACTCTTTAAGAAAGCAAGTTGGAAGTACTTCAGTGTCTTAATAGCATGTCAGTGTGTCTGTTTGCTATTGCCTGTGTATATATTTCAGTTATCTGTGTAGAGCTGTAGTCTGAAGTATTTACAGTCTTTTGATTATACATATGTATTGTCAGTTCTGGGCCTTATAAAGGGATTTAGTTTCCGCGAAAGTCAACAAATTCTGAGGCTTTAATTTTGTTTCCTGTTTCGCAGCATAACAAAGGCTCTCTGGTGTATATGGTTTTATATAGATTTTTTTGTTTTGTTTTCTGTTTGTGTGTGTATATAGGCTCTGATTACTTAATTGGATCAACAACAAGTGTTTTTAATATTCAAGTGCATATATATAATTTTTTTTTTTTTTTCCACATCATATTAAGTATTTCCTTGAGCATTTGATATGTCTGTATTGTCAAGAATCTCTCTCTCTCTCTCTCTCTCTCTCTCTCTCTCTCTCTCTCTATCTGAAACAAGGTGGGAAGGATTGTGTGCGAAGGTGGTGGTAAAGGAATTATCCATGTTCTGATTCAGAAGAATAGGTTCTTGTCACGGTTGTTATTTCTAAGGAAAATAAGACGGAGCAGAAAAGTTTCTCTTGATTAGTTTGGTGCAGATCCCCCTCTTTGGACGAATCATTCTTCTAATGAGATTTGCTCGGCACCCTGTGGATTCCTTCTAATTAACCCGAGGGTTAGGAGCATCGTTTCCAGAGCTTCTGGTGCCACATACTGTCACATTTCACTGTGTGTAATTAAAGGAACATGGGAAACAGATTGGGTGTCATCCCATTTCTGATGATTAGTCTTATTTTGCTTCGCCAAAATTGGAAGACAGGTCCGAGATTCTCTAGCTGAGCCCACAGTTTACTTTTTGAACCCAGTGCACTTGAATCCGTCCAGCAATCGGCGCACCGAAGGACAGGTCAGTGATTGTGTCCATTCCCAAGTAGTTTCCTTTTCTGTGGAGACACTCGTCCGCATCACAGCAGCCGGTTCCTCCGCTGTGCTTTTGGATGAGAAGTCATGAGATCATTAGGTGTGGTCTCCAATAGTAGTTTACCAGGGTCTTCCTCTCTGTGGGGTTTGTGGTCTCCATTGCTGATGTCACAAAGGAATCCTGCGGAGGACTATTGCTGAATAATTCAGTGGGGGTAAAAGGAGACCGACCATGACATGTTTAGGAGTTGGTCAAGTATCTAAACCGCACCTTTAACACACACACGCACACACAACTCCTCATCAAAATATGGATGCAAGAATTATAAATGTAGAACTTAAATTTACATAGTTTGTCATGGTCACCTTTACATCACTTTTTGTTCGTTTTTTCTTCTATGTGCCGTCCGTTTTCCGTCTCTAGTCTTCAACCATGGTTACGAGAAAACGTTTTCATCGTTGGCTCTCTTTCTTGGACTTCGATCTCGGAGGAAATGTGTTTCGAATTGGGATCGTAATTGATATAGGCATCCTTTGGCACCGCTTCCATTCTGGGGTCTCCAGTGACGAATCTGAGCGAGATTCCTTTGAGGCCGCGTTGGGATTTCTTTTGAAAAAATACTGGCTCTTGTTGAAAGTTAATTTAATGATCTGGAGGTCTCGAATTACACCACATTACTTATGACAAAAGGGCTGCTGTCTCTTTAAACCACTTTACTAGACAGGCCTGTGGTCACTCCTTTTGGCGTGTAATCTGCAGAAGGAAATTGTGAGTCAGGGCGCAGACTATAAATGGAGCCACACATGTAATCCCTCATAAAATATGAGGCTGGGGTTACACCTTATCTTTGCGGAGACCCTGTGCTTGACTTCAAGTCATTATAATCGTGTTTGATTTTAAAGGCTGCACAGGAGAGCTATAACAATTTCCCTCACGTTCCCAAAAAACCTACTGTCTTGCTTTTTATCTGGTGAGGTTACAACCAGTTGGAGCCAAGCCAATTTAAAAAGCAGGTCGAGTGGAGTTTGGGGATACCTAAAACATTTTTGTATGCTATAGCTTTTTCCTTTCTAGATGCGTTTATTTTGATTTATCTTTGTTGTAAGGATATTTTTTTTTTTTAATGTTTGGGTTTTCCTCTGTAGAAGAACAGCTAATCTATAAGACACAGAACTGGATTTATAAGATGTGTTATATGTTACAAGGGGATTAAAATCCTGTAGATTTATAAATTTCTTATTTCCGCAGATATTGCGACGACCTACGCAATTATTCCACTTTTCAAAATGAACCATCTATTTATCACGTGGACCTGAACATAAAGCATGTATTTATTTCCTCCCTAAAAAAAATCCTTCTAGAGCTTTCTGATGCAGCGCAGGTGTTTTTTTTTTTTTTTTTTTTTTCCCTCTTGTGAACCTTTTCATGCCTTTGATGTGAAACATGAGTGATCCGGTGCCGTAGACGCAGTGCAATAGGCTGCACATGCACACAAGAAGGGATTTCCGTGATTGAATGCTGCTTAAATGGCTGTGATGGATTTTAAAACCTTACTCTCCCAATCAGTTCGCCGTGGTTGTGCTCGTCTCGGTGTGTAGTATTAACCGGCGCTATTTATTATCCCCGCCGTGAGGGGTTTTTGGTTTAATTGTTGTCACTGGCCTAAAGTGTTGATGCGAAATCTGCCTGACAATTAAATCTAACCCTTTCACTTCACTGTGGTCAACAAAAGAGGAGAGAAACAGCATTTTAGTCGTGCTTTACTCGATGAATAAAGATGGCTTCAGTTTATGAAAGCATTTGTTATGGACCCACCAGATTATATTATTCCTAGGGATGTTGTGTACCAGGACCCGGAGCTTCCCTCTGCAAAGCATGTCAACGATGAGTAATAAACACGATATTCACTGAAGAGCGATGATTATCGAAAGAGATTTTCAGATGAAGATTTCTCATGAATGTGAAATAAAGGTCTTTCATGTGAGAGCCGATACTTCCCTCTCTCTCGAACATCTGGTAATGGCATTGCTCGGAGAGGTCTGGTACGTATTATGCCTGGTGTTTTAGAAGGGGGCTTTGAAATATAAATATTTTGCAATGAGGGGTGGGGGGGAGTTTCATAACTATTTAAATTGTCTTTACTGTAGATTAAACTTTCAGGTGTTGCTCTTGCTTTCAAACACTGGAAGCACTGAGAAAACCCCCCTGCACCACAAGTGAGTTGATAGTGGTCTTTCGCACAACTCCTGATATGAAGACCCTAACATCCACTTTCAGCTGATGTCCATTGCTTGTTACGTTCACCAATTTTCGCCAATACCAGGACTGAATGGCACTGGATTTGATTCACAATAATCAGGCTAGGTTGTTTGTCTCCACCAAGGTATGCTTTTTAAAATCCCTTAATATTTGTGTTCTATTGCCTCTGACTCTTCAATTTTTAGTAATTCGATTTCCCCCCCAATGATATATAATGAAGTATGGAAGAGAGACTTCCATAATGGGCATATTCTATTGTATTTTGCTTTGTTGGAAAGGTCTGGTTCTGGTTTGTGGGAAATGTCTTGAGTTATGAAGCAACATACGTGTTTCAATGTTCATGTACAGATGTAGAGCATTGTGGGTATACCTGGGGATTTAAATATTCAGAAGACTTGTGCACATTTGGAGCATTTACACTGGATGGTCAATAGTTTTACTGTCCAGATAACTATAAACCGATGTCCTGTTGGATATCTGTACTGGATGGCTTCATTCGGGTTCTCTTTCTCAGATGGCGGCTGGTCACGCGCTATAAACCCGATACCACTGTTTTAACGAGGCAGCGCTGGTAACAAAGATGCGAAGCGTCCGCCTCCCCACCGGATTTGGTTTCTCAGTGTTTGTTTTTCACGCAGGGAAGTGTTCACACGCACAGTCAATGTTGTAGTATCCCCTGTCACACGTGTATAGTTTATTTTCTCGGCCTTGAACTTGGGAAGTCCCTGCGGTTGTTAGATTGATGTGGTGGCATTCTTGTGTGTCTCCCCACTTTTAATTTCAACTCGTGATGCTTTTTAGGAGCAGAGTATCATTGTAGGTGCTAGATAACTTGGTCATGGCATCTCGGGCCGAAAACATCCTTGGTGAAGGTATACAGACATGGGCAAATCTACTTGGAGTTACTGGTGTAATGACTACGGTTGTCTTGCCCCAAGAAAAAAGACTCCCTTACTATTTGGGTTTATTTATAATTTAAAAGGCAGAATAAGGGACACTGAGAGAAATGCACAACCAATTTGCCAATTGTGAAGAGAAGTGGATTGTAGGCATGAGAACTGGAGTCTAAAGTGTGTCCCACTGCAGGTGTTAGTGAGGCGCGCAAAACCTCACAGGGATGTAGCGCCGAAGGGCCTCAGCTGGGGGTCCTGCCCGGCCCGGGGTCTTCAGAGGCGGGAGATAGCAGGGTGAGTGCTGAGTGCAGGATGAAAAATGGAGCCACCACGAAACCACAAGCGCACCTGGCCAGGGGCAGCACTCTGCAGTTGGCCTACACTGGGCATGACTGGAGATTGTGTGTCTCTCTCACTCTCTCTGTGGTCGGGTGGGCTCTCAGAGCTGGTGGGTGGGGGGCTGGGAAAATAGACAGTGTCTGGTTTTATGTATTGTTGCTGTTGCTCTTCAACCGCTACTGTGCATCTTCCGGTTTAACGCACTGTTTGAGCTAAATGAGCCATGCTCTTGCTTCCCCCCGTGAGGAGACCTGTGTGTGTGTCTGCTCTCAACTGCAGGTTGAATTTCCACTGTTGAAGATGTGCAACACAAAGCTAGTTACAGCCAACGGATACATTTTGCCACGATGTCCAATCATCTCTGTGGTCCGTTGCAGCGGATGCTTTTGCAGACGCACCCAGCTTGTGCATGGGGACCAATTAGGGTGGAAGTAGACTTTAACCACGCATGAGGTGAAGCATCTTGTGTTTGTGTGCTTCTGCCCGAGTCCTGGCCTGTTTACACCTCTTGTGGGAAAAGTGCCGTGGACCCTTCAGGTGCCAGCGATGTTTCAGGACACACAACGCTAGTGGCACAAGTTTCAGGGGATGTACATTTGTTTTTAATGGTTTTTAAGGGGAGTAGTTTTTCACTTGAGTTTTGCATTAAAATGTCTAGAATGAAAAGGCTGACAAATAAATTGGACTTCAATTCATATGATTCCTCCACAGACTCTCGTTCCCTTCTGAATAGAGTTCAAAATCATTCTTCCTTAGCTTTTCCCCATCCTCTGGTAATAGTTTGCTTACAAGATATTCCATTGAGGATAAAGCTGAGGATATAGCTTTTTAAGTAAATCTGTTTTTAACCTGAGAAATCGTGTCGACTGTAAAAGACTGAGCAGAAAGTGTTTATTTTTTATTATACAAGTTTCTTCAGCCATTGTGAGATGGTGATGATTGGAGCATGAAACTGGGAATCCTTGTTAACAGTCCTTCCTGCTGAAGGGGAATGTGGCCAGATTGGCTTTTCTCTTTTTTGACATTTTTAGTGAAGTTGAGCTTTAACAGTTTAGGTGCTTTTCTGACAAATCAGAAACACTTTATGGGATGCATTTTGGCATTTGTACGCTGCCTTGGAGGAACAGAGAGAGAAAACTTTGTTGTTTTAACAGTTTGTTGGGAGGGTTTGAAGCACACAGAGACCGCCTCAGAAATGAATATCGATTTCCTTTATTTGCTCGTCTCTGAAGAGGTTTGTTGTCCAGTCTGTCATATTCCATGAGTCCTATAATATCAATCAAGCTTTGGATACCTTGGATAATTCAGTTTGAGAGTCGGAGCCCTTTTATAAATAATTTGTTGCCCAAGATGATCTGATACTGGGGCTCTTGTCTTTCTAAAACAGCCACAATTAGTCATTGTTCTTCACATGAAATATAAACATTTTCCCCCATCGCTTATTATTTTTATATTGTTCTTTGGATGGTTATTGCTGCACACATTGACACGTAGGGTGGAGGTATTGTGTGTAAATGTTGTGTACATCTTCCAAGTTGTAAAGGTGCTTTTCCACCAGGTCTGATTAGCCAAGCTGTCACACAATTTATTTCTCTAAGTTCCAGCCTACAGTAAAAGCAGGGGGGAAATTCCCAGAATAGCCATCAATTCATTTTGTGTGGTCTAAACTGAAAAAAAAAAAAAAAAAAACCCTGTTCTTAGCATATGACAAAAACAACATGTTTTTAATTTCAGGGAAACTCATAAAAGTTTGCTTTTCCTTTCATATCATCCTCCGAATTGAAAACAAATGCTTTTAAAAAAAAAAAAAAAAAAAAAAAAAAATCTCTCCGCGTTCCCTTTGAACTGCCCAATTATGGAGTTGTGAAAATAAAAATCAGCCTGTAGCGGCTCTTTTTATTTTATTTATTTATTTCTATATTCCTTTCTCTCTCTCTCTCTCAATCTATCCCTCTTTATGCTCTCGATTTGAAAAGAGTCAATACCGAGAGCATTAAGGAAACTGGCGAAATGCAATACAGCTGCAATCCGACATGACGCTGGGAAATGGGTCTGAGGAGCAGAAAGCCTCTCCATATTCCCAGGGCGCACAACTGCTCGCGGCCTTGGCTTTGATCTCTTCAAAGCCTCCTGCCTCCTACTAGATGGAGACTCTTGGCTGCTGTTCGCTGGAGCCGAGGAGGGAGAGGGGAGAGTGGAGGGGGAGGGGGAGGGGGAGGGGGGGAGGTTTTATTTTTTGTATGCAGGCTGAAATCAATCACTGCGCAGTTGCTATTATGTGTAATTCGGCAGGCTGAGACGAGGGGGTTTGTTACCTGAGTGACTGAGAGACACCGGAGGAAGAGGGAGGCCCATTCAGACCGGGGGAGACCGGGGGTGGGTTTTCATCTCTCAGCGGTGGACGGGGACGGCGAGGGGGCAGGGTGCGGGGCTGTTGAAAAGCCGCCATCGTGCCGCCCAGCCGAGCGGAAAATCGGTCCACAATGGAGAGATTACACTTGCAGATGTAACCATATTTATTTCCTTCTGCGAGGCTGAAATCTGTACTGGGCTAATGAGGCTGTCTTTTGTCGGCGGGCACGTGCCACTTCTCTGTCCCTCGGTCTCACGAACGTCTGCAAATGCAGATGCCTACAGGACTGGGGTCACTTCACCAGCCCTACTGACTCTGTTTTTGGGTTGAATGGGAAGAAAACAACAACAAATAAACACAACTAACGTGATGATCGTAGAGTTTAAACATATAAAGTGACAAATGTGAGCAGAGAGAATTTGCCCAAGTAAAACTCGGCTCTGTCTGTGGTTGGGTTTCCTTTGTCACGGTTATACGTGTCTGAGGACAGATTGATCTTTAAGCCCTGAGGTTGAGGAGTTTTATCTGTTTCAGATGAGGAACCTTTGCAGTCTTTGACCCACTCTACTGCTGTGGAAGATGCTCAATGTATATTGTGCATTATTGTGACAAAGGCGTTTGTTTTTCATACTTTGCAATGGCTCTTTATGTAACTTATCCTTTGCTTGGTTCATGTGTCCATTATGGTTCTTTGTCTGCTGCTCTGAAATAATATTCCAATCCTGTCCATTGTTTCCTTAGTCTTAATGTAGCCGGATTGTGAAGTTAATTTCCCTTCGCAGGTCCTTCATTGAGAGACACGTCATCTGTATAAGATCGGCAATGAAGGACCAAGAAGTAGTTTGGTTTTCTGGGATTGGAAGTGTTGTGGAGTTGAACAGATAGGAGTCCAGCAGTTAATATGTTCAGGAGCTGGTTTCCTTTATGGCTACTATCATAGTATCTCGGATTCATGGCTTGCTATTTTCCAGTCTCTGAAACCAAAGGATGTTTTTATACAGATTTGGCATGTTATGGGAAATGGCTGGACGTTTGTTCCCAAGAGTAATTTGTTGATGATGATGATGATGATGATTACACTTTTCCCCACTTTTAGAATCCTTCTTTACTTTGGTTTAGTTTAATTTTGATCCCTGTGGAATTTAAAACAAAACATGTTGGGTTAAAGTTAGATAAAGAACAAAATTAACCATTATAGCCTTCGACAATAATTAAACCAGTTTTGCAATTAAAAATAATTGGGTAATTAATCATGTGCTAATTTGTTATTTTTGGCGAATGATTTTGCAGTTTTCCAGTGTTTATTTTGGTTGTTAATTAATTTGATCGATCACAATGCCATACCAAAGTGTAGTAGGAAATGTAGGCTTTTTCATGAAAAAAAAAATGGCTGGATTGATTTTAATTTGTGAATTCCGGATAAAAGTATAAAGATCCCGTTACGACAAGTAAACTGGAATAGATATTGAAAGGAATAGCCTGGTGTTGGAGCTGCGTACGGGTGTTTGGCTGTGTTCACTCCTGGGCCACCATGCGAGTGTGTGAGTGTGTGTCCTCTAGCCTGGATGATTATTTACAGACCCGTGGGGCTGCATTGATGTGCACTGATTGCACGGGGCCCAGGTGAGGCGTTTAATGTTCTCCTAGCTCAAACATCAGAGGAGTACGTGCCACTTTGAGTTAGCGATCTTCAAACAATAAGTCCAAACACAAAATCAATGCACCCAATCCCTGTGTGCGGCTCTCTGAGAGATGAAAGGGGGGTGGAAACCGAGAGCGAGCGCGAGCTGACGGCGCAGGAGCTGAGGATCGGTGCGGAGGAGCGCTGGGTGGCTCCGTGGCTCGGCCAGGCCCGGCAAGGCCGACTCTGAACCGACATCAATGGGCTTCATTTTATCTGGAAGTTTCAAGGGTGATTTCATCCAGGGTTTATCATCTCAAAGTGCTTCAGGCAATGTTCTCGTCTCTGGCTTCCTTACTTATATTTTGTTTTGTGTATCCCCCCCCCTACACACTCACTTTCTTCTACTTCTTAAATGGAAACTCTTTGGAGCCTTACAGGGATTTCACTTGATGGACAGTATAAAGAAATTTTCTTTCTCTCCGAGCTCTGAAGTTTTTAGTGGAAAAGTAGACCACGAGCCCTCTGAGCAGATGTGTGCGGGTCTCCCTGTGCCTCGACGATGATCATGTCATTGTAAAGCTGTGTGTCTCTCTGTCTCTCTCAAGTACTTGTGAGGGAGTTGAGGTGTTGTGGCTGAATTTTACCAAAACAGAAATGTCGCCACGACCAAAAATGAATAATGGTAGCAATTTATTAATGACCGCAAGAGATTGTTTATTTTGATCTTTGTTTACATCTAATTATGCATATACACTGGATTTCAGACACTGCATATCGTTTGATGGATATAAAACACTTGGGTAAGGGTAGAAACCATAACGTGTCCACTGAATTGGCTGGTGGTGAACGTGCGCATTCGTGCGACGGGTTAATAAAATGCGCCACAGTCGGGTCTTTTTCTATCCCGGATCGATTTCTACTCTACTGAACTGATGCTGTATTTGAACAGGTGGAAGAGTACCGTGCGCTTTTTCACCTGCTGCCTCGGGATCACCACCCTTTTAGGCGTGAAGCCATCCTTTTATCTCGGCAGCTGCCTTCAAATGGCTATAAAAGTAAAGCAATCCATATCGTCTTGCCTTTATGGTAGTCGTGAGATACTGATTAAAAAACCTTCTTTCGGCACAGTTAATAGGCCTGGGTTTAGGCGCTGCATCGGTGACCGTTCCCCTCTGTGGGCCGAGATCGTTCTCGTTCTCCCAGAACCAGTACCGCTCCTAACTGGGGAAAAAAATCTCCATTGCCTTTCTCTGTCTGCCTCTCTCTCTCCCTCCCTCCTTCCCTGGGCTTGCCAAGCATCACTAGGCCCTCCTGTTTCCTTCTGGCCCTTCACATCATCTCCAGACATCAAACAGCTTGCTGCCGACAAAATGTGCGAGGGGAGGAGGGTGGGGGGAAGCTCTTTGGAAAGTATTTCCTATAAGAGTTTCCTTCGCTCTGGTCGGCAGTTCAGGCCTGGCTCTCTAAAAGCCACTCTGGGCTGGAAGACCGAGTTTTTAAAAGCCTGCTGCACTAGATAACCCGCCGTCGATGTCCTCTGTAAACATATTCTGTTGGCATTGAATGTCTACGTACGGCGTGTTTTTCAGTTTCAGTATGGTGATGTGATAACCGTGGCCAAATGACAATGCATTTTACTTGGGAGTGAAGCTTCCTTGCACTTTACTGTGGAAATTAAAAGTGCTGGACGGGATGAAATGCATCCAAAAAATGCTGTGTGGCTCATTAAGCTTTGGATAATTGGGGACGGAGTGTACAGGGCACTTTACCGCCCCATTACTCTTAAACCGTACTCTCCAAATCCGGGCAGACAATCCAAAACTAAATTACCTCCATGGTCCCGTTGCCTCTAAAGACCGGCTGTTGTTCTGGGATGGGCCCTGGTGTTACTGTTCCCTCGGAGACTGGCCGGCTCAATCGGCACGATGAGAGATGAGGCATGTCCGTGTTGCAGTCTTGCCTCGTACATGTCACTTGTGTCCCGCTTGTATCCAAAAGTAGGTCTCTCTCTCTCTCTGGTAAACCACTGACTTCGGTTAGAACATTAATTTGATTCCTAAATTAATACAATGTCCATACATGTCAGTGAATATTGACAAGGTGAGGGAGTTGGGGGGAAATAATGTAGTATTGAAGTTTATTTTACTGTTTTGGGTGGGTGATGTCCGTACATAATGTACAATACGTCAAAGATGGTAGCAAAACCATGCAAGAAAAAGATGGTTCTAGCCTCCGATCACCTTACTGGACCATAGCATTGCATTATACCTAGAACTGCCTGGTGTATATACTGCCTTGGCTTAAATTGTAGCACAGGATCGCCATAGGGAGGTTGTTTGCTAGTAGCATTTTCAGGCTCACTAAAGAAATACATAGAAATGCGTGTGAGATGCATCTCTTCTGTGCTCGGGGGCTTTAAAGATGATTAGCTCGTTTTCACTTCGTCTACATCCGTTAGATCTCGGTGTCCGATAATGTAGTGAGATATTAAATATAAAATATGTACTAGACGGCGGTCATTGTTTTAAAACTGGGTCTCTGTTTGCGTGCAGGGTGTCGTACTGACCCACGGGGAGGCGAGGGTCGTCGAATCGGCTCGAGTGGCCTGTGAAGTGCCGCGGTCTCTGACGGGCCCAGACCGGCGCTGAAGGGCCGATTGTTCAGAGGAGATTAGGCTCGAATGGGGGCGTGTCCTTCAACCCATTTTCTTGAGGAGAAAGTGTGCTAAGCTGGGAAAACACTGACGTTAGGATTTCAATGGCTAATTTGAGGCCGAAAAGCAGTTGTTTGGGTTTCTGAGCTCGGTAATCCATTCAGACTGGTTTCAGCTTCCACGACCAAGCGAGCTGCTATGAGCGATCGCAGACGAAGAGTGTTTGCTTGTTTTTCTTGTATGTTTTTTGGGTTATTCAAAGGCACTATATATATATATATATATATATATATAACAAAAATTCTATACAATGGTTTGTGGCTTTAATGCAGTTTTGTTAGTTGTAGCCACACACAAAATGGCAGTGAGATGATTGTATATTTTGCTGGTTTAATACAAGCTTGGTATTTAACATATCCTGTTCAGCTATCAAGACGGAAATGCATTTCAGTTTTTAAATATACAGAACTACAGTGGGAGGGGTGAACTATTAAATTGGCACCGTATCTGATGAGCGTGTTGTACCTTAAACATACATGTTGAGTTAATCAAACGTTCAGGGTTGCTACCTAACACAAATGCTTATATCCTTTGGCGATTAAATTATAATACAGAGTGTATTTGTTTTATATGCACTAAACAATTATACTTTGAGTTGAAGTTAGCTGTACATTTCAGTTTCCTCCCAGTACTTCCTGGAGGTTATATAATGTCTTCACCCACCAAATCACAACCGAAAGTTTAATTTCTCATCTCCCACTTCACTGTGTGGATCGGCTGCAAAGTTTTCTCTGACATATTTGGCTAAAGGCCATGCTGCAGTCCTGCGAAGTGCTGGGCAGAAAAGAGTGATGTTGGAAACTAGGTCAGTCCTCACCAGCCGAGTCTCACCTGCCAGGATTTGCGCAGAGTGTAACGGAAGCTGTTTTTTTGTTTGTTTCCCTCCCCCCATACGTATGTATTTATTTTCCCTGTGCATTCAAATCCTTTTCAGTTTCGAGATGTGATTGGTCACGCTCACAAGAACATTGCAAGCTAGCTCCTCGCCCCATGCCCCCCCCATCCGCACTTCCCACGATGTCAGCTTAAATATTTACCTCTTGGCTTTTGTTATTGAGCAGATGAAATTTAAACTTATGCTGAGTACACACAACACGAGTGCTGTAAGCGAGTCGACTGTACAGGTAAAGCTACAAAGACCGAGCTTGATTCCATTTTCTCCCCCGGCCACCCTGTCCTAAATTGAAACTGACAGCCATTCACCGGGAGAATACCTGGCTAAACCGGGCTCAAATGCTATCTAGGTGTAGCAGACAAATGGAATTGCTCATATTTAAAAAGCACATTTAAGCTCCCTCTCAGCATTTTCCTCTCATTTCGGTTCTCTAGCGACTGTGGAGATGAAAAAGACGTCATTGTTTTTGCACAACCCCCGATCTTCGCCTGCTAGAAAAGGCGGTTTGTTTTGTGTACCCCCACTGACTCAGCCTCTTTCCCCAGATGATTGTCTCTGTCTGACTGTCTTTGCACAGAAAGCGGGGAATGATTCAGTCCCACAGTCTGCCCTGTCCAGATATGATCTTGTAAATCTCGATTCGATTCCATCTGGATTTAACAAAGGTGCCCGTTTTGCTCGTGAGATTGTCTGCAGGGATGAAGGATGTTACTCATCTTGGCAGAAGACCGAAGTGGTCACGATGCCCTTGTTTGTGGAAACTTTGCTGATGAGAGTGCTTGAGAACAAGGCTGATTTAAATTCCCTTTTCTTCTCCACCTTCGTTCTTGGAAGACCGGCTCCAGGTGTTAATTTTTAAAGCTGTGGTCGATCTGACTGTCCCCCCAACCTACTCATTGGTTTCCACAGCTGTAATTGAAGTCTGGTGACCAGCCTGCAGGGTGTTATTTATTCTTCACCAACTGAGTGAGTGAGGGAGGGAGGGAGGGAGAGAGAGAGGGAGGCCGGGGGAGGGGCGGTGTTGCTGACAGCTGAGTGTCACTCCTCAGGAATGCTTGACCTTTCTCAGGCCTTTGATCTGCCCGACTCCCGCCGAGTTAATGAGCCGCACGGCCAGCCACGAGTTGACTGTCCTGCCGAGGCGGCAGAGGGAGCAAGGCAGACCTCTCCTCTCTACCTGAGAAAATGGGCATCTGTTTTATTAATGTATTTATTTATATTTCTCCTCTTGCTTACCCAAATATTTGTGTGGCTAGATTTGGGTGCCTCCACACAAAAGAGTGGGTAGTTTCTAAGATTGCTTTTCAGGAGCTACTTGAGCCTTGGTTGTGACCTAAATACCCAGATGCCCCTTGTTTGCCTTGTTAAAAGGAACAGCTTGTATCTTTTGTCTGACTTGTAGGTGGAGGCGAAATAAGTTGGGGAACTGTTTTGACTTCCTAATTTAACACTCTGGTGAAAGCCGGGGTGGATGTA
This sequence comes from Amia ocellicauda, assembly GCF_036373705.1. Classification (NCBI taxonomy): domain Eukaryota; kingdom Metazoa; phylum Chordata; class Actinopteri; order Amiiformes; family Amiidae; genus Amia; species Amia ocellicauda. The sequence goes on along the minus strand of NC_089862.1, from coordinate 33,909,838 downwards.
GTAAACGGGGTCTGTGCGTGTGTGTGAGCTGATGGGCGGCTTGATCTTTTCGGTCGCTGGAAACTGCGGAGGTCGCCCTGAGATGAGCCACATGCTGTGTGTCTGGAGGTTTTAACTCTGTGGAATAATAAACAGTGTGTCCGGTACCTTGTAACACAGGCTTGGTGTGACATAACCCATGCGAGACCCTCAGCGTTCACACATTGACATTTGTGTGCCTACAGAAGTCTCCGATCCAATGAGACTTTTTAGTTTACAAAACATTTCAGTTTAACTAACATGACTGTGTGAAAACCTCCAGGTATGATGGGCCCAACTTCCTTCAGGGATTTGTAATCGAGTCCACTTCAGGTCACAGAGGAGGTGAGTTTCCAGGCCAGGCTTAGTCAGACAATGATAAACCCCCCTGGCACTTGACTCTTTAAGTAGCAGGGCTAGTGCTGAAAAAACAAACAGGAATAAACTTTCAGAACTGAAATAGAGGAGAAATTAAGCATGGGACGCCCCTGCCAGAAAGCCACAAGTCTTGACATGAAATTCCAGGGATGCACTGTCACTCCTGAACAGTTTCAATACCTTCAGAACTTTTTTACATCAAGATCTGTTTTTTTCCTTTCTTTTTTTTACCTTTGAATTGTGACTGCAACAAAAATGAGCGCATGGTCAGAGAACCCTGCATTTTTCCAGGAGAGCAGCGTCCATCAACCCGGCACTGCCAACCGAATGCCAGCTGAAGAATAAATCTTTAATAAAACCTCAAAACCAGGATGCGTGGCCCACAGATATCCTCAGCAGACGGTTCACCGAGCTTAATTGGCAAGCCTGTGTTCACAAACTCTACATTTCCGTCCTTCCACCCCCAATTACTTGACTTTTTTTTCTTTAAAAGGAACTGGTTACCTTACCAGTACTGCAGCGCTATATTCCTTATTGTAGAACTGGAATTTCACTGCATAGCTTTTTTCCCCGTTTTTGCATTTATAACGCCAACCAAACCAAGTACACAATTCAGCTCTACGTACAAAACTCTTTTCTTTGCTCTCCCGCAGTAGGGAATTTACAGTATTACGATGAAGCAGAACGGAGCCTTTTTACATCTAAATTTCTCTTTGGGTCTCGGGGTTCGGTGTCAGTGACTCAGTGATTCAGCGGTTGAGGATCGATGACTGCAACCAGGGTTTAGGAGCAGTGGGTGCATCACGACTGACTCGATCGGTCTGGTTTTGGGACTCGTACATCACACGAATGTGCTTTGTATGTTAAACCTCAAGAAGTCTACTTCAGACCTATTCAAATCAGTATTGGCTTCTCTGTGGTGTTCTTCTGCCTCACAATTGTAATCTGGGGGTGTGGTGATGTAAATCTTTCTTTAGGGTAGGCTTTACTCTTTTTATATTCTGTTCTTCAAATTTCATGCCTATGCCTCCACTGCTCGCATTACCCTGGGCACGTGGCTGCTGCTGCCACTTCTGGCAAACCTTCCTTCTGCATTAATTGGGTTTTGTTATATTTTTGAAGCCCAAAGGCCAAAAGGCCAGGCTGCCAATAAAACAGTGTTAATTGTGTTACACCCACTTTTATTTATTTATTTTTTAAGGTTTACAGTAAACCGGGGGAGATCAAATAAACTGTCAGTGTCCTTTTTTGTGTGTGTCTTTTGCCATACAATTAAATTAGCAATGCACAATTCACATGCCTACACAGCCCTGCATATACGGTCTGTTTGTTTGTGTGCGTGTGTTGTAAAGTCACCACCCGTTGGTTTGAAAGGCCGTTTGTTCACCTTTTGTTGTAAAGGTCATGTGCTCTGAGATTCTAAGAAGAGGAACACCTGGGCAGATGTTTCCTGCCAGCCATGCAGTGGGGGGTTGTGGGTCGGTGTGTCTTTGTGCTCGAGGGTCCGGCTCTCACAATGGGGAATAAGCTATAATCCAGGCTTCTTTGTTGCCACCGAGTCTCATTGTCAAGTGACTTAAGTTTCATATAAAATGCTGCTCCCACGTATACATGTTTATTAGCTGCAGGGCTTTTTAAACTTCTCTAGCATCGGGGCTTTGTGTCAAAAGGCTAGTTTGTGTTGGGATCCCTTACCCAGTTTAAAGTGTTGTGAAAGAAACTAGTGGTTAATTTCTCCCGCACGCTTCATTGGAATTCATTGGTTTTCTTTGGATGCTATGTATGTTGCTCCCCGACTAAAATATTGCCAAGTGCTAAATGCATAAAGGACAGTGTCCAGCGTGTTTGTGTTTGGCAGTGTCCATTGCAATCCTTCTCCCACCTCTCAGACCACTTTGACTTCACCTCTGTCTCATAGGGGCTTTGAATGACGGGCAGGGCATTCGTTCTGCGTGTTTGAGCCTGTGCATGCATACCTTGCTCTCTTCCCCCCCCGAGCCCCACCACGCGCAACCACACAGCGGGACAGACCCTAATGGCTCGGTGTGCTGAGGGTTAACGACTCTTCTGCAGAGCCGAGCTAGTAGGTGTGCTGTCGAACCGTGGTTTGAGTCGAGAGGCTTTGCCAGGGTGGTTAGCAGCCTTGCCGAAGCCCAGCTGTTTTCCATTGTGGTCGTCTGTCTCTGCTGCTACAATCGCGCCGGCCCGCGTATCGAGGCTGGAGATGGTGTGCAGATCTACGTTTCCGCTGCAGCGCTCACACGGGGGGGATGATCGCTATCTGCACTCGGCACAGTCTGCCGTCGAGCAGCTGTATCTCGCTCTGCATCTCAGGTGCGCGGGAGGGCTGTGCGTCTCTACAGGCATGGGGGGGTGGGGCGCGCAGAGAGCGGGGTCTACAGGACGCGAACCCCCACCCACCCACCCACCCTCCCACCCTCCCACCCTCCCACCCTCCCACCCTCACCTGTCACTCAAGCGCTGAACTGAAAGGTTACAGCGAGGTCTGTTCAGCTCTACGGCCCTGTTTTTAAGGTCTGTAAATGGGAGCACTATTGCTCAGTGTAATGTTTGCCCCAAACCGAAAGCTGCAACCAATGCTTCAACTCCCAATTAAAACGCATACATTGAAAAAGACAATTTCCTCCGGCACCAGGAAGCAGTGACTGGGCTTTGTGTCAAGTGTGTGCCCATACAGTATAATACAATTTATTTCATTACCCGACTGTATTTTTGTGGTAAAGTTAAACAAATTCAACGTCTGTATGCGATTGCCTGCTTTTTTTAAAATCTGTGATTATATGCAAATATTTAAGAGTGAAAAGATTGAAACCTCTATACTGGGAAGTATAATTTGATTTCCTGGAAATGTGTGGACAGTCTGTTGCTTTCAAAATATGCTTTTTAAAACCACATTTCGCTAAAAACATGCCCTCGTATTGATGTTTTAACAACCCTTGCATGCCAGTTTTTAATTTAACTACATTTGTGTGAAGTTGCATATGCAGTCTGGTCAGAATAGCTCCTATATTGATCCCAGACATTTGTCGTGCTGTATAAGGTTGTTGTTGGGTGTTTTCTCGGATGGTCTTGTGTTCATAAATGAGTGGGTTGTTGTGCGACCTTCACAGGACGTACTTTGGGTCAGAGAATTCGGGATTTTACCAGGACACAGCACAATGTGTCTGTTGCCACCTGGAAGTGTGATTATTGAGGTCCTGTATTGGGGCGGTTAGACTTCATGGCAGGGCCTTCCCCTCCAAGCCCTGGCGGACCGCACAGATGATGGGAAATGTAGGAACGGCAGAGACCCACAAGATTAGAGTCATGAAATTGAGAATCATGTTTTTAGGACCGTTGTGTTTTATAAGAGCAGAAAGGAGCAGTTTTCCCAAAGCCTTGTTTCACTGACTAGGTGCAAGTGAGGTGAACCGGTTTAGGTCGCTTATTGTTGTAGTGCCCGCCTTTTTATAAACCCAAATTACCCCAAAACGAGATGAGAATTAAATTTGAAACCTTATGCAATATAAAAGCTTATTTCTTTGGGCACAAATATACATTTTCTCTCAACCAAGCTGCTTATTTCCCAGCAGTTAGCAGCTCCTTTTGACTTCTCCTTAAAAAGCGAATAAAAGCGAAGTAATGGCGGCCGGCTCTGTGGAGGCAGTGGAGTTGTTGTGTTGATGATTTTGTTTATTTTTAAACGCAACCCCTTAATAGTCCCTCAGATCATCGTCTCTAATGTTCGGAGGTGCTGGCGAGAGGACAGCGACGGGAGAGAGGTGCGAATTGGAAACGTTTACCAGCCTCCAAACGTGTTGCAGCCACTTGTTAATTTTCTATCTTCCAAACTGTTCGCAAGATACTTCGCATGCTTTAACACTCCCTTGATTGTAGCCATGGGCCAGAGGAGTCCTCATTGCATATAAATTACTGAAGTGGGAAGTAATTATTATTAAAACCCTGCTTCCCATTTCCCACTCCGCACAGGGTGATAATTGACTGCGTTATGAAGCACTGGTATTAGGGAGGGGGGAGAGGAGAAAGTTTCTGTTATGAGGGCATTCGTGGAGGGAAAAGTTGCACTGTCGGGTTCAGTGCTGGTTTCCAGTCCCGGCCATGTTTAATTGACTGCTTGTGTAACGTGTCCAGCAGCGCACTGCGTATTGTTAGCCCCCTTATCAAAGGCTTAGTACATTTGATCTCTCTTCTCCAGGGATTATGTAATGGCACATTTTAAACCCGCTCCCCTTCTCCTCTGCAGTCCTGTGCCCTGCACCCAGTACTTGTGAGAGCTTTGTGTTGAGGATTGAGGGCCCTAAACAATTAACACTTTCTCCTCCAACTTACACAAACGTTCTCCTCGCTGTTCCTCCATCGATCCCGAGTTACAGACCGGTGGAAACAAATGCACACCTTCCAAGTTGTTCATTTCACTCTGGATGGATACCCTAGTCAGATGACTGCTTCATTGTGGAGTTTGAATTTGGAGTTGCTTATTTAGCAGAAAAATGGTCAGTCTGTGTGTGTCTGTGCGTGTGTATCTGAGAGAGGATCCCTCAAACTCCAGAGAGAGCTCAGTTACTCGCCACCCACAGTCCCAGGCTGGCGGTGGCTGTTTTGTAAGGCTCGACGTACACCCAGCAGTTGGCCATTTTGCGATACGCACAATGAATTTCTCTTGAAACCACATCTGAGCCTTTAATGGGGTTGGCCGAGCCCTATTTTCAGACGTGAAACGGAACATTTATTTCCAATCTGTGCTGCCGCTTTGGAAATCTGAATTGAGGAATCTAAGCTTATTATTTTCCTTCACAAGAAAGGGCCTCGATATGGACGTTTTCCATCCCTGTCACAGCCCTTTTTGTAGCCCGGAGAAAGTGGGTAGGATGCGTTTCTTTCCACGCGGTGTCCCTGAAAAGCCGTGGGCAGATCGTTCGCCAGCACTGACCTGGGGAATCAAAGGTACGTTGTTGTAATGTGATCTAACTGTCTGGCGGTGTGGGGGGATAACGCTGTCGAAATTAGCCTCCAGGCCGACCTAATGCGGCTTCTTTTTGCTGTTTCTCATTAGTCTGCCTGATGGTTTCCATCAGTTTGGAAACATCAGGCACTCCTGCCATGCTTAAAAATATATGGCATCATCCTTCTGGTACGATGCTGAGATGCTTCTTTGAGAGAGAATTTTTAAAGCACCATTTTGTAGTTTTTCCATAGAGAAATATACATCTTCTGTAAATACATACATAAATACATACATCTTCCTCCATGAGGCCAACCATGAGAGAGCATCTAAAAACTGAGCAGGCAGCGCCACATTTTGAACAGAAACGGAGCCGACAGATTTGGGGACGTGGACTTGGTCAAGCCTGTTTTGGCATCTCCTCCTCCTTCTCCCGAAATGTAACTGGGCAGACTTCTCCCCGAGTGTTATGGCCTGTCCTACGGGTAAGCTCCCCTCCGTGTCAGCCCTCCACTGGCCGCTGGGCCCCCCGAGCAGAGGAGCAATCTCCATAACGACACGTGGCAGCAGCCCTCGTTAGCATGCCCCCCAGCTGCCCACAGACCAGCCCGTCTGCCGGCCGTCCCCCGCCCCGAGAGCCCGACAGCGGCAGGAAGGCTTTGGCAAATCCTGGCCCGGGGGCTGCTGGTGACTTTCGATCAGATCATAACCGTCTGCTGAGGAAGAGGGGAGAAATATGCTCCGTGTCTGTGTCTAACAACTGGTGACACGGCCACGGATCAGGCAGGATGCAGCGGACCGCGGCAGTTGTTGTTCAGTTTGACAAATTCACGAGGGGCAACGAGTGCACTGCTGACGAACCGGAGTTCATGTTGGGAGTCTTTACCCTTCAGCTGTCCTGCTATAGGGATTTCTTTATACTCGTATGTTACAAATCATGTGGGGAGCAATATAATTAGTATATTTTAATACTGCGTTGGAGTGGAAATTGTAAACGTGTGCATTTTAGACTTGGTTAAGACTGCTCTATAGGTCAGCTCCTATATAAAAATCCACTACAGATACTGCAATTGTATTGGGTTCCTTTTGTGGAAAAGAAAACGCATTTAAATTCAATCCCTGTATATTTTAATATCATAAATCCCTTCAGTGCATCCTTATTGACTCCATTTATCGCTGCGAACAATGTATTAATCAAGAGCTGACAAACAGACCTGGCGGTAATATATGTACGTGATTTCTTCTGCTATTCTCCATTTAAAAAATGGAGCATACAGCTTTCTCTCAAGATCTACCCGAGTGTTTGAAGATTAGCTGGGAATAATTCAATCGTTCTGAATTCAGTCCCAGGAGGGTTATGATTTATAAAAACAAAAGACCAACTAAACGCATCCCTGTTCTTGCTCTGTCTGCAGTTCAACGTGTCTGAAGCCTCTCGCTTTCCGTAGATGTATCTTTGACCTCGGACGTCCACAGAAACTGGGGGGACGATGAGAAGACATGATTGTGGGGAAAAGTATCTACGTTAGCAGCGGGAAAGCATTATACTTTAAAATTTTAAGCTCAGTGTACTAATTGTGGCTGTCAACATTGTGCATTGGCCACCACAAAAAAACTTTCCACAGTGATTCAGCGCCTACAGACTACGGGCCAGGATGTAGGCCCATCATCGTACAAAGGGGAAGCTGGGGGACATGCACAATTACACACTGCAGCTGCATGTATGCTTGAGAGAGAGATTTGCATAAACCATCGGATTTATTTTGTCACCTCCCTATTTAAACCATACGTGGTAAAGCAGGCGTTCGGGATCCTGCCTCTCTGAAACGCTCGGTTTACCCCCAGCTAAGGCCACTGGTCCTGGCGTTGTGCATCTATACATCCCGACCTCGACGCTGTCGTACTGGACATGGAATCGAGTGCTATAGCTTTTGCTTTCCTCAAACGTGGTACAGTACAGGGTGTTTATTGAGAAGTTGAGAAAAATTAGGACTGACAGCTGCAGCCAGAAAGCACAAAAGAGGTCCTCTCTCCGAATGGCGGAGCGTGTGCGTCTAATCTCTGGCAGGTCTCCGCTTTGATGGGGAAGGGTTACACAATGTCAGCCTTCTGTCTCATTTTCCCATGTGGTGGTATGGGAGCCGGGGGGGGTGGAGTTGGGGGGTGGATGACTGGCTAGCTTTGTATGTTGTCTTTGTTCATCGGGAAGAGCGTTCGATAGTACGCTGCTTTTTAATTATTTGTCTTCATAGCTTGGCATTAAACTGGCAGAATCATCCCTTTCCTCTCATACTTGTGCTCTCTCTCTCTCTCTCTCTCTCTCTCAAATATATATATATGCTTCCTTTCTTTTCTTTCTTTTTCCTTAGTAAAAGACAAGACTGGAGCTTAAATTAAAATCCTCAAGGTTCTTATCTCCTTCCCACAGGAAAGTAAATCTGAGTTGAAAAGCGTAAAATTAAGAGCGCGGATGGTATCGGGTAGCCGACTAGTGGCTCGTCTGCGCAGTTGCACGTTTGCCTCCAGGGGGAGGTCGGGCATTAATAGGGAGACGATGCCATTCGGTTATTTGTGATGGCAGGGCTGTAGGGATCTATACTCCTGGTAATACTTACAGATGTCACAAGCTTGCCAGGCGGTGAAGAGGTACTATCTTGTCCTTACAAACTAATCCTCGCCAAACGGAACATCTTTACATCCATTTATTTTCTTCCATATGGTTTCTGGTTGCAAGACCTTTTCTTGCAATTGACATCTTCAGACCTTTTTTTTTGTAATGGTTCAGAAATGTAATGGAAGAAGCTGCCACTTCATCACAAACATCGCCTGCTTATGTTTTTTTTATCCTCAAAGTACTTTAAAAAACTAGAAAGATGAGGCATTACTTCAGGCTTGGTTTCGCTCCGATTTGACCAGTGGAAGCCAGTCAATGTATAAAAGCCCACACTGATTGCCCGAGTCATCCTCTTCAGCGTCTGGAAGCAGTTCTGGGTAAATGTCCCCCAGCGTTGGGTTCACAGGGGTCTTGACTTTTCAGCACTGTTGCCAAACTCAACCCTAGCCTAATCGATAGTCTTTCACAACCTCCCTGTTCAATATTAAAGATAAGGCAAACATATTAATTGTCGCTCTACTGAACTGTGGACAAAAGTGGTCATTACTGTAGATGGTTTATATTGGTAGAATCAAAAGTGGTAAACATAACAAACTGATGTTTACCACTTTGAATAATTCTTGTGACAAAAATAATGAATGGTCCATGTCTGGTCTGTCAACATCTCAAGGCCCAGATCAGTTTACAAACGTCACTGTGGGAGCTGACGTAGTTCAGTGTATTGCCTTTGGGTCCTGGTGTCAGCTAAGGTGGGTCTGTGGGTGTGTGTGCTGATGATGGCTGTCTGCCCCACACACACACGGCCAGACATCTTCTCCCGTCTTTCAGACCTCAGACGTTATCCTCACAATGTCATCCCATATCTTTTCTAAATATGGTCTCGTATCGTCCGAGAACTTGAACTCCTATCCCAGAATTCTTTGTGCTCTTAGCCTTGTTTGGAAGCTAGTTCTGAACATGCATCTCATTTGACTAATCATACTTCACATGTGTGTCCAGACCCCGTGGTACGCTCTGTGGATTGGTCTCCATAGGCTGTATTTCTCAAGTGGCAGGGAAGTGGTCCTCTGGTCCTGAAGGACTTTGTGTCCTATGTGTGACGTTCGTACACGCATTCATCTGCGTCGTGCCTTGCTTTCAAAACTGTCGAGACTGTCGGACTGCGTCGAGTCCCGTTCGCTTGGAATAAGAAACCCTTTTATCAAGTCATGGTGTGGAATGAAAGAGCAGCTCCCGGGGGTTACAGAATCCCATTGACCCATTAATGCCGAAGTTTCAGCCGTGTACAAGGCTTAAGACGTCACCCGTGGGATGAACCACAGTGAGTGATGTCGTGACCCACATCACGATTTGGGAGTCCAATGACACTCAGACAAAAGTGGTGGACTTAAGACCACACATCGCTCTTTATTTACCGATTTTTACTCAACCTCCTCAAAACGTGAAGTGAACGGAAGTGTGGTGGAGTCGTTTTACCACGGTTAAGGAGGAGGAAATTGATTCCCGCTCACAGCTGGTCATTTGACTTTGGTGGAAAATCCTTAATCTTCTCTTTATTTTGGATATGTGGTTTTCCGCTTTCCAAGTCGCTTCTCAATGTGCATAATGTGATCGGTGCCATTTTTGGTGGTGCTGCTTCAGCGTGTGTGTTTTCCTGCAGAAATTCAGTCGGAGGTAGAAGTGGTTAAGGTTTTTAATATCTCCATGAATCAGCCCCAAGGTGTGAGTCTCACTCACACAGCGATCCCTTTCTCTGCTCTACTTCTTGGTTGACGCGATAAACCCTGCTTAGCTCCACTGACAATATTTCTCTTAAAGCCTTCCACTTGTGGCGTAATGAACAACCTAATTCACAACTTAATGACTTCCTTTGATCATAAACCTAAGACCTCTGCTCTGCGTTTGTGCCCCTTGGGTCCATTTCCTTGCTGCTTTTTCTTTTTTGCTTTTTCTTTAAAACACTGGCAATATTTTTGACTTAACACTATAATGTATATCGTCATGATCCAGAATGTGTACAACTTGAGGATTTAGGAGATGTTTTCTTCATAAATAAATGAGTTCATGAAAAAGGCCTCTGAAAATGAAAAAGCCTGGTCTTAAAACCCTTAAAATTGTTTTGCCTGCATAAAGAGATTGTCTACCCTAACCTGTTTTTTTAATAACGTTTCGAGATGTGTTTTGGTATGCAATATGTGTTTGCCTGTATGTATATGTTTAGATATGTTTAACTAAACATATCTAGGTTTTCTTCATTATATAAAAGCTCTCTCTCTCTGGTCTCTTGCAGTCGAACAAGGTGCCGGTGGTGCAGCCGTCCCACGCTGTGCACCCCCTGACACCCCTGATCACGTACAGCGATGAGCACTTTGCCCCCGGGCCGCACTCCGGACACCACCCCCAAGACCTCAACGCCAAGCAAGGTGAGCTGCCGGGGAAGCGACTCCTCCGAGTCCCTGACCGGCCATCTCTCGCCGGACACACACGACAGACGTGTCAAAGTCACGAATGCGAGAACCTGTCTGCTGGGTTTGTTCTCTCCCGTCCATGTAGGTTTTACTGCAGATGTCTATAGATGATGGCAGGTACGATGTGTGTGTTGTTGTTGGGGGGAGGCAGGCTTGAGAGAGCAAGCCGAAATATTTTCCACTATAGAGTATTTCACACTTCTGCACGAGGCAGCCTGGCTTTCGTAGAAATGTGTTTGTGGTCTCCTGTATGCGCTCGAGCTCGCGGGCTCTCGACTGCTTCTTCTCTTTCTAAACAAACGCCATGAAGGTAAAGCGTGCGGATGATTGCCAACACACGAGCTGAGCTGGAGGAGTCTTCAAAGCGGTTTAGGATGATTGTTGGCAGCAGTTCTTACACACAAGCGAGCTCCATATGTGCCTTTTCCTTCCGGCTGACATTCAACATATACCACTTAAAAGCAGTCGGGACAAAACAGGATGTGATGCCACAACGAAGTTTGGTGGGGATATAAATAACCCCGCAGGGCCGTATGCCAACCATTAATAGACATTAAACCTTTCTTCTAGATTAGCCAGGGGCTGCTTCGATGTATTCATCTAGCGCCGCGTTATTTACAGCCTGTCATGTGATCTGAAGGTCTAGTATGGCACCCGTGCCTTTTTCACACCAGTTTCTCTGGCAGTTTCTACTTCTAATGAAAGGCGACGTGTTTTTTAGCAGTAGGGGTCAGAGGCCTCCCTGAAGGTTTTTTTTTTTTTTTTTCTTTTCCCCTCCTCTTTCCTCTCCACAAATATGAGTGTGATTTCCTTAATACCTCAAAGACTACAATGCCTTTCTTATTCGACTCTTTAAAGGGGAAGTTTTTAACTACGGTCTGAGCATCTTACACACAGGACAGATTCATCAATCTTTATTTAAGGAATGATTCTAAACTTTCATTAAAGGGGTTTATTGAGAGTAATCTAGTGATTGGTTAATGTGTGCAGATTTATATACTTTTATACCCATTTACTGTTAATAAAAAATTGTCTGGTTGTGATACTCTCGTTCATAACCCCCTCTGAACCCTTCAGGTTGTGGCAATAATCTCGATACTCAGGAATTTAAATAACACTGCCATTGGCCTCATTGACACCTTGGTCAAGTCACAGAGAAACATTTAAAGTTGCTCACGACATGAATGTAAAGGTGCTTGCCCCTGCAAATAGCAAATAAACTTTGAATAATCCACAGTAATCTGCTGTATTGTCTGTAGTTTGGGGTCCACAGTCTTTCGCTGCCTGTTGTGAGTAATCTGAGTTGATGAGTACATTTGCCAAGGACGCCCAAGAGGAGATCTCAAGCTCTCGAACGATCGACCTCTTCTGCAGATTAAATCTGCTTTTCGGCGTAGATTTCTTAGGAGGGAGCAATGGAAAAAAAAATGTTCTTAGGAATTTATTGCAGATTTAGATCCCTTGGTACTTAAATGGGAATAAAACCATGCAGAGAGAGAGGTAGGAATGGAGAGCCGTGCTTTGCTCATGTTGGTTTTCATGCTTACGTTTAATTCAGTCAGAAAATCTGACTCTTCACTCCTTTCTAATCTGACCCACATGGTTTAATTTTAGCACCACGTCTGTTGCATAGAGACGAGCAAAAGCCACCAGGCGGTGTAATCCAGGTGCACGTTTTCTAATTGTATGATTGTGCCCTTTTCTAATATATAAAAGATCTCCTATCGGGCAGTAAACAACACTCAAAATGTGGTAAAGCTCTCACACTGTAGTTGTAGATCACAACTCTGATAGAAACGAGCTTTGCAGGAAGTTGGCCTCATTTGCATGCATCTGTCGAAATAGGTCACTTATGAATCGAACTGTTACTTTGCTCCGATATAACTGAGGGGCTCGTGGCTTTTCAAGTGAGCTAGACTGCAAAATTCGCCCTGCTCTGACCGCCCTGGATACAGTAGGTGGGGAACGAACGGGTGGAGACTAGTTTTTCGTGGGGAACGCTCTCCTTAAGGGTTAGTCTTTTGAGTTGAGTTTGAATAGGAGAGGGGAGGTGGGGGTCTGAAGGCTCTGATCCATTTGGGATTAGGATTTGGTATTAATCTTCAGGCAGTGACTTTCTTTCCCTCTGTACAGCTGTAGGGCTTTGTACGGCGGGAATGCCAGTTGACGGATCCATTCAGCGCAGACTTTATTTCTCCCCCGTTAAACGCTATGAAATGCAGAACGCGCTTGACCTTGAAGCCCAGAGGAATCGCCTTGATGAAGAGCTTAGCACGAGCTGGAGTGACAATCATGAGCCAAATGAATCGTATCAAGCGCGAGCATTACGGGACCGCGGACGGGTCTTAATTAACTCGTGATCCGCTTTGGTGGCAAATTTCAAAAACCTGTATAGCCTGTAGGGAATGGGCTGAAAATAGGCAAGTGATAATTTACTCGAATCGTCTTGTCGCTTTGCAATGCAGCACCCATTCCAAACGCCAGTTTAAGGCTGTTTATTTCAGGGTTGCTGGGCTAACCTGGCACATTTCTGGCACTTTAAGCGCCGCACAGGAAGATCGTTTTTATTTTATATTATGCAGATCGATGGGTGGAACATTTACGAGGAACGCAGGAATTTTCCGAGGCAGAATTTGATGCGTGCCTTTCTGAACAGTTCCAGTTCTGTAAAAGAGGACCTTTATCCAATTTCAGTTCAGGGTTCATCAATGGCTTTTCCTTTAGATATTTCTCATCTGCCAGATTACCTTTTTAAAACCGGATTGTTTTCTTAGGGTTTTCTGGTAACAGTTGAGACAGTTGCATATTTAACCGATATTAATCGCATCACATTTATTTGACGATGTGTGGAGTCCCTGAGCACCACTCAGTGCTGAATCAAAATCAAAAGCCCCGGGCTTCTGACCCCTGGATAAGTGCGTGCTTGACGTGCTTAAACTATACGTGCCAGTGGAAGGAGTTTATATCTATATATCTATATCTATATATATAGTGGAGAGGTTGAACAGGGGAGAGAGGAGGGTAAACTACATTTTTTGCTAAGTCCATAATAGCGAGGGGCACTTTTCCTATTAGCGGCTCTGGTAGGGGTTGGTGTTGCGTTACATGTTGTGTAAATGGCGGAATGGAAAGCTGGAGTGTAACAGGCTTCTGTCATTCTCCAGGAATGCCCAGACACCATCCCGGTCCTGACATACCCAATTTCTATCCTCTGTCTCCCGGAGGAGTCGGACAGATCACCCCGCCCTTAGGATGGTAAGTTGTTGGACCGCTGCTGCTCCAGTTGTTCGCTGGTGTGGAAATGGAGGATTGACGGCCTTTGAGCGAAGCTGGGAGTGTAGATGATTATGAACCCAAGGGTTTAAGGAACGTGTATTAATTTCTAAAGGTGGCTTCAAGAAATGCCGCCTGCCTTTTAATCGGGCTTTTCAAGATGGCTGCAGATTTATGCTCCAATTACCCTCTCTAAAGAGTTCACTGGATTATGAAGCATGCTTGGTTTGACCAATGCTGGCATAGTCTTTATTTTTCTCACCGTGCGAAGTGATATTTTGGCAAAAAAATTGAAATCCTCCATTTTCACAAGGTTTTTATTTGATTTTTGATTACTGGGTGGGGAGAGAAAGAAACCGGCGCAATGATGCACTGTTCTGGTTTCTAAAATGTTGGTTTGTGGCCGACCTGGTGAAACCTGCACCCATTTCCCTCTGGTAATGTGCCGGTCTCGGACTTGGACTGCAGTTCTGATCTCCCCTCTTGTTTCTCTCTGGAACCTCAGGCAAGGTCAGCCTGTGTATCCAATCTCAGGTGGATTTAGGGAACCCTACCCATCTGCTCTCCCAGTCGACTCCCCCATGGCCAGGTAGGTGGGCCGGGCTCTGCAGGCCGCAGGGAGCACGCTGCCCCCCCCGCCCCGCTTCCTTCCTCCTGCGCTTGCCTGCGGGGAAGCTTTAAGCGGGGGGTGGGGGGTGAGATTATTGTATGTGCTTTCTTAGCCAGATCGTGTTGATCTCCTGAGCACGATCCGTGGATCTGCCGAGCGGTTAGCGCAGGACTGATTCTTGAGGAATTGAAGATTGGTTATACCACCTCCTTTTGATTTTAATTGCCCTTGCTGAATCTGCTGCCCCCGCAGGACTGGTAATGCCAGTTACCCCCCTAGAAAACTGTACTGTATTGAAATGTGGACACATGTTGGGCATCCTATTCCCCCCACTATAAATGTATATATTCCACATGGAAAATCACTTTAAGGAAAAGAGGCCGGAAACCTTGCATGTTCCCCAGAGAGGGAACACATGGGAGACAGAAATATTGCCAGGATGAAGAAAAGGCTTCCCTCCTCTTTCCTCCCCCCTTTCCTCTTGCTGTCGTTCATGGTGGAATGCATCTCGTTTGTCTCCTGCAATGCCGCGCTCTGCCCCGTTTGGGTATTTCAGGTAAATTTAATTAGCACTCCGTTAACTCCTCCCCGGGCCGTGTTAAATTGGGTCCTTGGAGAGATGCTCGTCGGAGACTAGTGCACCGCTCTGGAGCCGAGTTTCAGCAGCAGCTGCCAGACTCGTGCCGGCGCAGCTCTGGCGGTGTAGTTTGGCGCCGGCGAAGGACCTTAATCTTTTCAATGGGAGTAGTAGTAGCACTTTTCCTCCCCCCAGCGTTGAGTTGTCCACGGTCTTCCTAACTGAAGCAGGTCGAGTCTGATAGCCAGTTATGTCACCTGAAGATTAATTTTTCTGCCCCCAAAGGCCACCGTTGCTGCATCCGTGTCTCAGACAGAGACGACTGCCTCTATTTTCAGCTCCCTCCCCGTCAGCGACGTGAGCTTCATTACCGGAGACTTACCACCCTCTTCTTTAAGGATAAATCTGTCGGCAGAGCTTTAAAGAGCAACTCCTGCAGATTATCTGTCAACAGACTAATTAAAGATGCGTTTCTACAGTGTGAAATGTGGTACACCGCGGACTAGGTGTTGCGCGTTGAAAATTAGAATAATCTGTTCTGACAAACTGCTGCGAGTTTGAGTTTCTGCATAACCGAATAATATCAAGTTAAAACCATTTCCCGCGCTGCACTTTCAGTCTCTGCTCCTCCACTTTAAGCATGGTTGATGACAGAGAAGGTTTTAACGATCTTCCCAGGAAGTGGCTGGCAGTTTGTCGTTTTTATTTTTCTCCCTAGTGTACCTAAACCTCCTTCAAACATTTCAAACTAGTGACATTTCCTGTTACTGAAAAGCACTTGAACTCTGACTGGTGAAAACAATGCCTTGCCCTTTACTTTACTTCCTGTGTCGGGTCTCTCTCACAATTTCTCTACACAGATGGACGTATTAGTCATATTGGTTTTAAACGGTGACTCCTCCACCCCCCACTGTATTCTACTGCACTGGTGGGGACTCCTCTGTATAGAATTAGTGCTTTTTCTCTCATTTTATTTCGCTCCTTTGTTCTGAATCACTATCTCGTGAGTATGTGTTCACGCTCTCCAGAGAAAGTCTGCATTTTTTTTTCTCCTTTTTTCCTTCTCTCTCGTAGGTTTTCACATCATATGGTGCCTGGCCCCCAGGGACCCCATGCCACTGGAATCCCCCACCCCGCCATAGTCAACCCCCAGGTCAAACACGAGCATCCCCATGACAGCGACCTAATGCACATGTAAGTTACTGTCACTCTTCTTGTGATTGTGATTATTGGTAGTAGTTGTATGATAATTGGTTTCTTTTTGCATATTAAAGCTTGCAGTTCAATAAAAATGAACGCTGTAAAAGGGGAATGGGCACAGTCGCTTAAATGAGTCGCTAAATCATTGTAGTGACTGTGCTCCTTCACCTGTAACGTGCAGTTACCGTAACGTACGTATGGACATCCGGGATTTCCCTAGTGTAGCCGTTTGGCACTTTCACTGGTCCGTCATCAGCCTCGCAGAACGTTCAGAAAACTCGGAGGTCCTGTGTAGAGTTTCTCTTCTGGATTCGGCTGTCCGTGGCCCTGGAGCCAAAGTAGTCAAAGAGGTGATCACACAAAGCGCTACTAACGCCCCGTAACGCAGCCCTGTGCCCAGATCCAGAGCATAGCTTTCCAATTTCCTTACCGTAGCCCTTAAGCTACATGGGAACAGATTGTACTGGAGAGGTTAGAAGCCAGAAATCTGAGAAAAATGATTAAGAACACAAACCATCAACAAAATCTGTGGTATTGCAAGGTTAGCAGGCTTTTTATATTGGCTTGATCCTTCCCAAAATGTTGTGGTCTCCCGGAGAGACATTTGCCCAGTCGGCACTGTGTGGGGGTTTTCCCTGATTGTGATGCTTTTCAGATCCTCCCTTGTAAACATTTCAGAGTCGATGTTTTGCTTTGTTGCTGCTTGGATTTCTGAAAAAAAAAAAAAAAATCCCCCTAAGCTTTCCACACACTGGTTTTATGTCCACTTTGTTCGCCAAACCTGGGTTTCTATGCAGGTATTGAATTCCTCATTTAGCTGAAACTCAAGAATCAGTTAAAAATCTGTTAAAGAAATGGAAGTTATTAATTTTTCAGTTTTGTACAACCTGTAAGTACCAAAACCTCCTTAAAACATTAATGCTGTATTGCTCTATATGTAGTATTTAGTAGCTGCATTCTTCCTTCAGGCTTCACAGTGTCTGCCGAGGTATGAAGCGTGGCAAAGCTTGAATAGATTTCAGTTCTATGCAGAAATATGAATGCCTGCTCTTTTAATAATGCATTAATATACACGATAGCTGAATCTTTCAAACTATGTGTGTGAAGGAGACTAAATGCAACCCAGCTTCCCAACCAGCCCAGGCCTCTGTATCGCCTCTGAGCTCTTTGCGGACTTTTGTTTGCACCAGGTTTATTTTCCCCCTTTCCCTGCGTTTTCTGCAGGAAACCTCAGCATGAGCAGAGAAAAGAGCAGGAGCCCAAAAGACCTCACATCAAGAAGCCTCTAAACGCTTTCATGTTGTACATGAAAGAGATGAGAGCGAACGTAGTAGCCGAGTGCACGCTGAAGGAGAGCGCGGCCATCAACCAGATCCTGGGAAGGAGGGTGAGTAGCTCCCGCCCGATCGCTCCAACAGCATGGCGTCAGATCGTGTCTAATTAGCATGTCATTAGGAAACAGTCTTGCATAATTATCCCCGGCGTCTTATTTCTCAACTCCTGCACCCGGCACACTCGTAGGCCAACATACGTTCAGAGAGAGGGCTTAAGCAGTTCCTGAAATGATGATAGACTTCTGAATAAGAGACAAAAGCGGTAAAATAAACTACTACCTCATACTATTATTAAATAAGGCTGTAACAGTCTAGGCACCATGCCACAGCCAAGCACAATTTATGGGTATGTACAGTAATTGCTCTTTTAACGTACTACAAAAAAGGAAAAAGAAAAAAACCCAAATTGGAACCAGTGTTTTGATATGAAATCAAAGTTTCAGCTACACATGGTAATCTGTTCATCGTGCTCTGCTCTTTTTGTGTAAATCGTTTGGAAGTTGAAAAGGATTTTACCAAAACACTAGCACGCGTCTTTCTGGAGGGAACTTGAAAGCGCATGCCAGTAATTGACTGCTGTTTTTGTTGTTGTTTTGTTTCTTCTTCCTCTCTCTCTCGCTCTCTAATCTTCCTGGCGCAAAACAGTGGCATGCTTTATCTCGGGAAGAGCAAGCTAAGTATTATGAATTAGCCCGCAAGGAGCGACAGCTACACATGCAGCTGTACCCGGGCTGGTCCGCGAGAGACAATTATGTAAGTATCATCAGACAGATTGGAAGCAGAAAGGTGTGTAACTGTGAACCTCGAAATGAAGCCCAGCACAGCCTGACCGTGAGAAGACGCAGCATTTCTTTCTGAGCCCCAACCAAGGCGATATTCAGCGTACGGACATTGAGCCGACGCTGAGCCGATGGTAGCCCGCAAAACACAATCTCCCAGAGTAATGCACTCGGGGAAAAACAGTGTGCTACTAATAATGCACCTGTACATTATAAAAATAACTGGTATCTAGACAGAGCTTTAAAATACACACGAAATAAGTTTTCATACCCGACTTTTTTGATGCATTTTAAAATAATAAGGATTACATCTGTAAAATTTTTTGTAGTACGCCGTTTCTTCTGCTGTATTTATCTCTTGCATGTGATGCCCACGTTTGAATCCTTCCACGGTTATTATGTAGATCGGTCCGAGCTTCTCGCGCCCCGGTGCTGAATGAACCTGGGGAGAGAGGATCGAGAGATCTCTCCCGAACATCATCATTCAGGCCGTAAGAGCTCGGTAAAATCCGCTGATTATTTAACCGATTTACGCAAGAAGGATTTTGCTTTGAGCTATGTTCAGAAAACCATTAAATATTTAGTTATCCTGCCTGGTGTGCAAAACTCCTGAAATTTGAATTGGAAATCGGGGGTGGGAAACTGGGATTTAAAAAAATAAATTAAAAAAGATTGAGAGGATAGGTCAGTGTATTTTAAAGTTCCAGAAGTTTGCTTTTCATTCTAAATCTTCTAAATCTAAATCTTGCCTAAGTAGTTGTCAAGTTTTCTATCATATTTTAGCTAAGAGAAACTTGACTGGGTTAACTGGGTAGATTATTTTTTTAATGGATTGTGTAAAATGTAAGAATAAACTTACATTATATTCAGCATATAATTTTCATGAGTTTCTAGACCATCTCCCTGACATTGTTGTGCAGTAGTGTGAGCTGTCCATTTGCCCTACCCCATGTCTCGCAGTAATTGTCCATTGCAATTGCCAGCTGTCCATTCTTCTACCCCCTTTTACTTACGACTTGAATAACCCGACGCTGCATGGTCCCTCTTCCCAACCTTTCGCCTTTTGTCAGAAACGTGCGGCTCAAAAACAAATGCTGGTGTCGGCGGCTGTGCTGTACGCTGATGTTTTGGTCGGTGTGGATGCACGTCTGCGTGTGTGTGTGTGACTGACGTTGTTAAAAGTGTGGCTCCAGCACTCATATTCACTACACCATTGGAAAGTGTGGTTTGTGGTGTTTATCTGCCTCCTCTTGGACACCTTGGGCATTTTTTATTTTCTTCTACCTCTGTTTAATGGCAGCTTTCACCTCTCTGGAAATAGGTTCACCATCTTTGGCTTTGTTGCTATGCTGTATCGCTTCAAAATTATACTTTTAACGACCGTTACATTCAGTGAATTGTTGGAGAACTGGAGAGGAACTAAGACTTCCTGAATGTGCTCTAGCTACTGAATATTAAGAGTCTGTCTGTATAAATTAATTAGACATCCAAATGTTTGACAATGAAATCAAAAGCTTATTTCTTTCTGCTTGCCAAATACTCACAGCCACCAGAGTCGAGCTTTTTAATATCGAAGAGACAACTAACCCTGAAATCTGATTTTATTGATTTATTGAACTATTTAACTTTTGTTGGAATGCTTTGTTTCAGTTAATAAAAGGATTGTGGCATTTTCAACTAGTCCATAAAAACCTCCTTTAGTTTTCCAACATCCTGGAAATCGTGCGCCCACTTTTGGATTCTCTTTTCAAGTCTATTCGGTTAAGAGACCTGTTAATAAAATCCTGTTTAGTATTCAGGAAATTTGCCACGTAACCTCCAGCTCGAGGATTTGTATTGCCTCTATTTATATCATATATTTTTTTAAACCTGTGGGAGGCTGTTTCCAGTTTAAAAAAGCATCGCTGGAGTCAGAATGGCTTTTTGTTCCTCTGCGGTATTGGCGTAAGCAGAGGGGTTACATAAGCTGGATGAGTACAGGAAGTGTAGCAGAGGATCGACTTTTTATGCATTATTTAAAAGCTTTGCTCGGCCTCGACCTCCAGAGCTGGCGGCTCGCCCCGCTGCGTTTCTGCCACGAACAGCGACGGGCCGTTTCTCTTCTCGCTATGAAAAAAGTAAAATGACCGCCTAGCAACAACTGAAAAGGGTTTCTTTGGGTGGCGTTGACTGCGTTGCTCACTTCGGCACTGACCGTCCACCGATCGATGACGTGTGCCTAGACTGAGCGCAAGGACCCAGCAGACTGTTCTGGAACCGCCCCTTACTGCTAAACCCGGTATTCAGAAAAAGCACTGGACGTCAGGTGGATTTATTCCCAGCTTAAGGTGTAGCAAGCCAGGCACCCCAAGTTAACCAAGGTGAACATTGCCGTGTTATACCTGTCTTAGGGTTCGGCTTACAGAATGTCGCTGCTGCTGAAAATGAGGGTCCACGCTAAGGGAAGACCCCCAATAGCCAAAGAAACCTTCACACTCAAGCACCGCCTTGTCTGTGTGCATCTGCTCAGATATAGACATTTATGGGAACACTGTTAACAGACCAAGAGAGATTCATGTTATTCAGCAGTGCTATCACCAGAGCAGCACAGCAAGATTATATCAATGGAAACAGTCTCTCGTTCTCTTTACAACTGACTTATTTTCCACATTTAATGCGCTCCTCAGTGCCCGGCTTTGAATCTGTAATTAATGTTGTTAATCCTCGTCCATTTCTCTATTAAATCACAGAGATCTGATGATGAATCTTGTATTCATCACTCGGAGATAAACATTGAATGAAATTAAACCTTTATAAGCCGTCGTTCTCACGGTTTTCCTAATCAAGTCCACTCGTTGGACACAGAAGATTGGTATGTGACTTTTTTTTAATGTCAAAAAGACAGATCATTTGCAGTGTAAATCTAGAAATTGGGGTCACAGACGGTCTGCAGGGGGTCACCGGTGACACGGCCACGTTTGATCTGAAGACGACCGCTCCGAATTGGGCACCGCAGCCGGTTTTGGTTTCCTTTGGTGAAAAAGGTGTTCAAGCGCACAGGAAAATGCCCGAGGGGTCCAGGAGGGGAATGAATGGGCATGGCAAACGGGAGGAGTGGTTTAGTGAATATGAGTGCTGGAGCCACACTTTAAGCGTTCACCTGGATATTTTACAGGGAAAGAAGAAGAAGAGGAAGCGGGAGAAGCTACAAGAACCAGCATCAGGTAAACCGAGTACCTAGTCGACCGTTAACCCCTCGTGTGTATGTGTGTGTATTTTGTGTATTGTGTTATTTGTCTTGTCCGATGTGTTCTTCATATGGTGCCAGCGTACAGATGGGAGGTTATGTTTGAATGTGATGTTTGTATGCCCTTAAAGGCGATATCAATAG
This sequence comes from Amia ocellicauda, assembly GCF_036373705.1. Lineage (NCBI taxonomy): Eukaryota > Metazoa > Chordata > Actinopteri > Amiiformes > Amiidae > Amia > Amia ocellicauda. The sequence goes on along the minus strand of NC_089862.1, from coordinate 33,888,254 downwards.
ATTTAGTGTAATTAGATTTTTCCTTCATGGGAGACCTTTTGGATTTCATCTCGGATGTTCGCGCTCTCCAATGAACTCTCCTCCCAATCCCCCTAGATCCCCAGCGCTGTCTAACCCTGTTGGGCCTTGATGGAATTAGCATGTGGTGCCCGTCGTGCAGGTATACTGTGCTGCTCTCTGACCACGCCAGGCACGATAGTCTCCTGTCCTCTCCCGTCACCCCCTCTAATCTCCTCTGCCTACTCATCTTCTCCATGGCACCTAGACTTCTGGGATTAGTCTGTGAAGAGGGTCTTCTCAGGGGACGGGGTGGGAGAAAGTGGTGCACAATTATTCACTATTAATGGCTTGACACTCTTATTATCGTTTTTCTATGTATGCTACCATGTAGATCTGTGTGTGTACGGGATCTCCTGTTTAACATTAAGCGTGTCTTTGGGATCTATGCGTCCATTTCGAACCCTTGTCAATCCACTGGTGAGCGACGGTCTCTCCGGTGGACACGCTTTGCCCACCACTAATGAGATCTCCGTCCATCTCTGGGTTAGAAACGGTTGCCGCTAATATTTAGAAGTTTGTATTTGGAGAGATGCTCCCTCTTCACTTGATTGGTGAATCCTGGCTTATCTACACAGATCTATACGGTACATGTTTTATTGTATGAGGAGGATGAAAAAAACATTAAAAAGACCAACATTTCCTACAGGTACAGGCCAGAGAATGAAAACTGCGTACATCTGAGCAATGGTAAGACAATCTCAACTATGTTATGCATTGATTTACCTTTAGTCGTGTTTGTTTTAGCAAAATGCATTTTTCTAAACCCTTTTTTTGCTGGTATGGATTTACAGACTAATCCTAAAAGTCTACCTTAAAAAGTATTGTATTCATTCTGGAACTGCTTCAAAACCTAAACGAGATGTGTGTGTAATACAGGGCTGGTGACACATCTGTAGCGCTTGTGTGTAGAGAGTGTGGCTTTAAAGCTTTAAACATCAAGAGTGCGTCTTTGCTGGTTGCTGTCCAACAAACCTCCTCTCGCCCCGTCTGGGAAGATCCCAACAAATTAGGATGGCTTGTAATTACTGCGCTGTAGAAGATTATGCACAGACATGAAAAGACCCATCTTTGCTTGTGTTGATGCCCGTAGTGTTGTAGTTGTGAGAGAGAGAACAATTTAATGTATTCAATTGCATTCTTCAAGGATATATACATATGATTTGTTCCTGGACCTTATGTATTCATCCTGGCTCAGCAAGCTTTTGTTTGAAGAGTCTGTAGCCTCTTCAGCAGAGGATGTGACTGTAGTTGACAATTGTGAGATTTATATTGATTTGTAGTGATGGAGGGGATGTGGTAGCAACCTTTTTATTAAGTAAAGTTTTTACAGAAACAGTCATCGGAAGTCTGTTCACAGCAGGTATAATTATAGTTGGGTGTAATTATCTCACCAAAACCGTATATTTGATTAAATCCTCGTTCCACTGCACTGTCGTGCCATTTTGAGATCCGTTGTCGTTGACCTGAGTTAACTGCGATAAGTGGCTGGTGTCCTGTTAGGGCAGTTTTAAGGTGCTCTATTTCAGACCAGTGCAAAATGATTGTGTAGCTCCCTGAGTGTGTTGAATTAGTGCACCTGGGTACATTCAGGGCAGACTTGATAATTTTTCGGTTTTCCTTTCATTACTGGTCCTTCTTGCTTACTGTAGGGAATCTTTTTTTTTTATATATAGTTTTTCCTCTCCCTGCATTGCTGCACAAAAGGGCAGATCTAGTTTATTAATTCAGCCGAGATAATGAGGCAGGTCCTTATCGGTACGGCCCCCCACCTGTCCCGAACCAACGTCACTTCCACCGAGCCGTATCTATTGGTGGATGTTGACACGGATCCCAGAGAAGGCTGGCTTACACGCTTCGACAGCGATCCAATAATTAGCGCCGCCGAGCCCAGCGCAGACTGACACCCCGGATGATGCTCTGTGACAGCCTTGAACTAATATGCATAATACCACGAATACTGGAGCAATTCAAAAGCATCCAATTTATGCATATCCCAAGAGCTGGATTGAAGTTAGCTTAGCTTATACTGCAGAAAACATCGCTAAATGAACTTATTTGGTTTATCCTCCTCATTTTTTTTTCTCCTTTTGTCTGTAACATCGTTTATAAAATTGTGTGTATCCATTTTCATAAAATTTATAGCGTTAAAAAAAACGTTCCTCCGTAGGAAAACACCAACGATTGAATGGCAGGAATTGAATGCTGTCTTTTATAACCATTTGTATTCTTCTGTGCATTGAGGGATGTTTTGTGTGACTTAATGTAATCGTGGAGGGTTTTACTCTTATGCGTGATGTTTCCTGTGACTCTCGTATAAAAATCAAGTTGTGGTTCATATTTTTAAATATTATTGCCATTGCTCATTTATTTTACTGCTTGCTTCTGATGTAAAACGTGTATTTTAATTCCAGCACAAATGTTTGACGGAGAGTTCAGTGCCGATTTATAAAGCAAAGCATATTTATCCGCGGGGGGGAAGGGAGGGATTTATAAATGAATGTATAGTCGAGTTAAACAAAAGCAGGCAACACAAAAGACATCTAAGACCCAAGAGAAACGATGATCAGTGTTATAATCATATCGTAAAGAGAAGCGTGATGTAAGTTAACAAAAAGTGTTTGAGTGCGTATTTGATTTCGGCATTTTGTCACAGTGATGTTAAAATGCTGTGTATATGGCAGTTAGACTTGTGTAACTCTGTAAGTGACCTTGTCTTGAGGCTTCTGCTAAATGTATGATGGGTTTAATACATATGAAACTTAACAAAGGGCACTTGAGTAATGTCTTGCTCTCGGCACCCCATGTGATCCCAATTCTTGCCAACAGTGTGAAACTGCTTACATTTGGGGGGTTTAGTTTCATGCAGAAGTGTTATCGGAGTCCTCTGTTTCAGGCAGGATGGTTCTTGTAGTTTTTTTGCTTTTTGGTTTAGTTTCTGTTATAATAATATTTCTTAGCGGACGCAGTTATCCACTACCCAGATTTTTAAATTGTCCCTATCCGTGTCAGCCAAAGGGTGGGATAGAATGATACACTGGGATTTTAATACTGTGCCTCCTGTTCCATCTTATCCCAGGGTTAAGATGTTATTCATACGTTCAGTTACATAATTACAGAGCTTGTGGCGACACATTCCTGTCATGAAGTGAATCGGAAGGTCTCGGAGTTGGGGAAACCCCCCCCTTGCTTTTAAAACCCAAATAAGACGCACACAAAAATTGAGACCTTAGATGTGAAACGACCATTGTGATGCTTCTGAAGATGAAAGCCTCGGAGGGAAGAACGGCCTATTCAGCCCGGCGGGGAGTTTCCATCGTCCGCAACACAGATTCCTGTGTCGAGCTGAATTCTGACAGTTGTCTTCGGCTCTTGTCACCCGATACACGGCCGTACATCAGCGTCTCACAAAGGAGCGGAGATGACAACGTTGGAGAATCGTGGCGACTGCACCGGCCTGGCAACGTTCTCACTGCGTTGCCAATCGTTTTCCCGGTGTAAACTGATTTTTATATGTGATTTTTATACGAGAGTATCAAACCATTTATTTGCAATATTGAAGGATTGAACGTGGAGTCTCTCTCCAACCAAGATTCCTGAAATTGTTGGGTGGTATACAATGCAGTGGGAAATCCCCGGCTAATGCCTGAATAACATGTAGAGATGAGCCAAGGCAATGAAATCGAGCTGTTGACAAGCAGAACAGAAAGGCAGGATGGAGGAGAGAGCAGGGTCTGGCACTTACTTTTTGAAAACATCTTCATATTTGGGTGTTTGGTTTACAATACGGTTAGTTTCAAGCTTGTTTTCCTTTTGTGTTTTGAAGTCTTGACTATTAAGTTTTGACTGACTTGGTTGTATTTTTGGTTCTGTCATGTTTTGGCATGTTTTTGGGCGAGGGTCTTGTCTTCTGTCTCGTTCCCTGCTGGCGGAGCTCCCGATTTTTCCAGTCTTGTCTCCCAGAAGAACGATGCTCCCGAGTTGAAAGGTCTCGATGCCAAATAGCAGTGCGGAGCGGACGAGTTCAATGGTCGCCTTCCTGTGCACCAGATGTTAACACAGTGCAGTGAAGGGGCTGGAACCCGTTCAAGTTTCTCTCCTCATATGATCAAGTCAAAGCAACGCGCCTTTCAACCAGCTGCTTCCACTCTCGCCGCCGAATTGGCCCTTCCTTTGTGCTCGAGACTTTCTCTGCTCAATCGGCCGCTTTGAATCGGTGAGACCCAGGTTCCTCTTTCCTGTCGGCTCTGAATGGGCCTTTTCATTCGCGGGCTTTGAGATGTTTATCGGCGTAAGACACACACATGCCCTAGAGGTTCCCAGTCCTGCCACCGGGGAGAGCAAACGTCACAGAGATGTCAGAGCGTTTGGTCGGGGGGTTGCAAAGGATGGCCAACTGCACGGGTCGTTCCAGGGGCAACCATGGATTTCAATTCTCTTCTGTGTTTGTGTATGGCGGAGCGATTCTGTGTAGTTAAAAATAACCTTCCTTTACAACTTGAGCAGTAATCCTAGCTGATATTTATAGAATTTGAAGTTATTAGGATATGCAAGTTATTGTATAGTATAATATTCAAGTACAGTGGAATAATACCAGTGTTTGGAAGTGGATAAAACCAAAATTTGGTTCATTTGGTTCAATAAATCCAAATTTGATCCTACGCGACTCATTCACAGCAGTAGGTTTTATTTCATTACATTTGTCTGTGCTGCTCTTAGAAGTGTGAGAGAACCAGCTTTGCGGTGGTGCGGCGATGAAAACGTAGCTACGCGACTGAAATGAAAGCGCTCGCTCTTACTGCTGCGCTGGCAAAACCCTCGCGCACCGTCTCCGCGCTCGGCACCCGCGTGGCGATGGGATCCGACCATTAGACTTCGATGATGGAGGGGGAACGCAGTCCCCTCTTTCTCTCGGCTCCGCGGCCCTCTGAGCGCCGGAGTCTGTTCGCTCGCTCGCTCGCAATTAGCCAAGGTCCTGCGCATCCCTTAATTTCCCTGGCTTTTTCAATTTGAATCCTCTACCTTAAGGACACAATCACACGCGGCAGCTAAAGTTTCATTTTGTTACTCCTGACCTGCAATAATTGGTATTGAATGTGTGAATGCGCGACGGCGGGCCGCGCTGGCTGCCTCTTGCCACGAGCGCCGGAGTGAAATGGGAGACTTGGGAAACGGCCGCACAAGTGAAAATGCGCGGCTGGTACCTTTTCCCCGCCTTGAAGTCATTATACAGTACATCTCACAAAGGGGAGAGCCTGAATAGAAATCAAAGGCTTCGTCCCAGCTAATACTACTCGAAGGAATCTGAAACGTTACCCCCATCTTTCCGTTCCTAATAAGGAGGTTTAAATGGTAAAAGCAATGAGATGTAGAAAGCTGGGATAACTTTCTTCCCTCTGAAGTGGGGAAAAAAATACTGACATTTACAGTCCCAAGACAATTCTGCGGTATAATAAACCACGTATATTAAATCGTAAGAAAAATAAGACGTTATCCATGCAAGGAGTCCATATGCAAGAATTAAAGGGGTGTGAAAATGTGCGTGTTCCCTCGACCCCTATTACAGTAAAATAACTTTTTTGTAGTTGAAAGTATTTACATCCTTCAGCTAAAAGCATTGATGGGATGTTTAGTTTAATAAATCGTGTTCATTCAATTATACTTATCAATTAGTTCAGATTTTAAAAAGGCAAAACTGAAAACTGGAACTGAAAAGATCCCACATTGTCTGGTGGCCGGAGCCGGAGCAGGATTTTCCCCAGCGGTTTTAGGAAAACATCTAAACAAGACATGGCTTTAGCATATCTGGTGTCTCTCCTCAGAGCTTCAATACTTGATACTTTTTTCTTCCTTCTCTCTCTCCTCCTATTACATATTTACATAAAACATCATTTTTACAGCCCTTGACTTTATACATGCAAGGCCAGCTCAGTACCAAGAGAGAGAAGACACTGGCACAGAAACTGAGTTTCCTCCGGCTTCATGCTTGCTTCGTCGCTGCCCATTTGTTTACTGTGAGGTCTGTTCCTCTTGCACTGGAGGTCTTTCTGGGAGAAGTTTTGGCTCCTATTGTCACAGCCTAAACACCTGCCCCCTCCCTCCACACACACACACACACACACTGCAGAGAGCGACTCACAGCCATTTCTCTCTTTGAAGACTCACCGCAGCAGAGCGGCCGCCACTGTGCCGTTTGATTGTGCCGCGCCGGCCTGGGGAGCGGGCTGTGCAGGGGCACGCCTGGCTTGGCTGCGCTTCAGCGGCGGCCCCCAGCGCTGCCTCAGATGTGGGCAATCCCCCCCATCTCTGCAGCGCATGCCTGTGGTTTCTCTCGCAGGGATCCTGATGCGACTCGCTCGCCTTGCTCTGCCTCGCCGGGGAGGGGGTGGCGGCGGTGCGCTCCCAGGGACCTGCGTCCAGCTTGGTTTAGCCTCCCCCCCATTTTCTTTTTATGTCTTGTTTATTGTGTATTTGTGTATTAATGTCACAGCAGAGGACAGACTCGCCACCAGGACCCATGTGTGTAGAGCAGTCGGCAGATTTCCAGTCCCTGGTTTTTGGTGAAAGCAGTCATTTGGATCACGGCTGGACACACAGTCCTGTAGAGAGGAAAGGGTTTTTATTTTAGAGGGTAGGTTTAAGATTTGGCAAAAGCAGCCATTTTGGTGTGATTCTGATTGATAAATCCAGGGGCAGGAAGAACGGTTTGTTTCGGCTGCGCCTCGTTAGTTTGAATTTAGAATTAAAGCCATAATTGGAAATGTACCTTCAGTGTCTTTGGGCTGAATCCTCAGTGAACGGCAAAGCATTGTTCTAGATTCCAGATGTTCTGCTCTTCTAGAACAGAGTGGGATATAGTGGTAGTGTCTGGACTTTAATGTGAGACGCACAAACTACAGAGACTAAACCTGTAATACTGTATTTCCTCCCTAAACAAACACCCCATAACCAATCCAAATCTCCAATCCAAATGCAAAGTCTCAGTCCATAAATGGGGTAGAAACTCTGTTATTTAGTGAAAAATGAGCCCTCTATTTGTATCACACAGTTGAGGGTCTTGTGGAAAAATTCATCATGAGCTGCTTTTACAGTTTGGGCACATGTTTGGAAACTGTAAATTTGGAAATCTTGTTCGGTACACACCACTCATTCCGAGTCCCAAGACCGCCCTTGTAAATATTGCACCACACATTTCTTTTTACCACAAACGTAATTGTAGGCCAGAGAAAACTATAATTTGGCAGCTAGGATCACCTACACCTAATTCCATCAAAGGAAAGCAAAGCAAACAAAAAAATGCATGATAAAACACTACCCTCCACACACAATCTCACTTCCACAATTCATATTTTTGTGTTTCGATAGTTTACATTTCCTGATTGCTATTGCATAAGGAGGTGGTACTTAAAACCTTTTTTTCCACAAGAAGACCCATAAAACAGTAGCTTTCTCCCAATTAAAAGGTGGCTTATAACCCCTGAGGTGTGCTAGTAGCCATTGTTGTGCTTTTGTGCAGGGTTGTTGTCCGGTCAATAACTCCTCTCAGCCCACGTCTGTGAAGGAAACGTCTCTCTGGCCTCGCTCCACCACCTCCAGTGTTTTCACTTCATGCCGTCCGTTTTCTTTTGTTTGTTTGTTTGTTTTCTTTGGTTCGTGTCTTTAATTGGATTATTTTTAGGTACGTTTTATAGACGGTCGTGTTTATTTTGCCTCGGGCGCTCGGGGGTTGGAGACGGCCCCAGAGCCAGGGGAGAGGGGAGGGGGCCAGCGCAGCTGCGGCGCTTTGATTTGCACGCGGAGGTGAAGGCCACGCTGGGGAGACGCGGGGCCGTGCCAGTTATCTTAACCTCCCACACTTCAAAGGGCCCCGCCGCCCCGGCCAGCCCTTCAAACAGAGGAGCGTTTCATTTCCTCCGCGTCCAGCCGGCATTCCTGAGCACTAATGGGGAGTCGCTCTTGAATCCTGGCATTTGTGCCGGGGAGGCTGTGAAGGCCTGGACCGGCGCCCCCGGGCCCCTTCCTCGACAGGAAGCCCAGTGTTTTCATCTGAGGCCGAGAGGAAGAGCCTTCCCCGGAAGAGCCGGTCGGCGCAGGGGCTTTGAAATCCTGGGATGAAAAGGGGAGAGGAGGTAAATAAAAGCGACAGGGTGCTCTGGCCGGCGCTGCCTCCCTGCTTTTCCTCGGCTCGGGGTCAGCTCTCCCTGGGAAAGGCCGCCCTGCTCGGCCCCTTTCATCCACATGTGGTAAAGTAGTCTGGACGGGGGTGGGGGTGCGTGTTGAGGAAGGCTTGAGGCTCTCAATCCCCACCGACAGACGAGCTGCAGGTCTCTGCCATGGCCAGCGCCTCTGATGCGGCCACAGTCTCGTCCTGCACAATGGAGGATTTATTGGGCGGATTAAAGCTCCGCTGTGGGTCGAAGCCAATTGTACACCCGTCAAAGTGAGACGTCAACGAGAGGGGGGTTTCTACTTCCTGTACCCCTGCCCTCCATTTGTCCTAGAGGTGTAGCAAAAACTAAACCACTGGAATCAAGCTGAGCCGTGCAAATAGAGGCACAGGGAGATGCATACAGGACTCATTAAGTTGCGAGTCAGTCTGTTTATCATTTTGTGATAACTTGCTTCAACTAACTGGGGACCCCCGCTCCCCATCCCACAGTCTTGCCCAATTGTTTCATCTGACTTTGTTTGTAATATATATCCTGAGACATACTTGTATATGAAATGCATCAGTGAGAAGGATCTTGCTACCATTCCTAGAAGATACTGGTTTTCCCTGGAGCCTCGGCACACTGCGCTGTATTGACACGGCCTCCTGTGTCAGAGTAACCTCCACCCTGAAGATGAAAGCCTTGAACGGGGATGAATTGTCTGGTTCAGTGCATTGGCCCCTAACTTGACAGCCCAATTACGAGAGAGGTTGTTTTATTATTTATTGTCTTCCCTTTACACACGTGCTTTCAAACAGCTCTCCTTCCTGGATACTGGATACAAACAAAACGCACAAACTGACAGCCAGTACATTTATCAAAACATATTGTGTGTATGTGTGCAGAGATGGTCCCATCACTCTCTGCTGTATCAGAAACCCACATCTTTGCCTCCTAATTAAATAAACGAATCTCACGTGAGCGCTTAGTGTGTGTGCTTGAGCTCGGACTCAAATTGACTCGTCACGTCTCGGCGGTGGTGTTGCCGTAACTGAAGATTTCCCCGTGGTTCAGTGCAAGGTTTATAATGATTGTGGTGTGTTGGAAAAGGTTAAGTTACCAACACATGAAGAGCAGCTGTAATTGCTTGATTTATAAGTTGCCTGTATTCTTAGAACTTAGTTGGGCTCAACCACTTTTTTAAAAAGCGAAAACTACACTCTTGTGCCGTGAGATTTAGTAGAGAGACAGACTGGACTAGGGTGCGTTTCGTATTGCCCTTTTCTGCACTGGACAGCTGTTGCACAATTTGCACAATAGCTATTTCAATTAGCCATCTAATTGGATTACTTTTCCAACGACCACCCTCTGCAGTTTCATTGCTGTTCTGATGTGTTTTTCTGTTTTTGCATGAATGTATCTTGTCTATATTGACAAAACAATTGTCAATTGTTTGAAGTATGCATTCTCTGGTGGCGCTTGGCGTCGTCTCGGTGTGCCAGTGTAACGTCGCCATGTCTGTCCTCTCCACAGGAGGAAAACAACACTCTTTCTCCACGTGCAAAACGAAGGCAGCAGCTACGGGCCCCCTTTTAGAGATGGAAGCTTGCTAGACTCCAAAGGCACAGTCCCACACTGAGAGGACACCAGCGCAAGACCACGTCCCTCACCCCGCAGTCCCGGCTTTAGAGACACTGAACTGTAAAGACAATCACACTCGGACCCTCACCTGCACAACGCACGTTCACAGAAACAAACCGCCATAAGGGCCCCCCACTTTTGAAGAAAGACGACACCCACACAGTTTATCTCACTCACTGTCCCCACACTTGGGTCTAGGGTGTTAATGGCCACCACACTTTTGTTGTTGTTGTTCAGCACTCCCACTGTCCTGCACACTAGATATTTGTCCACGTTTGGCCAAGAAGCACGTCCCCATGGACTTCACCTCGAATCGCACCACAACCGCACAACACCGGAGGACGGAGAGGGATTGTCACAGATACCGCCTCCCCAAACCTCTCTTATTTAAAGATCAAAACGGATTTATAGCAAAAAAGATTGGTGCACCAGGAATCGGTTGATTTGAGCTTTTTGTTCTTTTGGGGGGGTTCCGATGTATTTTTAATTCTTTTTTTTATATTTTAACTTTTTAGTTTTTGATTTCTTGGTGTATATTTTCAGTTTTTTTAATATAAATATATATATACTGTATATGAAAAAGAAATAAGCTTTGGCAAAAGGAAGGCGATTTTTATGTCTCGTTGAGTTTTTCCTGTTGGAGCGTCTTGCGGAAATGAGAAATATAAAGGCTTCTTTTGATAACTATTCCACCTTTCATTCATGTCTCCTGTACAATAGGCCATCATGTGTATTTTTTATTTCTTTTCTTTTAAAGGTTGTCAGGATATGTCTGTTATATTTTTCTTGGTATTTTTGCAGGTGATTATATAAACACAGTAAAACTAGGCTGCCCAGAAGCCGGTATTTTCCTTTTCACTTGAGAGACAGTTGGAACAAATATGGCACTTGGCAGTCTTTTTTATTGCAATGTATTTGTCTTCTGTTTCTGGTAGCTGATAGTGTGATCTTATGCCATTTCTGCTCCATGCAAGCATTTCTGTAACACCTTTGAATTATTTTGTTTTTCTTTCGTATAAACTGATGCATTTGTTTTTTTTACGTTATGTTAATTATTTTTTTAATTTTGAATCACTGTCAACTTGGGTCGGCACTTTGCTCTCAAGTGGTTGCATTTTAAATGTATTTTAAGATTTTGTTTTTTTAAGAAAATAAAAAGGCAGCAATGACTGAAATTTGATGTCTGTGTCCAGGCCTGTTGATTTTTAACATGAGCAACATTTTTCTACAGCACGTTCGGATGTATTTGCATTGTACAACCCTCTACCTAGTCGAATGATTACAGTGAAAATATTGCCATCGTATGGTAGCAAAGAGAATTGAGGGTAGAGGGAGTTTGTTCTGCCAAATACAAGCGATGTTACTTGTTTTTGTAGGTCGTTCTCTGCTCTGTGCTTTGTCTGCTGTGCTATGGCAACATTTTAATTGCCGTTGGATTAGTCTGTGCCACCCTGGATCGGTTTTTGCACTGGAGATGAGCTTTATCCAGCCTTACAATAATATATTCAATATTAGCCATTTGTTATTCTTGACTTGAACGACTGGACTATCTTTGAGCTCGGGTCTTCTCTTACCGTTGCAGGACTTTGCTTTGCTGAGAGTGGCTTTGTGTTGGGTGTCGTAGTTGTGTTATTGTGGCTGGGTGTCTGGCCTATGAACAAGAACATGTTTGTAAAACCTGGTCGAGTGGCGCGTCTTAAAACCATGAATGCATTGGACTAACAAAATGCAAGACGGAGCTGGAATCACTGCGACTCGCACAAGAAGGCAAAGATTCAAAATGTAAGACAACATTCAAACAACAACAACTAAAACGGACCAAAATACGTTCTTGATTTGAAATTGCTGAGCCGGGCCTTTTTGCCCGGGACGGCTATATGTTCTCCGTTCCTGTACTTTCAAATGTTGTAGTCCGTGTTTTAGACCTCTGTGCTTATTAAACCGGGATACACACACACACAAACATATTGAGTTCAAAATCATACTGAAGTCTCTTGCAAATGGCTTTAACAATTCGGGATGCTTGTTGATCATTGTAGTCATTGTTGTGTCTTCATTTTGATATTTAAGAGCGTTCAGCCACATTTGTTTCTTCTTTCATGACGAGCAGCAGCTTAAACATTAAATCATTTCAGTCTGACTCGCACTGTTGCTGCGATGCTGAATCGTGAGACAGGATTGTGTGCTTTCTTTTTTTTCTTCAGAGGCTGGGTTTTGATCTCCCTCATTTCCAAACCAGAGATTCCCCCGCCAGCATTTATGTCGTTTGAAATGACTCGGGCTGACATCTTTACAAAAGCCAGCCACTACGGTCGGTTTATACTGAATAAATGAAGTGTTTGTGTGGGTAACTGAAATTAACACAAACCAGATGAACAATAACTTTTGCTCTTTCGAGTGCGTTCGACGTCGTAAAGCCATAGAGAGCCTCGCTGAGTGACTGGAATTAAGACGCACAGGGCAGTCCCGCCAGGTTTCCTGAGGAATTGGCTACAGAGGCAGATACAAACGTATCGGGGCTCTGGGGAGGAATAACATTTGTCCACACCTATTTTAAACCCCTGTCACAGTGTACCAAAATTGTACTACCATACATGCTAGGTTCTACCGCCTGGTGTACGACCGCCAGTCCAATGGCCAGTGTCGCCGGAGTATCAGAGCCGGAGTCTTGGAAAGCCGGGATGGGGAGATTCGCTGATGCCGAAGAGGTAGCGGTGGTGGCAGAAAAGAGTTCATGGCGTTCGAGCAGCTGTTATTAATATCGTTCACTCCCACTGAATCCAGCAAATGTGCGGCACACGGGGCCGAGTGAGTCCGATGTGCCTGCAGGGCCTTGCGTTTCTCAGACGGGGGATTAAATATGCACAATCGTTCCTCATGTTCCCCAAACCGCTTCCATCGTACGGAGACTGTAACGGCTCATGATGACCGCAGACCCGAGCTGAATCTGGGAGTTAAAAACGGACACAAAACTCCTAAAGACATCCCCCCGGATATGATAATCTGACAGCAGCTGCAGAGATAGAAACGTGTCCCTGGTTCGTGTTGCCTTTGCCTGCTGTATCTCCACAAAACACAGTTTCACTGCCCTAGGCCTGTCTTGTGTTCAAAATAGCTTCTGAGGCGTCACCGAGGTCTGCTACAGCAGGATGTGCTCGGCCTGCTGAGAGGTTTCCCGAAGATGCTCTGTGAATAAACCACTGCCTACAACTCCCTTCTGTCGTGCACCAAACAAAAGATTTGTGTTTATTTTGCCAAACGCTCGAACCCCAGCGTTTTGAAAGCCCCTGAAACGATCAGCAGGGCGACACCAGGATGCAAAACATGGGGAAGTTGAGCAGTTTCCAAATATCCCACTCCTAACACCATCTTGTCTTCCTAATGGTCATCAGCTAAACTCGCACACCCCGTCCCTGCTCGGACACTCCTAGTTGGCCGTCCAGGTGCAGGTTTGTCCGTCGCTAAAGGCGGATTGGGGTTCTCCGGCTCCTTCCACTGCCACTTCTGAGAGGAGTCTCTCTCGGCACGCCTACGTAAACATGAGCGATTTCTAGAAGGAATCCAGTCACTGGCTTTAATCGACAGTAACTATATCGCCCTCTTTGGTGCCTGCAGATGTCTGCTGATGTCACAGAGGACTTTCGGAGGGTGTTCAGGACGTGTGTATGAAAGAAATCTATTAACCACACTGGCACACTGCGATACTGTGGTGCGGCACAGCAGTGTCGCTCAAATACAAGGCTGTGTGAAGTGTCCACACCGGCTCCGGTCAGCTGTGCCGTTATATAACTCGGGGTCTTCCAGCGCTTTCCAGGCCAGCTTCAAAGAGAATATATTTGTGCATAATTTAAAAGCCTGCGTTTATGTGGTCGCTATCACCCCGAGTAAAGCGCAGAACCCAGCAAGGCTGCGGAAATCAGACCTCGCCCTGTCCTGCATTTCACCGCCCGATTACATAAACGCCTCGGAGTGAAGCTCGGAAAATAAGAAGAACAGAAAAACATGCACGCTCTCTCTCTCTGGCACGCGGCCCTCCTTTATACTAATCCTGCTCTGAGTGAGATCTTCAGCTTTGAGGTGGGGGGGGGCTTGTGTATGCACAGAAATCTCACAGTAGAGAAAATAAATAAATATTCCTGAAGAAACAGTATTAAGTGATTTGGAGGATGACAAGTCAGCCTTTCTACTTGTAAATAATGAACAAATACCGTATTGTAAACAAGGGGAACCCATTGTCAAGGAACAATAACTTAGATGGCTCTGTCTTGCTTGGGTCTGTGTAAGTCCCCCCTGGTTTTAATTGGTCAAATAATTAATGAGAACAAGAGCAGAGATGGGGAAGGAATTCAGAGACACCCTTGGATCAGGCTGGCTTCCTCCCAGTGCCGGGATCTGCAATGGCTCCTCCTGGGATCGTGACGCTGCTACAGTCAGATCGCAGACGTTTCGGGACACCTGGCCAACCGTCTCCGTCCCCTCCTGTAATCCGAGGCGCTCCTATTCCCAATTGCGTGCCACTCGAAGGACAGTGGGTGCCGGCCAGTCTGACAGATTCCTGCCGTCGAACCCGGCCGTTCAGCAGCCGGCTGAACCAGACGTGCTAATTGGATAATTCCAGCGCCGAGTGCATCTCCAGAAAACACTTCATTATCCTAATTATGTTGGAAAACAGTGTGTGCTCTTGTATAATCTTCATATTGGTCCAATCAAGAGGTTAGCCGGTCTCAGTCGGTGTAATTCAGAGCTGTTTCAGAGCAACGGCTCTGCTTTTCACGATACTATGGTGCCCCCTGGTGCCATGAGGCAGAATTTCATTTCTGAATACGGTCAGACTGAACTGAGTCTTCCAGATTTGTGACAAAATACCTAACTATACAGACATACACAAAATCAGTGCTGCCCAAACCCAGCCCCCAGGGCCCTTATCCAATTTCTTAACATCTGGAGCAATTTCAATGCGATCAATTAGGCAGGTGATTTGTGAGCTGAAGTCTTGTAAAGAAAAAATGATTAGCAGTATATAGATTTAAATTCAACTCCAGAATGATGAATTAACAGAATCTCACTGTTCTGTAAAATGAGAGTGAGGAGATATTTGGAGACAAGTAGTTACTTATGTACTTTTAATGTCGGGAACTTTGCAACCACAAAAACAAACAACACTTCAAATGCACAGCTGTCACTCAGAAGCACAATAAGTGGCAAAGAAGCGTCGCCCCGAGGGTGCTGAACAGAGAGCGTCTGCGGAGGCACTGAAGCGCATCTGAGGATCACAAGTGCAACAGCGGTGTCGAGTCTGAGCGACGCACAACACAGTTAATCCGCACCCCGACACCCCCTTTCAGTCCCTTCTCCCTTTAACTGTGGACTTCATGGGGAACTCAGAGGAGCCTCCCAATGGCGATGGCCGCTGGTTACTTGTACTTGTAGAATCCCTCTCCCGTCTTCTTCCCCAGTTTGCCTTCGGCCACCAGTTTGTTCAGCAGGGGGCTCGGGGCGAACAAGGGGTTCTCGGGGTCCTTCTCGTGCCAGCCTGGACCAGAACAAAACACAACAGCCTTGCAATGAATCAACAGACCAGCTCTGAATCCTTTTTAAATTCAAGCACTTTTTTCGTACAAAATGTAAACACACAAAGACACAAATCTGATCTAAATTGTTCTAAAACTTCCCCACAATAAGACAGCTGTCCCCCCACAGTCCAGCTCCCCAGTTTCAAGTCATTATCTACAACCTTAAATTCAACCGATCCCATTCGGAGGTTTCACGATTACTACAAGTGAATGTTTCTCAATCCCCAGCCCAATAACACACTGTGCTGCAGTAATTTATCACTGTAGTATTTTCATTATTCACTGACCGTCGATGATGAATTTAGAGGTGTCCAGTCCAACGTAATCCAGCAGCTCGAAGGGGCCCATGGGGTATCCAGCACCCAGCTTCATCGCCAGATCGATGTCCTCCTTTGAGCCGTGATCTGGGCCAAAGGAAAGGATGGCACGTCAGAGTGAAACGGTATCAGGCCGGGCTCACAGTGTGTGAATCCAGAGTGTTAGTGGAGCTGGTCTGTTGCTCCTTTGGGTCGTATCCACACCTGAGGGTCAACTATCCAACTATCACCGCAATAAACGAGGGGCTGTGGAGACCCGTTTGTTATTTCAGACCCAGACACTAAGCTAAGACAAGTAAAGGCGCACATATGGAGGTACGTCTCTCCACTATTTGCCATCCTACCTCGTTCATGCAGTCTGATCGCTTCCACCATGTAGGGCACCAGCAGACGATTCACCAGGAAGCCAGGAGTGTCCTTCAACGCAACCAGAGAGGAGTCAGTGACCATGTGAGGACAGACCACTGTGAAAGCGTGGGAAGAAAATCAATCAAGGCATAAAGACGTGTATGACCATTACCTTGCAAGACACAGGCTGCTTCCCTAAGGCTTTGCTGAACTCCAGGAGAGCACTGAAGGTCTTCTGGCTGGTCATTGGGGTGCGGATGACCTGAAAACAGAATAACAACCAAACCTCAGGGACCTCCTTTGACACAATATTCGAAACATTGACGGCAACCACCTCACTGAAGGACAGTTACAGGAAAGATGCACAACCACACACTGGATGTTGTCTGAACATTATTTTAGTGGATGAAGGCGTTGAGAAGATCAACAGCAAACATGGTCAAAATGCAAACTGTTCAACACCAGCATTAAAACCAAAATAAAACAAAACCAAGATTATGAACTCACCTCCACGAGTTTCATTAAGGGCACGGGGTTGAAGAAGTGGAGGCCCCCAAACCTGTCCTGCCGGGAGGTGGAGTTTGCGATGTCAGTGATGGGGAGGGAGGACGTGTTACTGGCGAATATAGTGTGTCTGAGGAGAGAGGAGGTGGACGAACACAGACACACGGTCAACCACGACAAGCCACGCCACACAACGCAATATACAATCCATAAACGTCAAGCCCCGTGGCACTCACTCTGGGGCGAACTTGTCGAGCCCGCCGAAGAGGTCGCGCTTGACCTGCAGGTTCTCCACGATGGCCTCCAGGACCAGGTCAGTGCTGTGGACCACCGAGCCGGCGTCCGTGCTGATGGACACGTTCTTCAGGATCTTCTCGATGAACTCCGACCCGGCCTGGGAACCCAACAGAACATGGTGAGATCTCGATCAGGTCCCAGTTGCTCCTCTGGTCGCAAGAGGTTCTGCGTTCGATTATTAACGAGGCGACCGATTTAAGATAGACTACTGTAGATGTGAAATAATCCAAGGTATCCAGAGAGTTAAATGTATTCAGGGCATAAACTCTGGATGTTAGTGGCTGGATTTGATATTATTAATTATTAATTTCTGTATGTTTATTTGTAACTGCTGGAAATAAAGAAATTACCTCTGGTTTGTCTGCAAACTTCTTCTTGGCGATTCTCTTCAGGCTGTCCTCGATGCCTTTCTGAGATTTCTTCAGGATGTCTTCAGACTGGTCCACAAGCACCACCGAGTGGCCCGTTGATGCCGCTACCTAGAAATGACCATAAACAACATTTAACACTGTATTACTGCAGCCAAACAACATATATTTGGTCACAGAGTCAGTGAGCATGGCCAGTAAGTGTTTTTTAAGGATTTCCACTATTTTGAAGCACACTTGATTAGACTAAGGGCTAGAACAAATCAGAACATTGACCTGTCTGCAAATCGTGAATTTCAAAGTTGTACCCGATTGCGTTTTAAATTATAAATGGTAGAAAGTGGCTTCTATCAATAAATTAAACTGTGACAGGGTAGAGATCTGTACTCTGCGATTCGAGGTTAGGTCAAAGTTTTGATTTGGTTTGGCCTTTATTCAGCAGGAGAAATCAATATCTGAGACACTGTCCTTGACGTTCACCTAGACCAAATCAAAACCGGTCTAGCTTTAACCTACCCATGAATGACAAACTGCATCCAATCACAGTTTATTTTCATGGGCCACTTAATCCTGACTATGAATATAAAATTATATGGTCAAGGAGACTGATCAGAGAGGCTACCAAGAGGCCAATAGCAACTTTGCAAGAGCTACAGGTTATTATGGCCAACTGTGAAGCATGATGGTGCAGCATCAAAGTCCAGAAAAGTTATTGAAGAAACCCTGTTGCCCTGTGCAGTGAAACCGGGACAAATTTTCACCTTTCAGCAGGACAATGACCCAAAGCACACAGCCTAAACTACACTGGAGTGGAGGAACAGAAATGATAATGTCCTTCAGTGGCGCAGTCAGAGTCCAGAGCTAAATCCAATCTGAAATGTGTGGCATGTCCTTCAAGACTTCTGTCCATCAACACTGCGCAAGGAACTTGACAGGTTGAACAGTTTTATAAAGAATTGTTAAATATGGCCAAATCTAGGTGTGCGAAGTTGGTAGAGACTGATCCCAAGTCTCAGGGCTGTCATTGCTAAAGTATTCACTCAACAGGGGTGGAGACTTATCCAATTATGATATATATTAAACATACAAAACTGAAATAACTTTTCCCCCTTAACAGGGTGGAGTATGGTTTGCAGAGAAGTGGAATAAAACAATACAATGCAAATGCATGAAACTCAAGGGGGTGTAGACTTTTTATAGGCACTGTAAGTACACACACACATTGTATAGCGTCAGAAGACCAAAGTCCAGCTGAAAGTCACCTACAGTAACTACACGAAAACAAAATGTATTTCTAAATATCTGACTGATGCAGGAGCAGTGACAGTACACGAGCATCTGGAGGTCATTCGTTAAACCTGAAATGCATTTATTTAACATGCATAACTCAATCACAAGCCCAGATCATTATAAGAACAGATTGTACAGATACAATGTCGGTCTATGACGCACATTAACGAAAAGCACCAAGAAAACACTGGAGTGTGTTACATATGTGTGCACCAGAGCAACAGGCATGCTATTGCTGGCACAGTGAGCTGGCCTGTGCATTGCCTGTCGCTTGCTGCTCACTTTGCAGCCACCAAACCTGTCTCTCCTGCAGTTTACCTGCGCAATGCCAGCTCCCATGAGTCCCCCTCCGATGACCGTAATGTGTTGAATCGCCGCACTCCTGACGGCGGACGAGGACAGAGACCTGACGGCGCGGTGAGTAACGAAAGCCATGGCTGCTCCGCTGCGCGACTGCCGGGAATGAGAGCGCAGGCGGGCGGGGGACGAGCAGAGGCCGGGCGTCCTTCACGTCCGCAGGCCTGCGCAGATCTGCAGAATCCCGGCGATCCCATTGGTGGAGCGGCGCAGATCTGCGGGGCCGAGGCTGGAGGAGGAGCAGCAAGGTCATAGTCCCACACATAGTGCTGGTCATGTGACTGTCGCGACCTTTAGCACAGTTACTTTGGCGCATACACCCCCCACTTGTTTGTGCTGCGCATGCATATGGACATTTGCAAATATAATAATACTTATAATGATAGTAATCGGACACTTTGATACAGGACACGATTACTAATGCTCAATCCAGGCCCTGATTATTTCAGTTTAGTACAGCTTCACTGCTCACCCTGAACATGCATCATTAATCAAGAACAAATTGCTGCCATCAAGCTTTTCAAAGTATTGTGCTTTAACTATGACAGTGTGAGGAGGAAGCGTCATAATAGGGGGTGCACTGTCATATCAGAACAAGGTTTAACTTCTTTCACAACTGAAACAAAATACAACATCAATTTAAACAAAGACGTGTACAGTTCAAAGAAAAGAAAACACAAACCTAGATCTGCCTTCACACAATCTTTATGGATTTACTACCCACCCACTGCAGCTAAACTGTATTACTGCTCTTTTGTAATGTTTTACAATGTGTCTTGTGTAAACTGTAAACTGCCCTGGATAAGGGTATACAAAAAATACCTACATAATAATACAATAATAATAATAAGATTGTGTGTGATAGTGTAGCGCTAGTATATAAATAGCTGTCAGTGTCAGTGTGTGTGTAAACCCCCCACACCACCACCAGGACGTTTAATATAGACACAAATAGTCAAGGATACTTAAAACAAAATTACAAGTATAATAAAGACAATTCTGTGCACCATCTGCTTTAATTTCAATATAACAATGTCAATGTTATACAGAATAGCAGAACAGACATGCTGGTAAAACAGTGGATTTCTGCAATTATGAAACCAATCAAAGGCATTTACCATTCCTGTAGTTTTACTACTTTACATTACAGATGTCTTTTAAGAAAATATATATCTTTATCTTTATATTTAATTTAATTCAACAGAAGCATTTTCTATTCACAAAAACAGTTTTCATGAATAAATAGTGTTTGTTATAAGTGCTGTGTATATATTAGAAGCACGGTATGACTTTGCCTGTGGTACAATATAGTCACATTTAAAACATGAAATCTTTCATTAGTTATAAACTTGTATTTCTTGTACTTCATTTTTTTACATGATTTTAACTCACTGATAATAGTCGCTTCCTTCTGAAATGTTGCAGGGCCAATAGTTTTCAAAGGAAATGTCAAAGCTGCCTCGAGGAATGAAACAACTGGGAATTACAGGTCAATCAGATCCAAAAACATTCATCAAGTCATTATTTTAAGGCCAAGTCCATAAACATCATTCTAGAATGCAAATGCTGTATTAACAAAATACAAAATATAATAATTCACTCTTCCCAATTGAAGATATACAATGCATCCTATAAAAATACACAACTTTCTAACCTTATTTGAAAGTCATTTTAAAGTGTTATAGGCTAACTGAATACATCATTACCCGTTACATTTCAGTCAGAATGTAAAGGGAAAGAAAAAGAAAAACGAACCGTGCTGCACGCTTTCCTCAGCAGAGAGACGGACCTGCCACGCCACCAGAGGGAGGGGAGGTTGTCTCTGAGCTGCTGACATTTTAAAGTATTATTTGGTCTATTCTACAGGCATGAAAGAGTCCACTCTTCTTAGGAAAATGAAAAAGAACGCTATCCAATACTGCATAGCCAGACCCTGCGTTTGTATCTTACAAGCGTGTGAAGCATCATTCAACAAACGCCCAGATTAAGCCTATTCTCCCTCCCCGTCTGCCCTGCAAGCCTTCGGTTTGATCAGCACCTCAGCACGAGCGCAATAGTCCAGCAGGAGGATCATCAATACAAAGCCCCTGTTGGGCCCAACGTGACGTGAGGACTGGTGCGGTCCATAGGACATAGGTCTTCTTCATGCAGATGTGCAAGGAGTTACGCGGACGACGAACGGGCAGGGGGCCAGCGTCAGGCCAAAGCGCCCGTGCATCGGTGGTGGGGGAGCCCCTTGCGGTAGACGGAAGGTGAAGGCCTGGCAGAGGTTGGAGAACATCAGGAAGAGCTCCATCTTGGCCAGCTGCTCGCCCATGCACACCCGGCGGCCTGGAGACAAAGCAAAGCCCTTGGTTTGGTCACTGCAGTCAATATCATCATCATCATCATCATCATCATCATCATGACCAGCAGCCATGGAGCCCTGAACACACTGACGGGGATGTTCGGCCAAAGAACGATTTTCTGTAAACTCGTCACTCATACATACCACTTCCAGAAAATAAACGATCTGCTGTGCCTGGTCTGTTATGATTTTGTTTTTCTAGATCCCTTACCAAGTGAAACAGAGAGTATAAAGTGTAAATGGACAAAACCTCTGGTATATTTGTATTAAAACTTGAATTGTGGCTTTTGCCTTGTTTCTCCGTTTCAAACTGTTATATTATATTCGAGAATCTGACCCAAATCAGACTTAAATAAATACTTCTGATTGTCCATTTAGTCCTTTGAGTATCAAAAGTAAAGAATATAAATAAATAAAGGGTTTATATAAAACAAAATGCTTCAAAATGGTATGCAACATAAACATGGGTATCTGGAAAGCGAACCTATCCCAAATGGAATAAAGAATTCCTTCTTCACGATGCATCCGTTTTCATCCAGAAACCTAGACGGATTGAAGTCATCTGGGTTCTCCCACACGGACGCATCTCTGTGCACCGACCACAGGTTTGGGACGATCACAGCTCCTTTGGGGATGGTGTACCCCTGAAATGCTGCAGGAGACAAGAACGTTGGGAAAATAAATAAATGACAACAACTTGTTGCAGGAAGCTCTGCCACACTGATGTTGCCCGATGAGATTTTAGGCTGCTGAGATGATAAGTGCTTTTTTAGAGATGTATTCTTCTGCAAGCAAACAACCCTCTTCATACTCACTCGTGGTTTCAGAGGCCATGTGAGGGATAGACAGAGGAACCACTACCGTCATCCTCTGCACCTCCATGATTGTGGCCTCCGTGAAGGGCAGGTCAGCCTTGTCAGTAAGTGAAGGGACTCTGTCCGGCCCCACGACTGACGCGATCTCTGCTTGCACCTTCTCTGTCAAACAAGAGGCACGGATTGAAAACCGCAACGCTAACGGCAGGCGAGAAGATCACCTGTTCAAACTGCTCCGTTCTGTAGCGCCACGCGTTCGGTTACGGACACCCTCTGGACCGATCTACGGATTGAAGACAGCTCGTGATTTGGTGCCTGAGTGGAAGTGTGGAAGAGGATGTGATGGTTCTGTTTGTTGTGTGGTTATGCTGACGGCATGATCTGTGGAGAAGCCACAGGACAGATCTGCACAACTCGTGATCAAACCAGGGAAGCAGCCAATTCTATCGTCTAGAATCAAGAACTTGTGACTGATACAAAAAAAGCCACATCGACAAACAAACTCTAGGAGGCCTGCAAAATATTTAATTCATTCACTTTTGCCCCTCACAAATAAGTTTAAATTGTGTAATTGGAATTGGATAAGGCACTTCAGATTCATAGCTGTTGACATCTGGGTAACATCTGGATTTGTATACCTTGCACCTGTGGGTGTAGCGCCATGTACAGCAGGCTCCAGAGCAGAGTGTTGGTGGTGGTGTCGGTGCCGGCAATGAACAGGTCCCCGATGATGTAGAACAGGTAGTCCTCGCTGAAGCTGCTGTCCCCGGCACCTCCTTCCTGCCCATGCTGGTCCAGCTCCAGCAGATACATGTCTATGAAGTCCCGGGGGGCGGTGGAGTCCAGGCCGGCCCGGTGCTGGGCGATGATGTCCTTCAGGAAAGCCGTGATGTCCCTCTCCACCTTGCGCAGCTCCCGGAAGCAGCCCAGGGGCAGGTGGTAGAGCCAGGGGCAGATGTTGATGAGGAAGGCCGAGCTGTTGACGGAGATCTCCAGGCCCCGGGACATGAGGCCCAGCAGTGTCCGGAACTCCTGGTCCTGGTGGTGGAAGCGCCGGCCGAAGCTGAGGGAGCAGATGACGTTGGAGACGGCGTTGCTGACCACGGGCGCCGGGTTGAAGGGCTCCCCCCCGTCCCCGCCGAGCCGCAGGAACTCGCTCTTGATGAAGACCAGCTCCTCCAGGACGCTGGGCTCCAGGCTCAGCTTGCCCAGGCCGAAGCGCCGCAGGGTGGAGTGGCTGAACTTGCGCTGCTGCCTCCAGACTGGGCCATATGGGGCAAACACTATCCCTGGGCAGAAAAGAAGAAAAAACCTACAGAATCATACATGTTTGGGGTTCCCAAACCGGTCCTGGGGGACCCACTGTCCTCCTGGGTTTTGTTCCAACTGAACTCTTAAATTATATAATTGAGCCTTATATTGCATTGTTAGTTCAATTAAGGAATCAATTAAGCAATTAAGAGCTCTGTTGGAACAAAATCCAGCAGGACAGCGTGTCCTCCAGGACTGGTGCTAGACTTCAACATCCATTTCATTGTCAGTTCAGTTTCATGTTTACACACACTTTACAACTAATCTATACATTAATCAAGATTGACAACTCAATCCCTGAGCATTTATTGTTCTGGTGGCACTGTGGTGGATGGGACATGTACAGAATTATATAATTGATCTCAGCTTGCCTAGTGTATAACTGTTCCAAGAAGGCTTTGCTGTATTTATTTATTTTGCAGTTGGACCCTGACTAGGCTACTCCGAAAGACAGCTGATCGAAACAAACGATCTCATTGTGATGAAGTCGGCGTCTGTATCAGGGCAACTTGAGGGCAAACTACAGAGATACAGGTTGTTAATTAACAAATTGTGTAACTAACTGGGACAGATAATTGACCTACTAAGAAGACAACAACAAGCTAACCGAATACGCTTACACAAAACACACACACACACGCATGCATGTATGTATGTATGTGTGCGTGTATGAACATACATGTGTGTCTCTGATCCTTACCTTTCTGCTTGGTTATGATGGTAATAAGAGGCACGTCCGGCCTGTCAGAAAACACGTCTGCGTGGTTCACCAGCGCGTCCCTCACCATCTCATAGCCCGTCAGCACGATGATCGGCTGATTCCCCGCGAAGATGCTGTAGATGTTCCCGTAGACGCGGGACAGGTCCGTCAGCAGGACGTGCGGAGAAGACAGCGCTCGGGGTTTGGCCTCACTCGTCCTCCTCCTCAGGATGAAATCCGGGATGAGAAAAAAGCCAAAGTTGCCCACCAGGGGCCAGGGCTTCGGGCCCGGGGGGAGGCTGGACAGGTCCCGGTTGTCCCGCAGTTTGTGCAACACGAAGTAAACTACGAGGAAGACCGTGGCAGCGAGCAGGCTCAGGCTGAGGTCCGGGATGAGCCAGGAGCGCCGCCGGGACAGCCCTTCCTCCCCCAGCATGATGATGATGATGATGATTTAAAGAGCGGAGCTGCGGGGCTTTCAGGGTCAGCAAGAGCCGGCCACCAGTCATTGCATTCGTGCTGGAAACTGTGTCCTTGCAGGCGTTTGTGCAGCTGCCTCTCCGCTCACGCAGTTTAGTGACACTTCTGCACTGTCAATCATCCGCAGCCGCTACGTTGTAACAAGTGGCTGGATCTGCTCCGCTATTGGCTAAGCGGGTCCCTGTCGGCCCGCCCCCTGAAAGCCCTACAGTGGACGCGATTGGTCAGAATACTGTAATAACAACAAAGGGGTGGAGCCCAGGGCTTGACGTTGACACAAGCATGGGCGGCAATGCGAACACACCGCTGGCCAGATGTGCAGAGCCGGAGCTGACGACTGTTATTGTTAAGAAGAGGAAGGAAAAAAGTTGATACATTGTATTTGGGAACTTGCTACATAGAGAGCCTAATTCATTATAGATTCAGCTATAGGAAGCAAGTTTGTATTCTTATATTTAAAGTTGTATATGTGCAATTATAATTAGTTTTATGGGTTTCAACTTGTTCTGTAGTCCTGTATTATTTAACCTGAATACACATTTTTATTTTACTATATTTAGGTATATTAGTCTTTGATAATGACATATATTTATGTCCCCTTGTGACTTGTATTGAGCTGCATGATTGTATCTTGTCTATGTCTGCTGTTTGCACTGTAATGTACTGGCTGCTGTTTTCTCAGAGCTGTGGACGCCACGTATTCAGAAGTGTAAATTATTCAGTGCATTTAAATTCAGTGCATATGTTCACAATAAAGGGAGAAAATGGCCCGTAGAAGCCACTCAGAAAACTCAGATTATATAACACGACCTAGCCACACAATTATCCAGCCACTGAATGACCCGCTGACACACGACCCACGCATGCAATGACCTCCCCACACAGAAGGCCCTGGAGCAGAAAACGCGTTCATTGTGTTCCCACTACATCACTGCTCTACACCTCCACCCCACTCTTCTGGTGACTCTGTCGCATTTCCACCTATAGCCCAATCTTATTGTATACTGTGATCTTATTCTCTGTAATGTGCAGATTGTTTTTATACTGATGTTGTGATCGTTGTAATATCGTGCATGTGAGCGACTTTGTAAGCTAGTGATTGTTAAACCAAGTAAGTTGCCTTGGATAACAGCAAGTGAATGTATATTTTTTAATGTTATTATTTACTGTCTTGTGATTGCCTCTGTTATGTTTATAGTAAAGTCTTACATTTACGAGTGTGTTCTTCAGTTTTGTGTGTGGATTGCTCTGCTCCAAACCTCACTGCAGATGATGGGATCAAGGACGTGTGGGCAGCTGTGAGACACCAACTATGTGTGTGAAAGACTCACCCAGATACAATAGCAATGCTTTCCTTTTCTTTCTGTCGTTGTTAATACAATGCAATCTCCAGCTCAGGTCCACAACATCCCACGGGATGCCACTGAGCTCTGAGTGACTTCACAAGGCTGCACCGGACCCTTCAGCCCCGGGTTTATGTTTCTTTCTCCTGCCTTCAGTGCCGGGACATTTAAAATGACTAGATGTGCCTGTCGATCCACACGGTGCCGCCAGGTGGCGCCCTGTCCCCGCTGCTGGACAGACCTCGCCGGCGTTGATTGACAGGCTACCCGCGTCACTCACTAGTCCTCCCTACGCGTGCCTGACAATTAATTATTTCACTTCGTTTTTTTAAAGGCTTCTGGATTCATTATTTTCACGGAAAGAAAATCGTTATTAATGTGTCGCCGAAACCGAGAGTAAAACACACATACACAAAACAGTACCGCGTCCTTGAGTTTTACGGGCCAGCAGTGTGCAACTGTGATCTAATTTATTTCGAAACCGATATAAAACCGATCCCCGGAACGAGATGTGCGTATATTAATGTATTTCGTGCTAAATAGATATAATAACCAGATAATGAATCAGGCGCTGGAAGGACAGCATAGTATTTACTTCCGTGCGCAAGGCCCCGTCGGCAGGTCTGCGGCGTGTGAAGCGGCGGAGCTGCATGTGAGTATAACCCGCGGACAGAGGCGCCTCACCGGCCCTGCGCCGCCGTGCCTCCCTCCCCGCGCCGGCCAGCACCGGCCAGCACCGGCCAGCACCGGCAGTGTCCACGCAAAACTAATGATGCGATACGTTAAACTAATAAACGCTGGCGGGCAGCTCCGCGCCTCAGCACAGGCGTGGGACACCGAGGTAAAGCGTCACGGCAGCCCGGCCCTCCTGTGCGGAACCGGACCGCAGGCCGGGCTCGGGCTCTTCTGTGCGGACACCTGAACACGTGTGTCGCGGAAGACACTTGCACATACAGCAGCGACGCGTTAGATCTGCGAAATAAAGAGCAGCACTAATAATCATACTAATCTTGTGCAATGAAGGGGTTAATGCCCCCATTGACCCAGAAGCATCCCCGTCTGATCACTGGCATTAATCTCTCATCATTAAGAAGCGTGTGAACAGATGACGTGATCGGTAATGGCTGTAATACCCGTGTGGGTATTTGAATGTACATGTTTACAGGCTACTGAAAGGAAGTGTGCATGTGTGTCTGGACGTGTGTTTGATCGATGCACCTACCTGTGCGCACTGGCGGCACTGAAGCCCGGCCGCTCATGGTACACGATACAGAAACTGGAGAGATGCATGCTGGAATGACTAGTTAAAAACAAGAGAGACTATAGAGATCAGACCCCAAGAGACGAAAAAGCACATGAAAGATGGGAAGATGCAATAATAAGACTAATCAAAACTAGTGGAGACGTCTTGGGGACGCCTTTGTCCACCAGTGGATTGATACAGGCTGCTTTTGCTGATACAGGCTATACATTATTTATTAATTTTTAAAATATCAGTATGTACTACATCCCCTAGGCAGTGGCGTCCAGTAGGAGTCATCCCCTGACATTTCTTTAAAACTGTTTTAGACTTACAGATACTAATGAAGAGGAGGTGAAACCTATCCATCGTGTGCTGAATGGAAAATGTTGACTTTTACAAACAATACAATTAATTAATACATTTATCAACATGTTTCAGACAAATGAAACGGGCCGAATAAAGTCTTAAACTGAGTCTGGATTTGTTGAACAGTGTTATATCTATTTAAAATGGCCTTAATTGTTTCCAAAGAGTGAAACCTGCAAATAAGCAGGTCCTGGACAGTCTGATCCCAGTCCGGTGCTCCAGTCTTGAGTCAGGCCAGTCTGTGTGGATAGACGCTGCTCTCAAGCCAAAACCACAGATTTGAAGAATGCTGTTACTGGTTTGCATTATAACGGGCCTTTTATCATTTTGAAATGTGTTCACTGGGATGGAAACCCAGGCCGTTATCACTTGCCATGCAGTGCGTTTAATGAAACACGTGTCCCTGACCCCGCTGCACTTAATTGGGTTTCTGACGACCTGGTGCAAGTATGCAGCGCTGAGCTGGAATCACTCGAGCTTTGCCAGGCGGCAGATGTAGGGCTGCCAGCTTTCTTTCTTTCTTTATTCATTATTGAAATGTTATAAAAATAGAAAAATGATCAGGAGATTCATTCAGAACAAAATGAGACGAGATTAATACTTTGGAATGCTGTATTTATTCTTTAATGAAGTTAAAGCACACTTGTTTGTACAGTACACTGCTTTTTAATACTCTACTGACACTTTACTCGGGTGAAGGAGTGAAAATCATTTCAGGATGCTATTGATCGCTGCTTTGTTTTTGTCTTTTAGTCCTGGGACAGAATTAAATGTATTAAGACTGGCTTCCAAGAAACGGAGAACTTCTTGTAATGTTTGCTCCTTTATAAAGACGTGAATAACTTCATTATATATTCTTCGCTTACCTGATCAGTTTAGAGTCGAGTTTTGAAGTTGCAAAGGCTTTAGAACAGCTGGTCTCCAGATAATCTCTCTTTTTAGTATTTTGGCAGAAAAAGTGTATTCTGTGGCGCGATATTGAAGCCTTATGCCTTAAGTGGTCATAACTGCTCTGGGAGCTGGCAGGTGGTAACCCGATAAAAGTCCTTATAATACCACAGAGGCCAGAGACAGAGACGAGGCAGGAATGCGTCTCAAACTCTTCGTTGACCGAGTTTAACAAGATGTTCTCTGCGGTTTTAATTGTACTTTCTTTTTCACACCCCTGGTGATGGACCGGGCAGTGTGCATGGTTTGGTTTGGCAATCTGGAGCAGGCGACCACAGCATGCCCTCCCACCTCTCGCTCTCTCCTCCCTCTTCAGCAGTTACACGAATTGTGTGACATTTCCCACGTGTGTGTTTGATCTGGGTGTGCAGTAGAAGCCATTCGACAATGACACAGTGACTTGTATGTGCAGTCCTTCAATTCACTTTGTTTTTACATTCAGAATTAGGATACCTGGGTAAATTGTGGTGTTTCTGCTCGACAATGAAGGGGTTTGACACATTGAGACCGGCAGCATCAGTACTGGAGTGTGAAACTGTTATGCATTTTTATCACAGCTCAGAAACCGTCCGTGTTATTAATCATCTAATAATACAGCGTGACTTTATTCACAGCAGCTGCCCTGTCTCGGTTATAAACCCTGTTAACATGTAGCAAGCATGCGACTCAAAGGGCATCTGTCCGTCCTCTCCCTACGGTTATGTGTGATCCGTGCCAGCCATCGTTAGAAGACTTATAATGTTTGGCTCTTGGCTGAAACCAATCTGATCGCTCGGTATATTGTTCGGGAGTCTCTGCTGATGAGAGAAGCTTGTGTTGTGTTTTGTGCCAGGTTGCAGGGGCCCTGTGCAGTTTATTATTTTTATTATTACTACGACTTAATAAATTGTCTCGTAGGCAGTCGAGGAGTAGATTATATTGTATTTTTCCCCGTTGACTCCCTGACACCCTCTGATAGTTTGCAATA
Organism: Amia ocellicauda; assembly: GCF_036373705.1. Lineage (NCBI taxonomy): Eukaryota > Metazoa > Chordata > Actinopteri > Amiiformes > Amiidae > Amia > Amia ocellicauda. The sequence continues at coordinate 33,858,832 of NC_089862.1, read as the reverse complement.
ATTGTAATTCGTAGTCAACCAACACAAAATAAAACGCATAAACTATAGGAATGCGTACAGAACTTTAAAGTTGGCCTTGTTTCTAGTACAGTGTGTAATGACACTCTGTGACAACCGACTGTTACAATACGAGAAGATGCTTTCGGCCCCAAAACATCTGTAAACGCTCTCGTTTTATTCGAGACTCTAGTGAACCTGTAGGCACCGATAGCTCTATAGGAAGTTCTGTGGAATAAGAGGAATACTTAATTCCAGCATCTGCAACTTTGTTTCCCTTATTAATTTGATGCCGTGACGAAAACGCAGTGTGACACAATTCTCATGGCCTCCTGCCGCTCATCGGGGTGGTGTCACTAGGACCATATCGGGAGCTATGCTATAGTCTCAATCCGAGGGGGCCTACAGGAAGACGGGAGCATACGGGTGATCGTGGCACGCCTGGGAATGTGCACATGTCTCTGCTCTCAAGCTGCAACTATGCGAACTATGTGCTGAGAGAGAGGGGCGGCCCGGGGAGGGGGTCAGTCGCCGGCGCTGCTCTCGAGGCTGTATAGGCTTTTCTCTGCGCTCACGAGACCACTCGGGAGAGGCCACGGCTCTTCCCGTCCGTATCGACACACCTCTCTCTCTCGGGATCCGTCGCTGGAGGATAGGAACGCCGTCGCTTGGGTCGGAGAGTTCAGGTAGTGAGCGGCGAGTGTGGTCTTTGGTTGTGTTGGGTTTTTTGTCGTTGTCCCTTTTTCTACAGTCACCGTTTTGCTGGCGGACGCTTTTGAGAGACCTTTTAAAATAAGAGTAAACTGCGTGTTTCTTTTTTGGTGGACCTATTTGTGTGATAAAAGTTTGCATGAGTCTGATAAGCTGCTGACTGTTGCGATTGTTGTCACTGTGCCGAGGCCTGCACTCTGTTTATTTATAGTTTTGCACATGGTGTTGTCTGTGTTCGGGGGGCTGTGGCAGCTGTTATGTCTGTTGAGGGCCTCTTGTCTCCGCATGAATACCACAGCCGCTTCTGCGCACCAGAGACCAGGATCTGTGAATTCCCGTAGTCTGTCTTAGTTGTCATCAGCAATGCAACTTACTACCTTGACAGTACGTTAGGATTTCACTTCTTCTTCTAGTGAAGGATGTGTGATTTCTGAACTCTTCCCCCTTTCAGTCCTCATGATCCGCATGATTTATTTGACTGGTTTCACGTGACAAGAATTGTCACAGCTCTACCAGTGTTCCTCAAATCTCCCGTTTTAGACTTTGGGAAGAGGTTTTGGTGGCACAGTTAAGTGAATAATTAGTTCAATTAATCAATTAAGATCTCAGTTTGGAGTAGATCCCTGTATTTAAAGAACACTGCCCCGTACATTCTCGCATCACGGGGCCAGTGTTTACATTTACTTGTGTTTTTCGGAAACCGACACTTTGATCAGTGACAGTCTGAGCTCCAGCCCCTCTGATGTTTCTAATTTCCTCGTCGGATCTTTATCTAGGGCCAATTATGATCTTTCCAGCACCACCCTGTTCCTTGTGTGTTAGTCTTTCTGTCTCTTTCTCTCCCTTCCTTGTAAAATCCTTTTATTCCTGTGTCGGAAAGGGACGCTTGCCAGATCTGTCCGTGTCCCGAGTCAGACACTGACTGGGAAGCAGCTGTTTCTGCAGTTGGGGACACAGAGCATTTGTTTGATCCCTCAGAGCTTTTCTCTTTGCTCTTGTAAAGAACTATCTTCCTATTACCCCCTTAGACATGTTCTTCTTATTAACAATACTAATAATCTTTTCGATGCACCTATAAAAGTAATTAAAATGCAATATATCTGCCCGGCCCATGTGTTGTTCTGCTACAGACTAGTAAAAATTTCAGACGTAAATGCTTGACGTAGGCAGGACTGTGATTTTATTTTTCACGTCCGCTGCAATTTCGGTTTCATCCCGTTGACCTCAGTGGAACCGGCCCAGACTAGATAGTTCTTCCTGTCTCTCTCCGGGTCGCCCTGCCGTTCGAGTAGCCCTGGTTGGGAATCGGTTCTGCTTGGGAAGGCGTTTGCACAGTTACTGCACTCACAGTGTGGAGGCTGCTAACATGCTTGTGTTGCGTTTGTTTTTGTACGACTCATTAAAATGTGGAAACACTGTGGTCTACATTTATTTTAATGAATCGCTTCTCTTGCTTAATTCATCCAAATCCCCACCACTGTCTTGTATTGTTCTTTTAATCTGTGGGGCGCTTTGTGGCGGCCTTGCCAAGGACGCTATACCAAATAAAACATGATTTTGATCTTACAAACTTATAAACAAATCTGTACTGGGCTTCAGTTGTTATTGGGCGCAAACTTAAAGATACAGGAAATGCATTTAAGGGTTTAGGCTAAAATATATTATAAATGAAAACAAAAATCCAAGCTGACATGTTTTGATGTGGGTGGGGTGAAAGGTTAAATATATTTAACCTTATCTGAAAGCTCTAAAATGACGAAGTGAGATTCATTTGTATGGACCATCAATGCTTTCTCCGGTTGAGTATTCAGTTTCTGACAGCTGGGTTTATAAGGGAAGCACAGAAAAGTGTCCTATCCTATTCACAACATCATTATTTGCTACTTTGAGGGGCCTAAATCAAAAAATGGACTGCCGGGTTGTATTTGGGCAGGACGTGCAACAATGATTTGCTCAGGCAGCTCCGTTCCTGCCCTTCGATCCAAATCTGTTCAACCCGTCCCTTCTCTTTCTCCCGCTCTCCGCAGGTTTCTGTCTCGCCTCGCCCTCAGGATGTCAGGCAAGAACCCCCCTCTGAACCGGCTGGAGCAGCGGGCCACCGAGGCCGACCAGATCATCGAGTATCTGAAGCAGCAGGTCCAGCTGCTGAAGGAGAAAGCCAGTAAGACGCCATCTCCGAGGACCGCTGCAGTATCGAAGCCTGGTTTTAAATAGATAGCGACTGAGCAATATAGGGGTGCTGTCATGACTTGTGTAACTTGTGTTATGGCTGGTTGCACAACTAAACATAAACGTCCCAAAGCACGAATTGTTGACTCCCAGTACTGAGAATAATATTGCCTCCACACACTCCCAAGCCTGGCAGAATATATAAAAATATATCTGTATCTGCTCAGCCATCTAGAACACAATGAGGAGAAATCTCATTGCTCTCCGCTCTCAGTTTTACAGGCCTCCATCCGGGAGGAGAAGAAGCTCCGAGTGGAAAACGCGAAGCTGAAGAAGGACATCGAGGACCTGAAACAGCAGCTGCTCGACAAGGAGAAGAGAAAAGGAGGTATCGGGGGCACGATTGTCTCTCTATTTCTGCTTTACGAAGCCTAAGGCCAAGTTCATGTTGCTCTTTGTCTTCACTGCAGCGCAATACCGTCCGCTGTCTGCACTCTTTCTACTGTCGTATCGTCAATTAGTGCAGCGGAGGAATCTGCATATCCCAGTGTCTTCCATTGTGAAACGATTCCGCAGAATGCAGGCTGTGGGTTTGGTTTTAATCTTTTTAGGCGGCGCAGGAAGTCTTTAAGCTACGGTTCACCGGTTTTGGAGATCGCAAGTGCCATTTCTTTAACCGTCTCCGATTCGGCACAGATTCTTGCGTTTCCCTTCCTTTTTAACAGTCCGAGTGTCCTGGCGAGGCTGCGCTGTTACTGATCGGTCAGTCAATCTTGCACCGTATAACTGGAGGTTATATGGATTGAATCTGGACAGAAACAAGATCTGAAAAAACAGGACTTCGGTGAGGCTGTAAAGACCATGTAGTTAAAAGCTCTTTCATTGCCGACATCTTGTTTATTTTCACAATGTGTCAGTGTATTAAAATTAATCTCCTTTCTAATTTCATGAAATTAAAACCATTTAGGTCGATGCAGATTTAGGCAACTTGGGACAAAAAAGTCGAAACTTTACTGTCCAACTGCCATTAACGGCTATTAAAATGTACTTTTTTTAGTTGTGTAGGTGTAAGCCAAGTTGTGTAGGGGGGTTGGCACTTCATTGCCAGCCACAAAAGTGCGGTTTCTGCCATCGGAGGATTGTTTCGCTCGTTAGCCACTGCAGAAACGCCGTCGTCTTTGCTATGTTTTTCATTTTCCTGTGAGTTGTGAAGTGAATAATAGCCCGCCGTGTCTTGTAAAACCTGTGTGTTTTGGCATTTGTGCAAAGCCATGCAGTTGAACAGGCAAGTGTAGCTGTTCTGAAAGTGTGAAGTGGAAATCGGCACAAAACGCCAGCTCTGTGTGAACACAATCGCATGTGCACGACACACACGCAGGCGAGAGAGAGAGGAAACAGCTGCCATCATTACTACTAATATAGTGTTTAAACTAAAAACATAACTGTATTGTTAAGATATGAAGGGAATTGTCATTAAGAGAAATACCTTATGGCAAATTGTTAGGTGTGGGTTTTAATTAAATCTCTGCAGGTCCAAGGCCTTAAGTTCAAGGCCTCCCTCGGCTGGCTTCAGTTTCAGAGAATGTTGTCTAAGATTAAGACGGTTGTGAGGCTTGTCTTGGGTTCAGACAACTGCTACAAAAGACTGTTCTCTCTCCCTGTTGTGTCTGCAGTGAAACCGGTCGCAGTCCCCTCTGCGGACGCCGCCACGCCGTCCACGTCGCAGCCCCCTGACCCCGAGCCAATCCGATCCGTTTCTCCGTCCGCCGCCGTCAATAAGGACAAAGCGCAGAGGGACGGCGAGGACAAGAAGAAGAAGGACAAGCTGGAGAAGAAGGGTAATGAGAAGAAAACGTGTCAACAGTGCTCCTTGTTCTCGCTTTCAGCAGGACGGAGTTGTGGCTCCAGGGCAGCTTTTGTGGATGAAGGGGTTTTAGTTAATGTTACCCAGTGGCATTAAAGCACGTAGGAATTAAGGAAATAGTAGAGTTTTTAAGTGATTGCTCAGCTAACGAACACAGCCAGGTCCATGTCTGGTTCCGTCGGGTCCGGGTCCTGTGAACGATTATCCCAGGCCTTGGCACCGGCCTCTGTACGTGACATCTTTGGTTTTCGCAGCGTTTTCTCTGCCGCGTGCCTCTGAGCGCTCGAGTTCGAGGGCGTTCTAACCCTCCTGCCTGTCAAGGAGAAGTGAAATCGAGGCCGACGCCGGCGAACCGTTTCTCCCCGTGACTCCACCGCCGAAGCCACACGTCGAGGTTTAGATTAGTTGCAAAACCGGATCCGCCTCGCGCCTGCTTTCAGTTTCCTTGTTTACTTGCCTCCACGGTCGCGGCAAAACCCAGGCCCCTCTCTCCAGTCCGGACTGACAAGAATACGCAGAATTTCCGGGTTTGGTCGGGACCGTGGCGAGATCAAAAGCTCTCTGCGCTCCCCGCGAACGCACTGGCGGGAAACCGTGCTCCGGGGGCCAATCAACATAAATCACGGACCACCTCAGGTGTGGGCAATTAATATATTTACTTCTTGTTTTAGGATTTTTCCAGCTTCAAAAATCCACTTTTTCACAGCTTTAATGACTCCAGAAAGCCTTCACTTTAGTTGCAAATGAAGAAAAGCTCCCCCCTCCGTCCGCAGAGTTTTGCTCATGTGGTTAAACAAACACAACAACAGACAAGGAAATGCGATGGTGACGGCCAGATTTCCAAATTATAAATTGGAAGTTAATATTCCTGACTTACGGGAAACGGGATTTGTGATAATGCTCTTTTATATAAATTGTATATGTGCATATTTCTCGGGAAGCACATCCGTGGATCTTCTTTGCAGATCTCCACACACAGTCCAGTCTTTTACTTTTTTCCTGGTTGGGGGAGAAGGAAGATTTATAGCTTTTCAAATGTGTGAGTTCTGGCATCCCTCTCCTCCAGATGTCACAGAGTCGGCAACAATTAAAGTTTTTTTGTGTTGTTTTTTTTGCCCTGATGAACGCAGATGATTTATGCTTCGTTTGAGTGGTTGTGAAACGAGTTGGATGGATAGACCTGGCATATAAAGTTTCAGCAAACACAGTTCAGGCACTTTACACATCAGAATCCCCAACCGACAACAAAAATATACGTCTGTCAAGGGCTGGGACGGGCCGATGCAGTACTGGATCAGAGAAAGAGTCCCGGGGCAGTCGTGCCACCCCACCGAAATCCAGAACTTGAATAGCCAGTTTCTCCTCCTGTCTTACAGCGGTGTGGATAATTATATGGGTGTTCATATATGGGTGCTCAGCGTTATGCTCAGTGATTTACCCCACTGTCTTGTTTTTTGTTTTGCCGCCACGCAGCCGGAGAGAAGAAGAAGCAGCCGGGGGGCGGGGAGGAAGAGGCCCGGACGGTGGACGTGTCCCGCCTGGACCTGCGCGTCGGCCGGATCGTGACGGCCAAGAAGCACCCGGACGCCGACGCCCTGTACGTGGAGGAGGTGGACGTGGGCGAGGCGGCACCCAGGACAGTGGTCAGCGGGCTGGTGAAGCACGTGCCCCTGGAGCAGGTACTATCTGGCCCGCGGGTCCCACACCGGTGTAGAGCGGGATGTGTTAACCAAGATGTTTAGTTTTGTCATAAAGCTGCGAATAAGAGGGACTCCTGTGGAATTTAGAATCGTATTGATATGATATTGATCGTATAGATTTGTTTGTATTCGGATCAGACATAAGAGACGTGCGCTTCCTCCCATCGCCGGACCGGTTCTCTCGCAAACAAAGGGTTTATTTGGGAGGAATGTGTCGCCGGCGTTTTCCACCAAAGCAAACGTTGGGTTTTAGGTTTTGCCTTCAGACCCAGACATTAATGTCTTATGATTTGTATTTACTGTGTACGTAAACTAGTAAATTCACGTAATCGGAAACATTTGGATTGACGGAGATGCTTCAAGCTGTCAGAGACTCTGCTGTCAGTGGAAACAGCAGAAAGTCATAGTTTTGTTGTATGCTTACCCTTTAATACAAAGAATACACTGCGTTAAAATCAAAAGTTCATTGACCTGCCAGTCGGCACTAATCCAGCACAAACCCGGCACTTATTGGTCAGTCCTTTGATTCGGTTTGGGATTGAAAAGGGGACTGGACATCCACTCGCCCTTATCGTTGTTCTGTCTGATTGTTGCCTGACCCCTTTAACCCTCTCTGCTAACTGAAGCCATGCCAAGTCCCTTCCAGTTTGCTATTTTAACCCATTAATCCTGTTAATTTCTTCCAGACGGTCTGCCAAGAGGCTATATTATACGTTTCTTGATTTGAATACTTGATTTGCCGGCAGGGTAGGATGTAGTTAAATGATGTTTTAATACAAAAACGACAGAGGACAGCTGTTTTCAATGTACTTAAGTGTCTAGGCCCAGCAATACTCTCTGACACTCTTACAGTGGCCCGGACTATTACCATTGTCCTGATCTGTCCTGTGTGTCCACCCGTGGCTTGGCTGGGAGGACACCTGTGCCGTCAGTCCCCTTCTAGGCTTCGGCATTATGGCAACAGATGCGTTTTGCCCGTCTACCGTTATTTCTCCACTCTGGCGTGCCGTTCCACTTTGGTACGGCATTCCCCTCCGATTATATGAAGAAAAGACACCATAGCACCCCATCAGGAGCTCCATAGGGTCTCCACTGGAACAGGCCTCCTCTGTGAGACCGATAGCCCCCTTTCAGACAGGACGGGCCTCCTCCTGGCGACGGCGCATCCTTGGGCGCCGAAACAGACCGGTGCTCTCCTCCCCCCAGCGGATCATGGCAGACCACACTGCGAGACAAGCTGCGGTCTCCCCTCCCGACGCATCGAAATTCCCCCGGGGAGCCGCCGTCCCACAAACCGCCGGCGCTGCGAGTCTGCGTCTGTCTGCCCAGACCACGCAGCGCACACAGTTTTGTCATTGTGGTGAGAGGGTGGTTTCTGGGGCACAAACAAAGAGCGTACGCAAGGGGCCTGTTTATACCACTGGAGGAGCAGTGTAGGTGGCGAGCCAGAAAAATTAAACGACGTCTCTCCCGTGCAGACAGGACCGGTGTTTCGGCGCATGATCCGGCAGGCTGGATATAGGTTTACCGATCGAGTGGCAGTCGTGGCGTGTGCTTGGAATCTGGCACGGCGTCAGATTAAACAGTTTCACACGTATGCAGTGCCAATAAAGACCAGGCTGCCATGAAACGTTTACATTGGACACAAAAGAAGGGAAAAAGTGTCGACTGGGTCTCTGTGGGAAGCCGTCATATTATTGCACATCTTATAATTGCTGGTCATAACTCATTTACTTAGTACATTGACGGCTATTTATGTATTTATTGTTTTTAATAGAACTGGCAGCTTCAGCGCTTGAACTCTGTGCTTTTAATTCTGCTGTAAATGCTTTGAGGAATGATGGAAAACGCTTTCTGATTCGCTCTGTTATTAACTGTGCTGATGGGAGGGTGCTGTCTTTTTAATATGGTCAACCGAGCCATGTTTTCTTTCTTTTTTTTCTTTTTAAACACCTGACCCAAGTAAAAGTGAACCTTGCGTTGTTTTCTGGGAGAAATGCAGGTTACAGATAAAGCATTCAAAGCTCATAGAAAGTTGCTCTAGTTTAATTGTCTCTTGTTAAAAACGAACGTGATTATATAACATAAATATATACGCACGGCCTTTCTGTTTTGTTAACATCTCCCTAAGATAGGGACTTGCCACGGCCACAGCTTCGTTCCCTCCAGTTTTCGATATAATAAGACGTGTCCCAGAAAAGAAAATTGTGCAGTATGCTCTCATACTTCGGTTTAAAAATAAAGAAGAAAGATCCTCAGAAAACACTTTGGTTTCGTTGGAAAAAGACAGGCGGGCACGTTCTCCGAGCCCAAAATAAAAGTCCAGCTCAGGTTTTGAAATCGCAGAACAAAAACTCCAGAGGAGGAGGAGGAGGACAGGAAATAACGCCCGGGCCGAGCGGCTCGCACGGCGCTGTGGCAGCCGTCCGGATCTTGGCATGGAGAAGGTCCGTGCCCGCTGTGTCATTTACGGCGTCGCCGAGGAGCGGGTGGTTAGTGGAAGCGGGCCACTGGTGACCGCCGCACGGACAGGAAGCTGTGCGTCTCTCGAGTGTGGAGGTCTGGCCGAGGGACTGAGGGATGGCCAGGGGAGGGCCGCGGCTCCCGCTCTCAGTAATAACCATCGCGGCGGCGGCGTCTGGCCTCTCTCTCTCTCTCTCTCTCTCTCTCTTTCTCTCTCTCTCTCTCTCTCTCTCTCTCTCACGGCGCTCTTGCGGCGAGACTGCGGCTCTGGGGCGCGGGGACCGGTGCAGAGACCGCGGCGCTTCACATCCTCTGTTTGTTTTCTTTCGTTCCGAGGCCACTCAGTGTCTCGGGGAGAGCCGACGTGGCATGGCGTGGCGCCAGCACTCCTCTGCTCTTATAAAGGGAAGCGTCAGGCGAGTGGATGGCTGCGCGGGGGGCATACAGGCCACCCTTCCCCCCTGAAGTGCTTTTATTGGGCCTTGGATCTTTAAATCGACAAGGCTTGCTTGTTACAGAAATTAAACGAGCTGAGCCTTGACAAGCTGAGATTTCCTTTGTGCCGAAAATAAGTGTTTTCAGGCCTCGTTTCCTATGCGAAGGGTTTAATGTTAACTATGCTGAGACTGTAGACGTTTGGCATAATTACAGCTTGCATGCTTTGACGGACCCCCTTCATGCTTCAGTCAGCAGATGTGACCTCCAACGCATTAAGAGAAGGGAGAGGAGAGGGATGGCGTTTTGCTAAGTTGACAAAATATGATATCTTCACACACAATCGTACACGTATATGTGTGTGTGTGTATGTATATATGGAAGCTATTGAACAGATCCCAAGAGGTGAAAAAAGACCTAGAAGACAAACACATAAAATTAGGGGAGATGAGATAATAAACTTTGCAGGAGTGAAAAGGGAAGCTATAGGTTGAAGTGAGTCGAAAGCTCTCTGGGAGGCCTATGATGATGATATGTATGTATATTCTGTACCTGTATTTAAATGGGATTTTTCCCTTTGATTGACACAATCTGCTCCACACTTTAAAGAGGCAAGAGAATTTGTATTGTGAAACAACAGTTCATAATTTGGTCGAAACACCATTGGCAGCAATTACAGCTGTGAGACTTTTGGTTCAGGTCTCTACCAGGTTGGCACATCTGGATTGTGCAATATTCGCCCATTCTTCTTGAAATATATTTAAGCTCTGTCAAGTTGGGTGTGGATCGTTGGCGGAAAGCGATCTTCCATGTCCTGCCACAGATTCTCAATCGGTTTCAAGTCTGAGCTTTGACTGGGCCACTCTAGGATGATCGCTTTCTTGTCTTTAAGCCACTACAGTGTAGCTTTGGCTGTGTGTTTGGGGTCATTATCCTGCTGAAAGCTGAAACTCTGTCCCAGTCTTTGGTCTTTTGCAATGGGTAGATTACCTTTCCACAGTGAGCCGTTTCTTTCAGATGCACAATCAATTAAGTTTACACTTAATCTATGTGTATCTGAACCTTTAAAAGAAAAATGTCATGTGTACACTTCTTTTTACACTAAATAATTGAAGGGGTTCGAGTCAGGACTGATTCCACAGAGCAGCTCAGCTCTTTAATTTGTGAGACATTTCTGGGGACTTTTTGACAAATTGCACGACACATGGTGCTAATCTCAGTGTTGGCATTTTTATTTTTATTTTTATTGGGAAACCTCATAAATGGAGAGAATGGATTGTTGTTTTGTGTGTGTTATATTTATAAAGACGCATCGAGAAACCATGTAGGACGTCACTGACCTCTCTGAATATATAGCTTTTGGGAAAGTAGTCATTTCTGGAATAAGATTAAAAACTGCCAGTAATCCTCTGGCTTCTCTGCTCGAGTAATGAATAATCATGTCTATGTTTAACGAGTACGTAAAAGTTAATTGCTTAAATAAAGCTGTTTTATTGTCAAAGCTTTACAGCAAGAGAGATTTCTTTCCAGGCAGTGCAAACATAACTCACTTTGTAGGTTGTGTAAGCAGTACGATTATTCCAAAAAGGTAACACCAAAAAAAAAATGCAATTTTAATAATTTTCCAGTACAGCCACTGCTCTGTAGCATTTGCCGTTGGGTGGGAATGCATTTGGCCTTTGTGGATGTGCTTTATTGCTACATTGCTGTGGTGTCCAGAGAGCTCCACTAGACTTGCGTGTGTCCGATGCCTCCGGAGCTGAAGAGAAACAGATCTTGTCATCGAGGACAGCGTGAGGCCGGCGGCTCTCTATACTGCAGAGCGAAAACAAAACCAACCAAAAACCCTCCTGGCCTGAAACGAACCTAAAGTTTCCACCATTTTAGAACAAAGTCGTAAACCCCCCGCACCGGTGAACCGCTGGGGTCATTTGTGACGGCAGAGAATCGTGTGTTGCCATCGAGGCGTAGGAGAGACACCATTGTCTGTAGCCACTCGTCCCCCAAGCTTTTGAAATCCAAATGTTAGTGTCTTTTTTTTAAAAGGTGTTTTGGCTGTCATAAGAATTGGTCTCCCTTTTTCTGTATCCTCACACAGACCACCCATAAGATCTTGACGCCTCTTCCTTTCTGCCTTGTCTGTAAATCCGGGGCCACGAAATAGACTGCTTTATAGCGCCTTGCTGTCGCCGGAGATGTTTAGGGCGGCACCAGATCTCACCACTAGAGAAACAGAGCAGCGGCAGATGAGTAATGTGCGTTGGTTCGTCTCTGTTTTACAAGAAGTCCCTGCAGTTTATCTTGTAGTCTGAGGACTTGAGTTTCCACTGCAGTGTTTGGTTGGCGTCTGACACAAACAAACACAAACGTGCGTCTCGTGTGAAAATGTGGGTTTCTGGGCTAAATGTTGCTGTAATGAAACATTTGGACACATGCTAGAAATTAAAATAGTGAGACAGATTAGGCCATTTGTAGATCGTTTTAGATTGCATGGTGTTCTCCTTTTTACGTACTGTCTCTCTCCCTTCATAGATAATTAAAGGGAATTAATTTTCCACAATTGTTTGAGGTTTTCTTGACCATAAAAATGTGGCTGCCAAATCTGTGTGATTCTGAACACTCTAAACAATGATGACAATTATCACAGGGCATCTTAATACAGGAGGTCCTGTCTTGTTCAATAAACCATTAATTTAATCCAGATTAGATTACAGTGGAGACATGCTAATTTAAGTCCCATTCTTCCAAAACGACTGAGAGTTTATGCACTAATGTAGATTTGTTGGTATTTAAAGCTTTTCCAAAGAACAACAGTTACACATTTATACAAACAAAGATAATGATTGTTGTGCAGTTTGTCTATAGATTATCTTCACAAGGAATAAACAATTAACCCTTTTTAGTGCACACGCTTGTCCAGTTAGATTTAATTAATCCTGAATGATGCCAATCCAGGGCAATGATTGTCAGCTGGCAGGAACGAGCCATTGTTTCTGTGTGTGTCATAAAACAATGGCTGGGCCTTAATTAATGGAAGCGCTGATTTAAAGTGACTGCGTTTCCGCACAGACTCCTGGCATTTCCTCCACATGTTTGCAGCACTGGCGCTTCGGAGAGCTGTAGAATCGGGGATGAAAGGAAAGAAAGAATGACTCTTTTTGGATTTTGTTTGCGTCCTTTTCTCGGACAGATGCAAAACCGGATGGCGGTGCTCCTTTGCAACCTGAAGCCGGCCAAGATGAGGGGCGTCCTCTCCCAGGCCATGGTCATGTGTGCCAGCTCCCCGGACAAAGTGGAGATCCTCGACCCGCCCAGCGGAGCGCAGCCCGGGGACAGGATCTCCTTCGAGGGCTTCCCAGGTTTGTAACTCCTGTCTCCTTGCGTGAGGCTCCAGGAAACGGGTCAATCCCCATCCGTGATTACACACCCATCCACCCAGTAGATCTCCCATCTTCCAAAACCTTTTTTCTTTTTCTTTTTGTAAAGCAGAATGTAAAAATCTCACATTCGTTTTATCTGGAATAAATTAGGCAGAACTATTCCTTGATTTTTGGTGTAAATGAGGATTTTATGGTTCATTTTTTCTACCCCTCATGGGTGGTTTACTTTGTGTTTAATGAAATGAGGGGTACATCCTAAACGAAGGGTATGTAATCGCCAAGAGAAACAATCGCTGTGTTTGTCTTCTTCTGATCTGAAGACGTGCTGTGAAATCCGTTCGGAGACGGAAAGTATTTCCGAAGTGAGGTCTCCTCTCTCCGTGATGGTGTCTGCCAACTGTTTAATATATCTTAATGGCCTGTGGCCGTGATTACTCAGAGAAACGCTATTGAAGACGCTGGCAGGAATGTGTTTTTCAAGCCCTGCCAAGGATGAAGCAGACAGGTGTATTCTCCCTGCCTCTAATCAGCTGAGTTGGCTTTTATCGCTTGGCCACCGTGTCAGTTTCATCACAGCAATGCCTGCCTCTTGATATTGAGAACCAGAAAGACGATAGACATTCATAGACACGATCCCGCCCCTAACACCTTCTTCCTCATCAAGGTTTTCATCCCCTCAGTGTGAGTTTCAGGGCCCCCACTAAAGCGGTGTGTTGTGAAAGTGCTCTGGCTGGGGGGGTGGGATCAACTCCTGCGCCAGGGAAGCCGTTCTCAGGTTGGCCATAGATGTGCGGAAAAAAGTGTCTCATTCCCATCTGTTCTTTGAACGAACTCGGTCGTAAAAGCCCAGCCGTGAGCACGTCGTCTCTCAACAGGATGTTTACAGCTCGGGCCAGGAGACGCTGGGCTTGTTTTTCTGCAGCTCAGCGGTGCTGCAGTGAGCAGGCGGCTCTGATGCAGTTTGAATTCGTGGGATCGAGGCGAGGTTAAAAAGAGCGCTTATTCAGGACTGCTTGCTATTGATGTATTGTTTAATCTCTGTGTGGGTGAATATGGAAAAAGAGAGAGAGTCCCACTCCAGGTCATTTAAAAGCAGTAGAATTCATTTACAGTCAGAGAGGCATCGGGTTCAAGTGTTGCATCATGACCTTGTCCAATGCAACCGGCAAGCAGGAAGCGTTTCACAAGCGCCGCCACTGCCAAATCTAATTGTTGCCATGCATTGACGTTCGTCTGTAATTGTGCAAATACTTCTTTCATTAAGTCGGCTGCTCAGAATGTCTCGGGAGCACGACGGGTATCGAGAATGAGGCTTTTGAAAGCTTCCATGCGGAGAGCAGACAGACTCGAACTTAATTCCACGAATTCACCTTTCCCTCCCGAATCACAGTGATCAGCAGAGTCGAAGACTTGATTAGTCAATTGATTAATTGCAGTGAGTGGAAAGGCTGATGCTTTTGTCCGAAGCTGCGGGACTTTCCAGACACGCACAGCGGCCCTTCCTAAGCGTCACTCAGTGTCTCAGTGTGTCGAGGAACCTGCGCGCCCCGCCGCTGCGATTGTAACCGGTGCTCTGACGTCTCTCCCCAGGTGAACCCGACAAGGAGCTGAACCCCAAGAAGAAGGTGTGGGAGCAGGTGCAGCCAGACCTGCGCACTGACACGCAGTGCGTGGCCACGTACAAGGGGGCTCCTTTCGAGGTCCGGGGCAAGGGGGTCTGCAAGGCTCAGACCATGAGCTCGAGCGGGATCAAATAAGAGCCGGTCTGGATGAACCCCCGAAAGCCCAGCTGACACGAGGAAAAAGAAATGGGAGCACGAGCGCAATAAAAGGTTTTGAAATTGATGATCTGTGATGGTGTCTTTATCAATTGATTTTTGATCTTTGGATCCAGAGGACGGGGTGGAATTTGTTCTTCTCCTTTAGAACATAAGAACATAAGAGAGTGTCCAGTCGAGAGGAGGCCATTCGCCACATCGTGCTCGTTTGGTGTCCATTAATAACTAATGCCTCGGCTCCACTGGCTTAAGCGTCCGTGTCGTGCCATGCCGTGTTGGACGCATCCGTCCTCAGACGCGTCCCATAGCTTTTTTTGCAAAACCAGGCAGCTGTGAAGTTCGTCCCTCTGATGGAGGAGCAGCGACTATGGGTTTGGTTTGTTTCGTTTTAAAAACGGAGACAGAGAACAACACTACGAGCACTACTCGTACTCGTACTCGTACTACTTGTGTGTCTGTTTTATTCTTTCTGCTTTACATGACTGTAAACAGCGTAATAAATACACGTTTCTGTTAAGAGATTTTAGGAAGAGCTAAACGTGTAGACAACATTATATTCAGACAAGCATGTTCATATAAGAATACGGTTCCATGTGCAATAATAATACTAAATCGCAAATATGTATTGTTATCATTATCGTCATCATTTGTGCTAGTATATATGTATTTTAAATGGCACAGCGTGACTCACTTAATTTATTACTCTTACTACAGATTTGTAACTGCAAATGATACTTTTTGCTGTATTATTTATAATTTACTTATCAGATGTCCTTAACCAGGGCAAGTTACAGTTGAAACAAAATACACACGTTTCACGATTAATCGGCCAGATACAATATAGCAGGTCAACTAAAGTGCACGTCTCAGTCATGGCGTTTATGGACGCATTTATTAAACCAGTCCTTATGTTTTAGAGGAAACCCAGATCTGTTGTATTTATCTATTCATTAATTTAACTTGTAAATGGGCACACGTTAACTGAATCGTGTTCGCCTTCTCACTGACTGTCTCTGCGGATTGTCCTGCACACCATTCACACAACACAGCCTGAAACACCGGCCAATTATTCATAAAATATTAAGAACATCGGCTGCTACCGCTTTGATTATTATCCTTCAGTTTATTTTTAACTAGTCACGGCACTGCACCGGTCCTATTAAATCCAAGTTTTTAATGCACTCGGATATTAACTGTAAGCAGTCATTGTTTCTGTACGTGGATTTCACTCCATGCTGCTAATAAACTTGTAATTTATTCGTGATCGCACACACCAATTTCCATTTGTGTCCCCGGGTGCGTGTGTCCCTGCTGATCTGGAAAAGCTCCTCTGGTTTGATGTGGTCGATGCCCTTCATGATTTTGAAGACTTGAATCAAGTCCCCACGTAGTCTCCTCTGTTCCAGGGTGAGAAGGTTCAGTTCCCTCAGTCTCTCCGAGTTTTGACGAACTTTAGGAAGTATAAAGAGGTTTGTATCGGTTTGTGCGTCTCGCACTGCTGCCCTTACGCACCCTAGAGCTGTGATTGTCTTTGCAGTTTCTTCACGTGCTAGATTCTTTATAAATTGCCCAAAATCCCAACATTGGTCTTAAACAATCCCAGAGAGATGGTCTATCTAGATCTCGGTTTCAAAAATAGTTTCTCCTTCCTCGTCTTCTGCAAACCGTATTAAAGTTCCAAAAGTATTTGCCTTGCTCTGCTAGGTAGATTATTTTCTTTAGCCTTTTGATCTGGCAGTGAGTTGTTCACAGTTATTAGTGAAAAGGAGTGGGGAGGTAAATCATATCGCCCGAGCTCTGGAACCGCCTGCTGGAAAAATTGACTTTGGGTCAGTCGAGGCCTGTTCTTTCCAGAGATCGTATTGTTCTTTGCAAAGCTATCATTACAAACATGTTTTTGGCCTCTGATTTGATTTCTATTCTGCGTCCGCTGTCTCATTATTTGCTCGTCAGATAAATCTCACACTCAGTTTTAAGAGTCGTTCTGGAGGCGCAGGACCGCTGGCTTTGGCCCGAGCGTCTCATTCCAGCAGGGGTCTTAATTTATGTCTCCGAGTGGAATCGCATCAGTTGTGATTGAGTAATTGAGCGAGCGGTAGGGTTAATGGCCTGGCATAGAAAAAACCTGGACGAACGCTGCCAAACCCTGTTGTGTGTTCAAGCTGTTTGCATCGTTGTAATCGGGTTTATCTGTAATTTTTGCGTTTGTTACAAAAGTCAAACATATTATTTTTCTCTCTCGTGTCTCAGTCACAATAGTAATATAACCAGATAGTTTTGACTTCTGTAACAGTGGTATAGTTTCAATAAATCTCTGTTACTTCCAACTAGTTTTAGCTCACGTTGACAAAAGTATTCGATCATTTCAAAGTTTCCCAGCGTCTCTAGGATTGGTTGAATATTAAAAAAAGGTGACAATATTCACTTACAGACACATTTATGGTGTTTTAGTTTTATGCTTAGAAATAAAACAATATCATTCCAAGTTCGTGTCGAGGCCAGAGACAACACCTAGGTTTGTTTCGAGGACTTGAGTTAACGTTCGTACCTCCCCTCTGCCAAGGCCAAAGTTTATTGATCGGGAACAGTTGGATGTAAATTTCGTTCTAATGAGAAGCAGCCTCGCGCTCTTGGGTTGCACTTGCAAAACGACGAGGATCAGATACATTTTAATACCTGTTGTAATGTCAAGATCGCATTGTGAAGAACTGGCGAGTGAAATATGAGGATAGATGCAAGAAAAGCAGAAAATCTGAACCAAAGTCATTACATTTATACATTTAGACGCTTTTAATTTGCACAACCTTAAAATACATCTTTGGATTGCATGCTAATGGTCACACAAGAAAGAATATGAATCGGGTCATTAATCTTGGATATTGTCGGTAGCCTGAAGTCTTGCCAATTAAGATGATTTTATGTTCTTTTATTGCAAAGTTCCTTCCCATCAATTCCAGTCTGTAACTCCTGTCCTTGCTGTACATCTCCAAAATGTAAACAGGCTTTTTACTGGACAGATAGTGTTCGCAACCTGCATTGGAACATTTAAATATAAGGAGAAGAGCTAGGTGTGCTACTTGTACAGTTTCAAGTTAAACACATTTTTCTACGGATGCATCTTCACAAAAACCCTTCTCTGAGCAAGGAGTTAATGTAACAGTATCAACGCCTTAAAGAACAATCTATCAACCTCCAAAAATCTCTAGAAACTATCCTTTAAAGGGAGCTCTCTGTATTTGTTCTGCCTTGAGAGATCCAATAATTTATCCAGCAGTGGCTTCCCTTCTGTCCGGAGCCAGACTGCAGAGTTGTCCACAAAGTGGTGCCGGAGTCGTACCGAGTCCAGCAGCTCCCTGACCATCCCCGAGGCCCGTCTCAGGTACTCCTCTTCCTCGGCGCCGGCTCTCTCCAGGGTGTCCCGGTGTGTGAAGACAATGAGGGCGTGCGTGGTCCACTCTGGCCCGAAGAGTTCCTGCAATGAGAGCAGGGGTTAGTGACACTGCTCGTTTACTTGAATGAGATCGAGCTGAACTACTTTGCGGTCGCTTTTGTCGCTCAAAGACTAATGTTTCACTGAACTGTCCACAGAAGACGGGTCTTTCAGAGACCTGGGTAAGGGTTGGTACTCCATAGAATATTTTAAGAGGACAGAGGGCTGTGTACGTCTCTGAAGGCGTTGGGTGCTGTTCGTCTTGAACCCAACCTCCAGCCTGAAAAGATGTCTGTAATTAGTTATTCTAAGGTTTTATGTTTCCATATGACAGACTTAATACTCTGTGATGCTCGGGACATATTTGCCAAACAGCTGCGTCTTTTGAAGAGTTTCCTCTGTTGATAAATCACAAAAAATAATTCAAAACAATAGAATTTTTTTCCTCTAATCTCCGTCAGTGTGACGTCGTGAAACAGATCTCGTACGGCTAGATTTGCTTTTGAAATGCGTCACCCCGATCTGTCCAGCATGTGGGTCAAGTTTGATGTCTGCTTTTCCTCCCCAAGATGTTGAACGGCCAGCTGGCCATCTCGGAGTATCAGATAATTCGGGTAGCAGGAATTCGAGACACAAACCTTCACTCTTCACTATAAACACAAGGGTCTTAGCCGGGAAGAGAGAGACATCCTTTTGTAATTTCACAAATTTAGCTGCAGAGAACAGACATAATCACGAAACCCTTTTTGCCGGGCCGGTGTTGACAAGGTTGTTAATGAGGAAAAAGAGTTGTGATGCATAAACATTTCACAGTTGTGATTTAAGAGAACAAAAAAACTGTGAGAGAAGGGGGTGGCAAATCTGTTGGAATTAATTTAGTATGTTTATGAATAATGGCAAATGTGTTTATCAATCTATCAATGTGTCACCTTAGGACAGGTTACTGGAGGACCCCCTACCCTGCTGGATTTTGTTCCAACTGCGCTCTCAATTACTTAATTAAGGGTCCAATTAAGTAATTGAGAGGTGGGTTGGAACAAAACCGCACAGGGAAAGGGGGTCCCCAAGGTCCAAGGTTGGGAACCACTGGTTTAAGACCTGCAGTGTGTGCCACAGCACCCTGTCAATCTGGGTATAATGACTGGTCTGAAACAGAGCTGGTCAGTAACGCTGTCCTCTCTGCTGCCAACTAGCTTCGCTGAACAAATCCCATACTGTCGACCGCTTGGTGAAATTCCACCGAGCTGACAAATCAGGTTTCCGTGTAGAACGAACATAGTTAAAGCAGAAGGCCGTCCTGGTGGGGCTGGAGTAATTAGCCATGCTTTCTGTGGCTAACTGGCGTTGTTTGTTAAGGCTCTGGAAGCAATTAAGTAGTATTAGGACTGTTATAGAGTTCATTGTTTTCAAGTAACATACCCGGGCGCTCTCATCATCCCAGCGCAGGTCTGATTGTCAGCGCCCCACAAACGCAGTGCCTTCAGCCGGCCATTGCTCAGCAGCTGCGTTGGCACAGCGCGGCGTCCAATTAGGCGTCGGTTTGTGTGATTATGAATTCATTTCCACGTGTAATTAATGGCTGTGATAACAATCATACGATACCCATTTCATTAGAGTTTGTCTTAGATCAACAACAAC
The DNA here is from genome assembly GCF_036373705.1 of Amia ocellicauda. Taxonomy (NCBI): domain Eukaryota; kingdom Metazoa; phylum Chordata; class Actinopteri; order Amiiformes; family Amiidae; genus Amia; species Amia ocellicauda. The sequence goes on along the minus strand of NC_089862.1, from coordinate 33,839,267 downwards.
AAATACTTTGCTTGTAAATCATTTTTAAATGTCAGAACAAAAGCTAAACTGCTGTGTAAGTACAGAAGACAGCTTTGTATGATTATATATGTATATCATATCACACACACATTTCAAAAACCATTTGCACAAAGTAATCCAAGAATTAGCATATAGCCGTCATACTCCATATCTGTTGTTATTCCTCCTCTGCAGGCTGTTTACTCTCATCGATAATCAACGCCACTTTGCAGACAGACCCCTCTCTTTGTTCACTGTTTCACGTTCGTGTTGGTGGTCTCTGTAAAATAGGTGCCTCCCTCCCTCCATCTGGGAGCACACACCCCCTCTGAGAGTGAACGAGGATCGCTACACTCTACCCGATCACCGGCCTGGCGTTCAGTAAGGGGCGTCACAGACAGACTGACCTCTAAAACCTCACTCGGGAACCCTTGAAAGAGTCGGCTCTAGGCTTCACTTGTGTGCGCCTCCCTCAGAAGATCCCACTCAATCCCCCTCGCTTCGTCTCCCGCCCCAAGCCCGGCTCACCTGGGCCAGCCACACAGCATGGCGGTCCACCCCACACAGCGGCACGTCTGCCCTGAGCACCAGCAGCACCAGGTGCACTCGCCCTCTCCGCGCCACGGCATCACCGACAGCCCGCTGCACGTCCCCGTCGCTCAGGAGGCAGTGGGGACAGGCCGGGGTATCCAGCACCCTCACGCTCAGAGCCGCCTCTCCGCCCTGCCGGCGCAGGTACCGGGGAAAGGTCTTTCCGAGCAGCTGGCAGGACTGCGTCACCGAGCCCAGCGAGGGACGGCTCTCGAACTCGTGGCTCCCCAGCAGGGTGTTCCCCGTGGCGCTCTTCCCGCTCTGCGGACCCCCCAGCAGCAGGATGTTGAGAGTCAGTGTGTCTGTGTCCGTCGCCATCGCCAGCATCTTCCGGGTGCTGGGGATCAACGGCAACAATGGCGAGGTTGTATTTACTGGTTTACAATCATCTACTTTTGTTATCTATATCCGTATACAGATGGGTGACAAATTAAAGGAAAAACCTGAATAAATGAGTGCAGGAACATAACGAATGTAGATGCCTCCAAACAGGTTCACTGCATGATACAATTAAGCAATTATCATCCTATCGTGCTCTGTGGCATGTATACAAATACTGAGCAGCCCAGCTGACCTCGATTTTGGATCAAGATGGCGAGAGGAAAGGATCTAAGTGACTGTGAAAGAGGGGCATTATTGGGGCACGAATGGCAGGAGCTTCAGTCACACAGACGCTCAACTGGCTCGTGTTCTGGACAAGTGGGCGACTGCCTGTGTGGGACACCAAGAGAACGGGACAGGCCTGACTGCTGCACCCCTACAGTGAGGGGGTCCGGAGGCTCTGTTATGCTGTACGGGGCATTTTCCTGGCATGGTTTGGGTCCACTTGTCCCCTTAGAGGGAAGGGTCACTGCAAATCAAAGTGATTCTGAGTGATCACCTTTATCCTGTGGTGACACATTTCTCTCCTGATGGGAGTGTCTCTTCCAGGATGACAATGCCCCATCCACAGGGCACGAGGGTCACTGAATGGTGTGATGAGTATGAAAATGATGTGAATCATATGCTCTGGCCTTCGCAGTCACCATATCTCAACCCAGTTGAACACCTATGGGAGATTTTGGACCGACGTGTTAGACAGCGCTGTCCACCACCATCATCAAAACCCCAAATGAGGGAATATCTTTTGGAAGAATGGTGTTCATCCCTCCAGTAGAGTCCAGTAACTCGTAGAATCTGTGCCAAGAGCATCGAAGCTGTTCTGGGGCTTGTGGTGCCCAACACCTCACTGAGACACTTTATGTTGGTTTTTCCTTTAATTTGTCACCCGTCTGTATGTTATAGTAAATATGCTTCAGTGAGTTTCATCCCGTTTCCATAGAAATCCACAATAAACACAATGGAACCAGTATCTAAGTTGAACAGAAAACAATATTTTTGATTAGCCGAATATTAGCTGAATAACATTAACAATCGCCCTACGCAACCCCACCATCGAAATGCAGTTCACAAAGCTTTCTTAAGGTTCCTCATTCACCTGACACTAACCCTCTTTGAAGCACAATTGTACGGTATTTGGGAGAGGAAAGTGAGCCATAAACAGCTGGCAATAACAAACGCTGAACAATATCTCTGCATATCCATCATTTGTTCTAACTCGCTTGCTGAGTTGTGGATTTCCAGCTGTTGGCATAAGTCTGACTGCCAGTGCATATATAATGAGATACTTCCTTCCTTAAACCTCTTTACTGCCTCTTCTTTAAACGAATACATGCTATAAAACAGTATACAGCCAAACCATAACAAAATGCATTAAACAACAATACGATAAGTACTAGATATGACAATAATGAACCAGGGCTTACCTTCTATGAGTTTGAAAACCTCAAGTTGTCATAATGTGCTGGAGTACTTTGACGCGCTGTTTGCTCTGTACCTGCTGGAGAGATCTCCCTGGTGTTTGCTCTAGTTAAAGATTTACTAATTTCCCTGCTGACTGACATTGGCCAACTGGTGTCATCATCGCAACAGCCTGTCAGGTGAACGTGCAGCTCAAGAACAGAGATCGATATCGAGGTATAATAGACGGTCAGAGTCCAATCTCTCTCGAAACAGATAGAAAGGAGGCCACTGTTGCTCAGCTCAAAACAATTTCAATGCTGTACCAATCAGGAACTGAGGAAAACCTCCACAGTCCAGGTTGGATCATAGATTTAAAGTCCAGGTTCATCAGCAATCGAAAGCAGATCATCTGAAGGTGTTAGTCGTGGTTCAGTGTTGTGTCTTGATTTAGTTCACAATTAATTTGCACTCACTCTTTTGAACAGTCTTAATACAAACATACAGACATGAATTAATAACCTATATCTATTTATCGATCTATCTTTGTCTTTGTTTTGTATCTAAGTAAATGACATTACAAAAATGAATTCAAAGGTTGTTTTTTGGCTTATTTATCTGCAGATTACAGGTGAACGAAAAGGGCTTTCATTTGTCATCCTTACACATTCATCATATTCACAGAGGCACAGTGCTGATCTGAGACGGATTACATGAGAGAATGAGTGTGTGTGGAAAAGCTCGTCACAACATCCTGAAACTGACGGACGCGATGTTGTGTCTGCGAAATGAGATGTTTAAGGATGACCAACCATAACACAACGCTATATTTACGGAATATGTTGAGACTGAACGACATGTGACTCCGGTTTCCTTCTGGATGTTTTTGGATGTTCGCTGAGAGTAGTGGACAAACAACAGCGTTAGCAAAACATGTGGTATCCCCATGTTTGATACGATTATATCAAATGAAAGAATGCTGGCAGAGCTTGCAGTGGTTCTTGTACATGTTTATACAACATGGGATCAACAGCTATTAATGCTGTGAATTTTCTGTGCGTTTTTTGAACATGGAAGACAATGTATCTGTCTGTTACTTTCCGATTGTAAAAAATTTATTAATGATAATGAGTCTAAACCATCCCACTGATGTTTTAGGTGTCAGGTGCCTGTTAATAAATTCAAATAATCGTATCAAGGGACATCTAAAACATTAGAACATAAGAAAGTGTCCAATCGAGAGGAGGCCATTCACTCCATCGTGCTCGTTTGGTGTCCATTAATAACTAAGTGATCAAGGATCCTATCCAGTCTGTTTTTGAATGTTCCCAAATTGTCTCTTCAGCCACATCGCTGGGGAGTTTGTTCAGATTGTGTGCCTTGATAAAGCACATGAATCCTAAAGAAGGTGTCCCTCAGATTGTTGGTCAGGAGTTCCTCTAGGGGGCAGCAGTGGTTGCTGTAGCTGGGGTTGTGTTTCAGACATCACAATGTTTCAGGCTGTGTACAGAATGCATAGCTGCAAAGTGAGCACACCCCCACCTCTCACTACACACGAGTGAAGGTGTCTGAGGGAGGATCTGATTACCACAAGGGAAATCGCGAAATTGGCAGCAGAGGGATGAAAGATAGGCCGTTGGGGATGTTCAGTGCCAGTCTGTTGGCATCAGGGTTGGGAAAATGATCAAACACAACACCACAACACTGTGTGAGTGTCAGACCCAGCAAGGAGCAGGCGTTCCTAGCATGCTCTGCTATGACATCTGTGTATCTGATCAAACATACGCAGTCTATGAAAATATTGTTCTCAAAGAAAGGCTGGGATTTCATAGCAAGTCCTGCTTTGCTTTCATTTTACGAGAGAGATACTTACAAGGCTCGTTGAATCGCAGCAGTCAAAAATAAAGTATTTAAGATGATTGTACGCCGGGGAAGCATAGTCAGCAGATTGATACTGGAATAAGCAAAAAGAGACACTGCTGTCTGCCAGTCGGGATGAATGCTGTCCAAATTGCAGTGAAAAGCAATCAAACGCCATTTCAAAAAAAATTCTGCAAAAGGAAATCCATTTCCCATAGTTTTACTCAAAGGGGACTTTTCAATGATTCTCTGTAAGAACTTAAGAAAGTGTCCAGTCGAGAGGAGGCCATTCGCCCCATCGTGCTCGTTTGGTGTCCATTAATAACTAAGTGATCAAGGATCCTATCCAGTCTGTTTTTGAATGTTCCCAAATTGTCTCTTCAGCCACATCGCTGGGAGTTTGTTCAGATTGTGACACCTCTCTGTGTGAAGAAGTGTCTCCTGTTTTCTGTCTTGAATGCCTTGAAGCCCAATTTCCATTTGTGTCCCCGGGTCCGTGTCCCTGCTGATCTGGAAAAGCTCCTCTGGTTTGATGTGGTCGATGCCTTTTGTGATTTTGAAGACTTGGATCAAGTCCGGCCGTAGTCTCCTCTGTTCCAGGGTGAGAAGGTTCAGTTCCTTAGTCTCTCCGAGTATAAACAGACAGCACCAGTATTTATCTACGCTGGTGTACAGAAAACACTTTATTCACACATTGATGCCCAGTCCTGAAATTGAGAGACGGACATTCAGCCATGAACACAAATGAGCCGCTCGCCTCAGTCTTAGTGTACGTCAGTCCTTGTTTCCACATTTCAAGGGTCCGTTCAGGAGACTGACGATGTTGCTGGTTTCTGTGATGTGGATCAGGCCTGGGACAATAAAAACGTTTTCTCCAGGGAGCTCTGAGAGATCCGGCTCTCCTGCGTGCGTCTCCGCAATATCATCTTGACCCAATCTGCGGTCCGTCGTACCGTGAAATGATTAATGACAGGCTAAATTATTTCGTATAGCAATTGGGATACGGAAAACAAAGACGCTTTCTCCTTGCAGCACTACGAAAACCACGGAGAGAACCCGCAGTGTATTGTAACTTTGTTTGCAATTTTAAAAAGGGTTATTTAAAAATTATTTATTTATAACAAGAGTCAATGACCCCCACAACCAGATATTTCCACCAATTTAGATTGTCTTGAGATGTTGGCATCTAAACACCCGAGAGTGACTAGTACCTGAACACCCTGCTGAACAGAAATATATCATTTTAAATTACCTTCAAATGTCACAGTTTTCATGACATGAATGGCACTCGCTGGCCACTGAGCCCAAAGCAACAGTACTTTCCGTCTGAGTTGACCGCAGTTTTGACTGTCGAAGGCCTCGTTTCCCAGCGAGGTATGAAGGAGCAAGCCACGATGGAAGTAAAATGTTGGGGGTTAGTTCAAGTACAGTGCAGTCTGTCCACAAAGAAATTCACTTCTGTTAAGAGATGTGAAAGCCCCCCAATACCGACTGAGTTGTGCTGCACCGATCATCCCAGTACTGACCCGGCACAGCCATGCAGATCTTATTTTATTTCATACCAGTTACTAAAGTGTGAATTATAATTAAATGTAATTGGTTCCTATTCATCACAATCATTTTTGTACTGCCTTATGGCTGAATTCCTTCGTTTTGTATATACTAAGTGTTGTGACCTTGTGTTTTGAAATTTTATTTGTAACATTTGTTTTGTAAAGCGCGTATATGACCATTAGACAAAACCACACAGCTGTGTGTTTCCCTCGTGCACAAAAAAAAACTGCAAAAATAATAAGTTTGGCAATCATAACAGGAATAAGGATGTGGTTTAAGTCAGCTAATTACCGGTTGATTTTCTGTATGAGAGTCAAGAGTACGGAAAGAAAAGCAAATAGAAAGACCCTCTGTTTTCCTGCCCTGATGGGTCTCGAGTGTAAACTATTAAGGATGCAGGTGAGCAACACAATTACCATCAGACTAGTGCCACAGTGTTTATCCCATTGTGTTAAACAGTGTGCGTCTGAAAATGGGATTATTGGAGAGATTGTGTGTTAAGAATTCTAAACAAATAACCTTCATTGGCGTACGAATATTATTAAGTGTGGAAAGCGTTCAGGTTGACGTCCTCTCTCTTTGCTGCTGCTCGGACACACAACACCGGCTACACATTTCAGTACCAACACACTCCAGTAATTGGGGATTTAACTGGTCATTTCCTCTGTGCTGCAGTAGGTCGTTATGATCTCTCTTGTGATTGGTGCACTGCTTTGTAAAAGACAGACTTTGGTTCAACTCGTTAGTTCTTTGGAGGCGTTGATCCAGTCGGCGCCACATGAGTGACTGAGTTTCGCCACCAGAGAGAGAGATTTCATACAATTTATACTGACATCGGAAAGTGAGACGGGAGGGAAGCACGGCAGCCAGGGTTAGAGACTGGAAACCAATCAAATGTCAGAAAGGGCTCTTTTCAACATAATTCACTCATTCTCTAATAAGTTTGGTGTAAAGTCGTGCACCACACTCTTAAAATAGTTCAGCCAGGCACATGTGCAATAACTCCCTTGTTAGGAGGTCTGTCATGAAGGACTAGGGGACCAGGTTGGAAATCTGGCGAGTTGACACAAGTGGACAAAAGAAGAATTTGTGATGCTGGTTAGTAGAGAGACGGGTGAATCATTCCCAGTCCTAACGCCCAGAGCCCACTGTGAGATGTGTGTGTGCGTCTCGGTGGTTTTTTCCGTTGTTGTCTCTGCTTGTCCGTTGGCCTTGAAATGCAGAACACACAAAACAAGGAAGAAAAGGAACAATGACACAAATAAGCTTGCTTTCTTCCGTGACACTTTCCAGCTGAGGTGAAGAGGCCATCGCTTTGCATTTCAGATTTCTGGGTTCGAGTAATTACTCGACTCCCTGTCTCTCAGCAGGCTTGGGGTTTGTGGTTTGCGAGGACTTATCTTTACAGCACACAAGCCCCGGCATCTGAAAGTTATTGTCAGGGACAAAGAGGCCCATAGACACCATTGATTGCCTTAATTTTCAAGGCACCACGTTGCACACTGTCAATGAGATTATATTCCCACAACCTGCTGATGTGCAGAGGTTTTACCTGCGGGAAAGTCCCTCTGGGAAAGTCTGAGGCCGGGGACTTGATTCCTGCAGAACAAGGGCACTAGTATCCTGTCATCTGTGGCTGAAATTCAAGACCTTAGAGAGGTGATTGTGGACAAATTCAAGCAACAACACTGCCAGTATAAACAACTCTGCAGATTTATATGAACAGGTGGTTTGACAGCTACTTCTGCTTCTTTGTGATTGTTGACTCTTTCACAGCTGGTTAAGTTTGAGTGAGATGTGATCCTGAATGTAGCATCTGAAGTGCTGGGTGGGCCATACAGCACTTTTATTATTGCAATGGCCACCTGGAGAAATGCACCTGCTTAAAACGGGGTGAATTGGGTTAAAGCTTTTACTATCTTCTAATTTTATGAATCGCACTATTTCAACGTTCAAATCAAGCGTCTTTGGGCTGCCAGACTCTCTTCTACAGATGATTTGTATAGATACATCTTTATTCGCAATTTGTTCTGTGATGTCCGATGGCTTTGTTTAAATGGTTTGATTCCCCAAAGCCTTTTTAAATATGCGATAGTTTCACATTCAACGTTTTTAAGAAAAGCTGCAATGGAAGGTGAAAGTATATAATGCGGCCCTTAAATAATAATACCATCATTGTAGATTGAACGTGTAGGAAGCCCAGAGCAAGGGCAAAACACATACTTGTCCTAATCCAGTGAATTTGCAAACCAATTTAAAAACCTTAAACACACAACCTCAGTGATTGTCATATCCTATAAAGAAGTTTATGATTATTCCGAATTTTTCTGCGCTATAGTTTTTGTGTCCGTCTTTTTGGGGATGGGCATTATTGAGCCAGCTTTGTGTTTCATATTGAACATATTTTACGTTGTGTTCAATCAGTATGTGGTAAACTTGGACAATGCTAAACGTCTGTCAACATTCGAGAAGCAATTTCATAAGAAAAGGTTTTCGGGACACAATTGAACAATAGGCATCCCTGACGTGTAATCAATGACTGAAACCTGTTTTAATTATTTCCATCTCCCTCAGTGTTGTGCGCTGGATATACAGTTCCCTTTACCACCAGACATATGCTGAGCAGCCACTTAGAAACTGCAACAATTAACCGCATTGTGTTTTACTTGTATTAGGATTACCAAAGCAGTCTCCTCCAGAAATTGCAGTTATTTATCCCTCTGCATTGGAAATCGGAAACATGTGCTCCGCCAGCTGGGGCAGGCAGCGAGAGCCGGCCTCTGCGTCTCCCCACATCGTCGACATTAATTTCATGTGAAAAAGGCAAGAGAAAAAGAAAGAAAAACAACATAAAAACAGCTGTTTCAAGTAAAGGAGATGGTTATTAAGTGGGTGTCACATTACTTCTATTATTTTAATAGTCATATTTCAAAGTGCACGGAAAACAAAAACCCCTGACTCCTCTAAGAGAACAAAGACCACAGTGAGAACGTCGTGCACTAAAATAGCATCCTCTGGGTCACGGGAGTCAAAGAACAACAATAGGTGGTGCAAACAACTGGTTTTGCATTGGCCCTAACTCCCCCGTGGGCAGAAACATGCATATTTCCTAATTTAAAAGTTCTATCACAAAAATACAGTAGGCACGACGGAGACCTGAGACGTCTGATAATTGTAGGAAAAATGGGACTCCTAGATTGCTGCTGCCCGGTGTTTTGTTTCTGAAACCGCAAGACGTACCTTAAAATACATGTTGTTCTCCTTAAATCCTGATATAATTACGTTCTGTGGAGGACAACGCCTACACAAGAAGTCATCTAAAAAAGTCAGAAGACGAAGAAGTAGAAGCAGAAATAGATTTGCAGATGAATACGGTTTTGAAAGCATTCTGTTTGTGTTGTGAAAATAATCCCGATGAGGCTGAGGCACGGATGCAGAAAAAGCAGAGCAGACGACTTGATAAGATGCCCATTAATTACGGGGATGAACCAAAGCTGTCTGAAAGAAATTGTGATTTGTGCCGAAGGCTTCTGTTATTTGGGTTAATGCAGCATCTCAGCAATTCAAATCCATATATTAAATCTATCTACAACCACACCTGTCCTGTCCCAGCTGAACCCTGCCTGGCTGTCACTCACCACAATGATGTGATGAATGATGAGGTTATTAAATATGGATAGACAGATGGATAACATCCACAACCTTTTGAGAAATTAACACACTATTCTTAACAGATCAACATGTATATGTATGTTGGAGAGAGGATGCTACATTGAACGTGATGACACCTAAGTGTTGTCTTTCTGTATGATTTCATATTGATCAAGGTTTGTTTATATCAAATCGAATTGAGAACAAGGGCAGTGATGTTCAGACTGTACAATGCACTAGTTAGAGCTCATCTGGATACTGTGGACAGTTCTGGGCTCCACACTTCAAGAAAGATATCGCTGCTCTAGAGGCAGTTCAGAGGAGAGCAACCAGACTTATTCCAGGTCTGAAGGGAAAGTCCTACTGAGAGACTGAGGAACTGAACCTTTTCACCCTGGAACAGAGGAGACTACGTGGGGACTTGATCCAAGTCTTCAAAATCCTGAAAGGCATCGACCACATCAAACCAGAGGAGCTTTTCCAGATCAGCAGGGACACACGCACCCGGGACACAAATGGAAATTGGGCTTCAAGGCATTCAAGACAGAAAACAGGAGACACTTCTTCACACAGAGAGGCGTCACAATCTGAACAAACTCCCCAGCGATGTGGCTGAAGAGACAATTTGGGATCATTCAAAAACAGACTGGATAGGATCCTTGGATCACTCAGTTATTAATGGACACCAAACGAGCACAATGGGGTGAATGGCCTCCTCTCGATTGGCACTCTCTTATGTTCATATATACATTATGAATGTCCCAGAGGTCAAATGCTAGCTAGAGCTTCAATGGGAAGCCATTAACACCGACTCCTCTGAATGTGAGTCGAAACGTCTATTCTGCAGAGCTCAAGTGTGCTCAGGCCTTCCCGTTTGTCCTCCCACATATGCAGGACAGCAGTGTTTGCAGTCTAAACAAGCCGGGTAACAATCAGACCAGACAGCGCGTTTCATTAAAATGTTTGTCCGACTTTAGCTGCCAAGTCAATGTATGTTTATACAATTCGCCTTGTGAGCGAATCGCTTAACAGAGAAACTGGGCTGGAGCGCCACAACACCGAGGAACAACAACAACAATAAAACAACAAAACAAGGTGTGCAATGAGAACTTTCCCACTCGGACATTCCTGAAGGTTCCTGTGTTGTCTTTTCACTTGCTTTGCTCCAACCCACTGCTAAGCGAAGTTGATGATGTACTGTATCTACAGCCGGGGAGTCTCTGGAACAGCTGGCATCAGTTATCCTTCAGAGTCTTCTCCTGAGACCTGGGCCTGCTGCCAACCATACGCTGAGCAGATATAATAATTAAGACCGACGCAGCCCCAGATACACACTGCGAACACAGGACTCGAGCCCAGAAGAACAGAGACGGGGAGACTGACAGAGCAGCATGTTTAGGATACGTGAAGCCTCCTCAGACATGTGTTTGACTTTGAGTCTGACGGAGAAGACTGACTCCGGGCAGGGGTGCAATTCCAGGGGAGATTACTAAATAAACATCCACATTTTCAGGAACACTGAAATACAAATACTTCTAAAGCCCGAGGCTCGACCAAATCATAACGTTGACCTACCCCCGATATAATCCAGGATATACATGAATTGTTTTCAGTGAACCCTCTTTAATATTATGGTTAATCCAGTCTTTCTTGGAGGGGTGATCAGTAAAGATTCCTTACATTATTTCTGTTTGCCATATTTTCTGTTAACCCATTATTCAATATCTAACCTTTACACAACATAAAAATGATCCCTGTACGTTCCTAATTCACTTCTGTTCATTTTAATGTGACTTGCGTTGGAGAAGGCGTGTGTCAATGTGTGTGGCATTTCCCAAGACAATACACATTAAAAGAAAGAAAGAAAAGGAAAAAGAAAAAAGCTTTTGTCCACTGGGAACCATAATTTACTTCAAAGAGATGATGTAAGTGGTAGGTAACATCGTAAAAGAAAAAGAAGTACAATTAGATTAGTGTACAAGATTGTAGATTAAGTCTAATCGAATTAAACCTAATTTATCGTCTATGCAAGATAAGTAATTCTTCCACAGATAATGCTAGCAGAAAAAGACAGATATCTCAAGAGAGGAAGATAAGGAGACTTGTAGACAGGGCCATTTGTATCTGTGATAACAGTTAATAATTTCCTTTGATAACTTCCATCTGATGTGGATCAGCTTTGAATGATTTTAGAGTTTCCCTAGGAGTAAACCGCTATCAGTTCTAATTTTGATATTTATAGATGGCCAGTGTGGATAATCACAGTGTTTAATATGTTCCTTTTCTTTGACCGGTAAAACCTGAGGTGACCGTAAGTGACTTCTTGTGATGTCATAATGTGATCTTAAATTTTTGCAGTTCCAAATTAGGATTCCAGGTCAGGGATTTACTGTTTTTGCAGGTATTGAAGAGAGGTGTCATGATCATGTTTGCATTCATCATTGTTTGGACAGCTTTCAAAGATTTAATGCTTCAAGGGCAAGGATGGTTCCTGCCCAAATTAAAGTCAACCAGTCTTTCAAAATGGTGCTAAAGAGTACAAACTCTTCTCCACACTGGCAACTTTAACGATTCGCTTTCTGAAGAGTTTGTGGTGGAGCAGAACATTTTGAGACTGACTCTTGGGAGTTATTCTTCAGCTGTGTCAGAAATGTTTATGTTTACATCAGCAGGATATACAAGGCTTTCAGGAATGGAAATCAAATTGCTACCATTATCACAAAGTTAGGGATGGTATGCAAGCAACAGTTCCAGGCTGGTGAACACAATATAGCATTGTGTATATCTTACATATTACTAGAAAAATTCTGCAATTATGTTACTTCTATGTTTCCTTAAGAAGACATCTCATTAAAATCACAATGTTATCAATTTCTGAAACCAGGCCAACAGCTTAATTTGTAAAAAGGTATTAAAATATAGTTAGAAATATCTTTGCTGCCAATTCTTGAGCTGTCCAAAGTGCTGAAATGTAAGGTCTTACGAAATAGATGCGTGTGTCTGCAAGATATGTTTCCTATAACAATGGAAAAGGAAAAGCAAACAAACAAACCATCTCACCTGAATACAGAAGAAAAACTATGTGCTTCCGATCAAACCTTTTCATAACAAAATGCACGAGGAAATAAAGATTGAGTCATACGAGTCTTTCTTTATCAGATAAATTCTTCCAGACATAGTCAATCGCTGTGTATATTTACCCATAGAAAGCAAAGTATACAACAGAGAGAAAAAGCCACAAGTTAACACATTGTTGTAAAAGATTCCTCGGGATTGCAGACCACTCCATATTTTAATTGGCACTATGTAAACAATTGTGGGCAGATGTTATGACTAAGATTAATAGCAGCGGTCTGGAAGCCAAAGCCATAAAACTGCATTTTGTGGTCCCTGACTGAAAAGAAACTTCTGTTGACTATCCAAAGGAGCCCTTAAGGGACCCTAAACCAGTCCGCAGTCACCTTGAACACCTTTTTCCTTTTAAGATATGGCCAATAACCATAAATATGATATGGGTAAGCAAACACTACCTCATTGTGATCAGACGCAGTGTGGATAATCAAAAACAAACTCGATGCGGAGTTCTAGTACATCACCATGGAAGTTTTTAAATGTTTTATTTGGTCACGCATGACTCATTGACTCTACGGTTCGTTTCGAAGGGTTTTTAAGAACATTCTCCAAAATTAAAAAAAGACATGTCAGAAAATTACACCAAATATCCAACTTTGAACTTTGAAGTTTTTCTTTATATAGTTCCAAAACATACAAACATTTAAATGAGTAAATGGCGTCAGGATAATGGCATCCTGGGACAATCACTGGAATATCTCATCTGAGCCCTTTAAACACTTTAAAATTCAAGAAATAACACTTTCAGGGTCAATTTGTTCAAACTTGTGGATTCTCCTTCACTTGTCGACTAATAGCTGATAAACAGATAAACTGACCTAACCCTAAACTGATAAACATTATAGACAGTACAGTAGAAATCAATACACAAATGTAATGAAAATGTTTTTAGATACAGATAAATCCATCCCTATCCATAGGGTTTTAATTGATTGTCATGATATAATAGTCTCCTTAATATGCCTTTGGAGTCAGAGAGACTGGTTATGGCTGAAGGCTTTGTGAAAAATGTAAAACGACACTTTAAAATGCCAGTCTTGATAAAACTCTTATTTTCCGGCTTAATCGTGACTTTAATCATCTCTGTTAGAAAGAAGGATGAACCTAATGATGAGTCGGTACACGTTTTTTGTGGCTGTCATGCCTAAATCAATTTCTCATCCCAGGTTTTTCTCAGAGACATGCTGTCTTGGTGAGACATCTTAAATAAACACCCAACGATGGCCTCTAAACCCCTGAAACAAAGGAGAGGAGACATGATACCATAATTACTGGCTCTGAGTGCTGCCTTCCTCCCAGGTCTCAGTGATGCCCTCCAGGCACCAACGTTGGGCTCCGTCTGGTGGGCTGCACGTTAACAACCGGTGGCCAGGCGGACAGCCCCCAGCCGATGAGGATGAGTCCTGCTATGAATGGGGAAACACAGCAGGAAAGTAAAAGGTGAAGGGTTAACTCAGCCCTTTGTACCCGTGAGAGAAGGGGCTGGTGATGCCATCCCCGTCTGATTAAGGGTTTGCATACTGAACATTTCGCTCGGAGGGATGGGAAGGACGGGGGAGAGACTCGTGGGGATTGATTTCTGAGTGTGGAATGAAAATTGCAAGAGACGTGGGGGGAAACCCAAGCTTTTGAGTGGATAGCTCTGCCCTTCTGAGTTATGATCATCTCGGGGGAAGCGATATAGAGCTCCCTGCCCTACAACACTACAAGAAGCACACACATCGACAGTGTGACATTATCACTGCCTTTGCCAGGAGAAAAATAACAATCTCGGCTCCAGGGTCACTTCGTGTAACTTTCCCGAAGTTCTCACACAACAAAAGCGATTCGGTTCAATTAGACAAAACAAAACCTCATCTCCTTTGACTGTAAGATTCATGCAGTTAGGAAATGACATACTCGGTTTTCAGGCATTGTCACCTCATGAAATCGCTGGGCAGCAATGATGTCATACTGTTCATGTGTGTTTTTATGTTCAGGTAGAGGAATTCGCCACCTGTGGTCACTACGGCTCCCATTATGTGACTGTTAATTCTGGCAATACAGAGATGGGTGGTGGACATTTATCTCAATCGTTTTAAATGCTGGTCATTGCATTGGTTTGATATAAGCCCGTGGCATTTACAGATTACTTTGACTAAATTAACACAATGTTTATGATGGCCCTCACAAGCAGCATTTGGGTTTAGGTCTGTTTGCAATATTTTATTGAACCAAACAATGCACTCCCTTTTTGTGAATATATTACACTGCCTGGATTTGTTTACATCTCATCCACATATAAGATGTCCTATTGGAATGGTTTGCCAGTCATTGTGTAGCGATTGAGATTAATTACTTACAATAGCCAGGATCAATAGCAGCTCACAATAGTTAGGATCAATCAGCCTGCTGTTGATTTCAATGGGCCGTAGTGCTTGGTATCTATTCTGAACCTCACTGCAGTATCGAACACCTCACCACTGCACACAGGATTGCTCTTCCAAATATTACACAATGACCTAATTCTGTTTTAAAAGTTAAAACTGGTAACTTTTTATCATCTGCCTACGAAGTACTTATATTTTATGAGAACAGAAGGCAGTGATTTCTGAATTCTACCCCCCGCACTTTTCAGACCAATACCAAAATTACTATTCATTGTGGTTCAGCACTTGCTAAACCCCAGCATTATGGCTCCAGAGTCTATTGTTTTAGGAAAAAAACACATCTTGTACTATTCTTTTTATAATGTCTGTGCAGAACAAGGTTTAATTGGCCAATGACAACAGTTCTAAGTTTGTTCCTGCCCTATAAGGTCCCAGATTGTGAAGGCAAATCTTTTAGGACATTCCCCATTCAAAGCAACCTGTTTCTTATCCCATGACACACACGGCCCACATGAAACGCTAACCGCTCCAGTGACCACAGCTTTGTGTTGCTTAATGTGCCTGTCCTTTATTTTCTGGTGGTGGCTTTCTTGTGTTCCCTTGCTAGATGGAGAACATGCCTTTTTGGTTAAATAGCACTTTGGTGTTACATAGACCTCTTTTTAACTTTGTTTCATTTCACAACAGTCCCCCTGCCTTTTCTGCTTTTTGAAAACAAACACAACAGAGTTGTAATACAGGGCTGTGGTTGTTGCCAATAACTGAGCACTGACAGAGCAATTAAACACACAGTAGTGTCTGGATTTACTGCGACACTTGATCATGCTCTGTCTGTGTGACTGTGTGTGTAAATTCAGAACGCAGACACTCGGTCCTCGACTCTGGAACAAGCGCTGCAACTCCGGCTTATATTTCTCATCGTTCGCAGACTTGAGATGTCAAACCTTGGCAATTTGTTTGTGCTCGTGTTGTTCCAATATCCATGGATACACAATGTTCTCGCTCTGTATAAAACTGGGCATCACAGGGAGGTATTATTTACTTGCTAACAGCTTTCATTGCTCCCCTTTGGAGCCTGGCTTAGGGAAGGGCTACTGTAAATGACTCGAGACAGTTTGGAGTTAAGTGTGAGATAAAATATCAGTGTACCCGCCAAGGAATACATCATTTGAACCACAACAAGCCTCAGGCCTTAAATTGGATAATCCAATACTTTTTTGTAAACATCTAATATCAGGGCTGGTGTCTGTGTTTCCATTAGGTGATACTAATTAATCTAAAGCTGTAAGTTTCTTTTCATTTTGACCACTGCAGCTTGTATGATTCAGGGTATAGTTTGGATGTATAAAGTCGTCACCAGTTTCAGCTCCTAGATGAAGGCCTCAACAAGAGCAACTTCTGAAATCAACCTCATCCATCTTCTACAGTAAACATCTTCATTACAACTTGGAAGTCCATGCTGCTGTCTATGCTGTCTATATTCTCCTGATGGCAGATGTCTCTTGCTTCACTTCCAGCCCATGTTCTCCTCCCTATTCTCTTTATTTTTAGGAGCAAGCATCTCGCCATGCTTCTTCAGGTCTTCTGACATTTTGTACCAATTAATTAGCGGTGCAAGTAGTGCATCTTTACAGGAGTGCAGACCAGACACATCAGATTGAAGACGTTCTATTAAAGATATGTAGGAAATTTCCCTCACCTCATTTCACTGGAGGTGTAAATGCTCAGTAGGGCTTGTGCGTTACATTTAAGTTGGAAAATAGTAAAATAAAAAATGTTATAAATGTTCTTCATAAAAACTGCAGCCAAGTGACCTAATAACATCAAAGTGGTTCGTCAGGTTTGTCAATGGTGTCTCTGCTCTGTGAGGGGATATAAAAACTGCGTCAATGATCCCGACTGTGATCTCCAGCCTGCATTGTTTCTGTGGGATTCGAAATTTCCGCAAACTTAATTAAAAGCCAAAACGTACATCTGACACTTCAGACATTACACAATGAAATGTGAAACTTGTGAAGTTATAGCTTCAGAAATTAAAGCCCAAGTTATAAAACCACCCTCGTGTGCTTTGAAAATGTCCAGTTGAAAATGGTCACTCAGAGATTGAATTTTGTGGTCTAAATTACAACATTATGGAACATACCGCAAAACACTTTTAAAACCGTTAACACAACAGCAGGGACCAACACACCCTTTTCCCTTTTAATTAGTGGAGCAGCTAGTTCTTGCTCTGCCATATAGATATCTCTTATTTTTAAGGAGTGCTAGAGTCCGTGGTTTTGGGTGCACTGAGGTCAGAAGCCTGTTGGGAGTCATAAGGGTGGCTTGGAGGCTCCCCATCCTCACTACACTTTGGGGTGGCATAGTCGGAGAATTTAAGGGAATTGTAAAGGGAATTTAGGACCAGAAAAGTAATCCTCAACAGCTGTGTGTCGTTGATGGATATTTACTGTATTAATCAGTAGGATGTTCACTCTTGTGCACAAGCAGAACGTTACATTGCACACTTTACACAGACAAGGGAGAAGCCATTGAACCCAAGATGATCCAGAAGATGGTGATTGACACGACAAGAGTAAGACAAGCACAGAGGAGTGTGGGATGGCCAGGCAGTCAGCTCAGGGGTGTGGAAGATAACAATGCCACCACACGCTGCTCCAAACCGCACTCACTGAGCTGTGCTCCCTTGATTTGAATCACAGTTCCAGTTGTGTCACAGTGGATGGGAAATGCTTATTTTGAGATTCATAGCATGTATAGGATTTCACGCCATGTCCGTGTTTCAGGGAGGAAGAGGGTTAACACAAAGCCAGGAAAGCTGAACTGGCAAAAAAAGGCTTAACGTTGATAAAAACGACTCATAGTTGTGAACCTGCTTGGTTTCCATCACATCGAGTCCAAACCAAAAGCTTCCAGTATTGAAGGGGGAAAGTGTGTGCATATTGTGTACACATTTTAAGCTTTAAATTCTCTTGTCAACAAAATTACATTACACATAATTTTATTCCCCTACAGAGGTGGAATCTCAATTGTGTGGAAACAGGTGATTCAAAGTTATTTTGCTCTTCTTTCAGTCGGATGTTTGTATCGATTACCTTGACACTTACTTATGTAACAATCAAATTGCTGGTAGGGATCAGTAAAAGTGGCATCAGTGACAGAAAGTCACTGATAAATTACCACGGCTGGAAAAGGCCTGCCCAGCAGACAGAGAAATGTATCCCGAGAGCACCCTGTGTCTCTGTGACCTGCTCATTGAAACAGAGCTGCCCTCTCTACCTGACAGAGGAAGGATGTCTCCTGAGCCGATGAGATCTTGGCGTCCCCTTTGTTGTTTGCAAAAACAAAAAGAAAGAAAGAAGTTCTAGGCCGTCGCGGATAACAATGCCGTCTGCCGAGCCGTAGAGACGTGCCGTCACAGAGCTGGCTCCCTGGTGCAGACCACTGGGGTGGGGCTCTGTCTCTCTCCCTCTCTCTCTGTGTGTTTGGTGGACTGGGGAGTAGTTGATTACTTATAATGGCAGGGCGAACAACTTCACTTCCGCACTGTGGCCGTTTGAAACCGTGAGCCTTGCAGATCATTCATTCATTCATTCATTCATTCACTTTGGGGTCCATTGTGTGTCGGCGCTCGGCGAAGGGAAGGTGGAACCCATAAGGGATCGTTGTCAAGGGAACAGCATTTTGTTGTAAATAAACTGAAATAAGATAAGAGGCACAGTAACCCAAAGACTGCAGTTAATCTAAGAGTGACAAAATACTTGTGGAATGTGGAGCCGGAGGATTCTATCAAATGCTGGCTCATCGATTTAATTTCACTTTCTAATTCAATCTGCTTTTGCAATTTCAGAAATAGGAACAGATAGTGCACTGTGGTATTTTCTCAAGTTCTCCATCACTTAAATATATTTTGTTAAAATAGTTACAAACCATTTCAGTGTTTAGTTATGAATAAATTCAGTTCTGAAAAATATTTGTACTTTCTCCTGAATAACTGGTTTGTGAAAGGAATGCTATATATCCGAACCCTGAGGGCATTCATTCACTTTGATTCCCCAATATGACTCACTGTTCATTTTGCTGCTGTCAATCCAGGGCCACAGAGGTCTTGCTGGGAGGACTGTGAATAAATGTGAAGAGATGAAAGAATGGAAAAGTGTGCCATCTCAAAGCCAAATTAAACTGAAATGGACAGCCCCACGATTCCTCTGTAACTCTCTATGGTTGATCTTGACAATGCTTGTAAAATTGCAAAAGCTGTACTAACATTGTCACACTTATTTTGAGTAAATTATGCTTTTGCCCTTCTTACACAGTCAAGTTTAGTTGTCACGTGGCAGACATCTTGACAAAGCATAGAAGAGCAATGACCGGGGTGGGGAGACTCTCTGGGGAGATCTATACTGACCATGGAGATCACAATATCAGATCCCCTTTGACAAAAAGTTTTATGAACGTGGCCTACAAACACAGTCATTGCAAAAGGGCAATACCTCTCACACTGGGGCAATAACTGACTTTTCACAATACATCAGCACATTTGTCTGTAACTGTGAGTTAAAGCAGCACAAGATTGACATTTATATTTATACTTCCTATATAAAGCAAGATTAAAGCAAAATAAGTGCTGGAGACCTTTTCGTTTTTATTTAATCTAAGGACTCAAATCATTTAATTTTATTCATTTAATGAATAAGTGTCTTCTTAGGTTAATATTAAAAATCAGATCTGAGCCAAGTATGATTATACAAATATCATTCATAAAATATTCAGATTGTGTTTTTTCTCAGATGCCAATCTTTACACTGTACATATTATTGGCGTAAGTTCGCAAAAGTGTCCCGTGTTTCCATATTCTTCTAACATGGATCCCACACAATACTGAGATTGTGAAATGCAAACAGAATGGCTTTTGTGCCCAGGATAGGACAGACACAACTCTCAACGCCAACACCACAAACTCACAACAAGTACAGTGCAATCAGCTGGTGTAATTGCTGCCTCGTGATTGGAGGAGTTCCTCACTGACTCCACCCCCGAGGCCAGCATTCGAGGAAGAGTTCAGCCAGTTGTGTGTTGCTGTCTGTGAGTTTCAATCCACAGTTGGGCTGGTGGCAGAGTTTTGATCTAACAC
This sequence comes from Amia ocellicauda, assembly GCF_036373705.1. Classification (NCBI taxonomy): domain Eukaryota; kingdom Metazoa; phylum Chordata; class Actinopteri; order Amiiformes; family Amiidae; genus Amia; species Amia ocellicauda. Next base: position 33,819,197 of record NC_089862.1, on the reverse strand, counting down.
AGCAACCCTTCAGGCTCATATGACATACCGTTTTAAATATGGAGGCATTACTGTTAAACCCCATCCTTCAACTTGTTTTCTTTTATAATTACCGTCCCTGGATGTGCACTGCAGGAGATTTGAAGCCTGCATTCAAGGTCATGTGAGTATCATTAGCAATAATGGAAAAATTGCGAGGGGATTACATTGCTGGGGTTAAAAAGGAACCAATCTCATATGTTTTCAAGTCTTCACAAAAGCCGAAAAGAAAAGAAAGGACCAGTCTTTCTTGTTTTGTTTTTTCACACATGCTGATGGCTTCCGAGACAGGAATCAATCCTGGTGGAGCAGCTGCAGAGCTGAAAAATTACCCCTCAACCAACGTGCTTCGCTTCCTTCCCTTTAAAAGACTCGAAAGAGGAAATAATTAAGCTTTTAACCAAAGGAAACCATTTGTAATAAAAGACGCCAATAAAAACAATGCAGATTTAAAGGATAAGAGGAGGCATTAAGGATCCTTATGATGTATCATCTTTGTTACATCTTCCAAGACCCATATTGATTCAAACTGTGCTGAAAGGGAGTCAAATAAACCCTTGCTTATGATTCTGCTTAGCGTAGCATGCGCATACAGCATCTGTGTTAATAATAATATTTGAGAAACACAGGGCACCCATAAACCAGATGTGAATAAACCTTGTATGATTCTCTGGAACACAACAAGAGGGGAAAGTATAATTGCTTCCAGAGTATCAAGTTTCATTGCAAATGAGAAAGCAACACTGGAGACAAGGTGACAAGGAAACAGGATGCATATTTCTTTGTGTGTACTGCTTTGGTTGTTGAGTCAAGACATTGTTCAGTGTGTATTCTTGGAAGGTGTGTCTCAGGTTCATTTCTTAATATCTTGATCATGGGAAGTAAACAAAAAACTAAAGTAGCTGGTTTCACATACACAATTAGTGAACATAGAACATGAGAAAGTGCCAAATCGAGAGGAGGCCATTCACCCCATGGTGCTCGTTTGTGTCCATTAATAACTAAGTGATCAAGGATCCTATCCAGTCTGTTTTTGAATGTTCCCAAATTGTCTCTTCAGCCACATCGCTGGGGAGTTTGTTCAGATTGTGACGCCTCTCTGTGTGAAGAAGTGTCTCCTGTTTTCTGTCTTGAATGCCTTGAAGCCCAATTTCCATTTGTGTCCCCGGGTGCGTGTGTCCCTGCTGATCTGGAAAAGCTCCTCTGGTTTGATGTCTTGCACTCCTTAACCTAAAATAACCTTAGGTAGTGAAAATAATGAAATTACCCATCAAACTCAACCTGAAATATTGATCAATTAACATTTGTTGATGAATGCAGCCAAAAAAATGCTACAATTTCCCGTTAGCAGTTTTTGTTTGTTTTGCAAGAGTTGAGAAAGAGGAAAAATAGATCGCAGAGTTTCAGCTTTGCGTGAACATGGCTTTAAAAGTTAGAAGTTACACCCTGAACGCAATGTATACCTAAAACAACAATAGCCTTGTTCTTTGTTTCATATGTAAAGCAAGCCGACCACAGGGGACCTTCTCTGTAACTAGAAGAAATCAGTGAACTGATCAACATACACACTCAACCCACCCCATGTTCTTGTAATATTATAATAGAGGTCAGTAATAGAGTCAGTGATTTTGTCTAATAAATCCTATTGAAGCACTAAAATAATTAAATAAATGCTTGGTTAGTCCTAAAAATCTGTAGCAGTTTTCAGAGACACACCTATAAACGCGTGCAATGCTAATCTGATATGCAATTACATGTGGGATATTTCCTATTAGAGATATGTAACTCTCCTGAGATCTATGAAGAGGTGACTGGGCTTGCATACATATCTAAAAGACAATTTTACAGCCACAGCAGCTTCTTTGTTTGGCAGGGGTCCTCTTGCTTACTTTGAATACTTTGTTTCTGATTAAATTTTTATTTTAGTAACAGGCTATAAAGGTATAGCTCAAAGTATATCTGGTGTACCTAATGAGATACAGCTTGATGATAAAGTAACAAGTAACTTCTAAGACCTCTGTGGAAGCAGTATGTTTAAAGCAAAGAATAAAGACTTGCACGACCTTTGCAACTCATGATTGAATTCTGCTGAAAGGCACAGGGTTCCAGTCCAATATGGCTCCTGCAAGAGACTAAGAAAAAACAAAAATAGAAACCCAATGGAGTGTGTGTTGTGGGTCACACTCACGCACCGAGCCACTTCGAGATCAGACTGTTGATTGAGACCAAACACTGCCTGCCACAATACCTCAACTTGCATGCTCTTTATTTGGATCTATAATCTGAATGGTCTAACACAACAACAAACACTCGCTGTGTTTCTCTCATTGTTTGAAGGGAATTCTGACACACCATGTCATGTGTTAGACATGTGAAATCAAAAGATTATCACTTTCTTTTCTCCGCTAGTTTGAATGGCTCCTGACTGAAAATGGGTTTGCTGCCCATATTCACATAATCCAACATGCCAGTCAGGTTGATCTTATTCAAACACAAGACTGACAGTAGCAATTATATGACCACCGTCGACAAAAACAGAGCAATCAATCAGTAACTTCCCACCTGTTAACCATTAGAAATGGATGTAATGTGCAGAATAATAATTACAGGTTCGGTTTGATTTTTAAGTTTAGGATTTGCTTCACAGTTACCTATCGAGAGTTTTGCCAAATATGTAATCTGTTAGATAAGGACCCACAATGGAGAGAGAAACACTTTTGCCAGAAAACTTGTAGCCTAAAAATATATCACGCTTGGCATGACAAGAACCAGATTTGCAGGAGAACATCTAAACCCCATGTGATGACTGACAACATATCATCCTTTTAGCTGCCTCTGAAACACTGCTGGACTGTAAGTTTTCCTTGGAACACAGATCAAAAACGCTTGAACCCGAGGCAATGATGGTCAGTCTCTCTTCTCCTCTGGTTTTTTGGCAACTCAGAAATCGACCCATCATGTTTTAGAGGATGGCAGAGCAATCGAGACAGAACGGACTACATGCATTCTTAAACATTTAAATAAGTCAACTTATTTTGATGTTCCATCAAGAACACGCCAACAGGGAATTATTTATTTCAGTAATGGGCTTTTTCTAGTATAAAACAGGATAACAAAATACTACATGTGAATTAATGGATTTTCTGTGTTTGCCTAAATACCCTGTTTTGTCTTGATCCAGACTCATCCATCTCTGCATTATATAAAATATGCCTGTTATGAACAGTAATGTTCAGAGGCGAGCACCAGCCTTATTCCAGGTCTGAAGGGAATGTCCTACTGAGAGACTGAGGAACTGAACCTTTTCACCCTGGAACAGAGGAGACTACGTGGGGACTTGATCCAAGTCTTCAAAATCATGAAAGGCATCGACCACATCAAACCAGAGGAGCTTTTCCAGATCAGCAGGGACACACGCACCCGGGGACACAAATGGAAATTGGGCTTCAAGGCATTCAAGACAGAAAACAGGAGACACTTCTTCACACAGAGAGGCGTCACAATCTGAAAAAACTCCCCAGCGATGTGGCTGAAGAGACAATTTGGGAACATTCAAAAACAGATTGGATAGGATCCTTGATCACTTAGTTAATAATGGACACCAAACGAGCACGATGGGGCGAATGGCCTCCTCTCGATTGGACACTTATGTTCTTATGTTTCCTGTGATCTCAAAATAGATTGCCATGTTTGTCTTGAGGTTTTGTGTCAGTTTGTCTTACTTTCACTAAATTGTAAGAATTCATTTTGGAATACGTAGATATTTTTTGCTCTGCCTTTGCAAAACGCTGTTGAGAGTCACCAGTCACATATAGCCAAAAATACAAAACTTTTCAGTTTGAGAGATTGATATGGGCACGTGATTGGACTGTTTTTATAACTTATGGCACGTCACTGATCTTCTATGACTTACATGAGTTCAGAGGGCTAGACATTATAAAACCTCTTTGAACATAAACTTACTGTCCTCAGATTACTTTCTCCAATAACGGTGCACTCAAATCTTCAACTCATGTTTGTAATTCAGTTTTCCACCAAAGAGAAACAGTTAATGTGCAAGAACAGAGTCTGCATTGCTGCTTAAACATTTTTCCATGCTTAATGGTTCATTCAAGCCATTTACTGACCTTTTCTCCATTTTGCTGCTTCAATCCACCAGCCCAGTCATGAATCCAGAATAAAAATAACTAGAAATGATTATATCGAGACAAGGGAGTGATGCCAGTTGAACATTACATTCCCAATGCATGTTTAACAGACACAAACTTCAGAGAAGGAATTAATTTAAGTATGAACGTAAATGTTGTTCTACCTCATAGCCTTTGAAAGACTTCAGACACTCTGTTCACTATTAATAATGTGCAAGTTTACACAATGAACACACCTTTTCACTTCTTCACAAATGACTGTAAAGGGCATTAGAGTAAAAGTAAAACAACACAATCAAAGAGTTACAATCTGAATTCATGAAGCAGGAAAGTACCATCAGAACAGAAGCCCATGCTATTCTTAAGCAAAAAAAATGTCAATTGTAGACCCAAGATTTCACACCCTTTTAAGAATACAATAATAAGTGTGGCATATAATTATTGTAAATCATCAATCAAAAAGGTCTCTTATTGGAAGCGGGAGATTTACCCATTGAGGCCCAACAAGGGGGTCTTGGAAAACAATGAAAGGACATTTATAATATTCAAACAGCCAAATCAAATGTGTGGTTCTCTCACGTTAATCAAGTTAATCAGCGCAGAAATAGAAGAATAAAATAAATGAGATCAAGGAGTTGAATAAATGAGACATATATATATATATATATATATATATATATATATATATATATATATATATATATAAATGTGGGTAGACTAAGAATCCTTGGCAAGAGGTTCTAAGCCTTTTCTAAATAAAGTCTTTAAGAGAAAGATGATCAAATTCCATCATCAAACTCAGATCAAGACTCTTCAAGGGTCCACATGCAGAAGCATGGTTTGAATCCTGACAGTGTGGGCAATTATGGCTTTTGTCCAGCACTCCCATTGGATGGTGCGCGATTCCCCAGGAATGAGGGAAGGAGGGTGAGAGCTGACTGTTCATTGGCTCTCCATATTCAAGCAACTCCTGTGGCTTCTCAGGCACCTGGTGGTTCCTGGTGTTGGCAGTTGTTTCTACACCAAAACCTCCAACTGATGTGGTGGAGGAGCAGCGGGGTTCCTGGACTCGTAGTGTGAAATATCTTTGACAGCATGGGGGTCCGAAGGCATGTGTTTTGCCTTGATTTGCAGATATCCTACGTGTGAGAGCATTAAATAAAATAAATATCGTCTTCCCTCCCTCATGAAACAAAAGCTAAGTGAGACATTACAATCAGAGCAGTTTCCACTCATTTTAAATTGAAAAAATAATGTATTGTGGAAAATGTTGCTGTATTTCATGTTTTCCAAAACACCGACCTTTAACACTAGCATCACTAAATCTTCAAGAGATTTCCCGTAAATTAAAAAAAAGCATTTCTTGACTTGAAAAAGAAACCTCTGCCAAAACAGATGTTTTAAATTTGAAAGTGATAAGAGAGAAGAGAAGCTGACGATTGCCAGCGCAATAAAACGGTTAATCCAAGCAGGTGTAAATGAGATTAGTATAAATCTAAAATATTTTTTTTCTGAAACATATCTCAACAAGTTACATTAGACTCCAAACAAAAATAATAATTTTTGTATTATTTCATTGTTATTGCATTTCCCCTAATTTGGAAATAATTATCATATTTCTCCCTTCTTTACATGTCAGTATGTTCTGGGATCTAACCGCAGGCAAGAAGGAGGCAGAAGTATTAAAACCTCTCTCCAGTACCTAAGGAGCTGGAACAAGTTAAAGCCAATCATCCAACAATGTTTTGGAAGTGTCTGCAAATGCCCGTCCCAAGACAAGTCAGAGAGAGATTGCAGAAAAGCCAAATAGAAGTGAAGTACAGCGGGATGTTGTCTACAATGTGGGAATTGGTTTCCAAAATGATCTCGGCTCATCCATTTTAATTTGATGTGTGGGTCGGGTCGGATATTCTTCTCTGAAGTCTCTCTGAACTCAGTGAACAACAGGGGGAGTGGCAGACTATGTAAATAGATGTTTAAGGGACTGTTGTATGTGTTCTAGCTGTCCTGTGTACCCAGACCCCTCTGTGTGACCCTGTGTCTGTCCACCCTGTCTGTGTCTGTCCATCCTGTCTCAACTTCTCCTCCCTCCCTTCTGTCTGTGTCTCAGTGTTTAGCCAACAGTCCTAATAAGGATGAAGTGATTGTCACTGAAGAAAGTGCAAATTCCTGCTTATGTGGCAGAATCTCGCTGTCCGTGCTTCAGAAACCATCATACAGTTTCAAACTGGAACGATCTGACGTCTTGAGCCTTCTTTGACGCTCAAAGGCCAATCAGTCTCCTGACTTTCTGAATCTGGTAAGTAAAAAGCTTGAGAGATGCCTTCAATAGACCTTCAGTCTCCTGTACAGATTTGCCCGGGGGCCACGATCCCACAAAGTCCTGAAATCTGATCAATCAAACAAATCAAGTTCAATGCCAAAAAAACTGCTGAAGATAGGTTTTCTGTTAATCGAAGTCCAGAGGTGAAGGAAGGTCTTTGCACACAGGTACTGCAGGCAATCCATGAATATGTTTATTTAATAGACTTCATAGGATGTGCAGCCATCTGCCTCAGCGAAAGTAAATATCACACTGGTGTATTATAAAACAATATGCCATTTCACCATCTGTTCTGAACACGTACAGTATAACCCTCTAACTTTACCCCCGGCTTAACACAACACACACTGTCCACAGAGAGAGACTGGCCGACACAACTAACTGTTCCAGGGAAGGGAAAATAAAGCTTAAATCTTAAAGCCAGCAATGCAAATTTGTGTGTTGAGTGTGTTTATAATGTTTCAGACGGGAAAAGCTGAAGGACTATATTCCTAGGGCCAATACAATAAAGGAGCAGAGTGTCACATAAATCTTTCAATGTGTTTACACTGGAGCCCTCTTTAGCCAGTTTAAATATTTTCTTTGATATTCTAACATCCAGGCATTTTTACAATCCTTTTAAAAACAAGGGAAAAGGTGAAATATTAAATATGTGCGTCTGACTTTGTTGACTGTCAGCATCAATTCTGCTGCAGTCAATTTTCCATTAATCACTGACGATATTATAAAGTTATTGTTTATCGTTTTTTAGGTGAGATTCTGGAGGAAATTTCCAGAGCAGTTGTTACAATCGATTAAACAAAGGGTTTCTACGGGAGTCTGGACCTGAAAGTTACACAAGCCTACCTGTGGGACTTTGACAGATTCCAGTAGAGGTAGAGCAACATACATTACAACAAGTCTGTGCTTGTTTGGGTGCAACTGTACTTACAGGTCCTAGAGGTACATTCGAGCTCTCCGAACAAAACTGAAATCCATTATAAATACTAGACACTAATTCCTTTAATCCAGCAATTGAAAATATTAAGTCCGAACACTATAACACCTTTCAAATGTTCAAAGGGAGGAACAGACAGACTGTTTGAGAGTTTAAATTCTTCGCTCGGATGAAGACTTTCTGCTTTGTAGGTACAGGAGTCACGTTCATGAAAGAGCTTGACTTAGACACACTATATGGTACAACACTTTGTCTTAGTAAGGCTAGGATGACGCGCCGTTGTTTAGTTTAGTCTCACAAATATTCATGGATACCTGTAATGTCCTCAAAGCCTTTCATGCTTATGAAAGTAATTCAATTTGAAGCCACAAAATGTTTTAATTTGGAAATGCATACCCTCTCAGTACAATAAAATCACTTACCACTGTAAGAAATGATGGATTGACACCAATTATTCATGTGGTGAACACGGAATATGGTGGTAAGAAACCAGTTCACTTAATACATTTATTATTTTACCCACACTGGAATGCCCCATATTTCTTATATTTTCTCCTGGCCTTCTGGTGCGTATTAGAAGGATCTAAAACAGGATTTCAAACCCGAAAAGTATTTGATTTTGTTCAGACAGGGTACAAAGAAACCATAATAAATTCACGGGAGGGACACCCCTTCGAAATGAAACACAAAAACTACAGAAAATTTGACAAAACGAGCAACATAACCAAGATGCCCCCTGCAAATGAGAAAACTGTGTGAGAGAAGAAGCGGTTCTGTAGATTTTTAAGATCATCAACAGCAGTGAGACAGTTTTTGTTGACAACCAGTTTTAGATTTTCCTTTCCTTTTACCAAATGTACTGTTTTACTGTCCTACATAAATTACATTTACACAATGTCCTTTATATTCCTAAAGGAGCAGAAGGTGAATAATTGCTACAATTCAGATTAACTCTTTGAAAGATGTTTAAGTGACATGAATGAGGTTATATAATTCAGTATTTTATTTAATGAGTTGCGCTTTTAAAGGCTTCAGGAGAACATTTTAATCTTGAGGAAGAAAAAAACATTTATCTTCATAAGCGTAATTCAAGGTCACCTGTACCCTTCAGACCAAAGGTAGAGAGAGAACGAGGGAAAGGTCCAGTTCAGGACGCTGGCCTGTGTTCTGCAGAACCCCAGCAGGTTTAGCTGGCAGCTGATTCAGTCTCTATATCTCAAAGGGATTGTGCAGATCAGGGCGCTACTCTCAAGCAAACCTGTTGCATTAAACATCTTGCACATCTGAAGTATTGAATACAGCAGCTTTTCTCTTAACTAGAGTACTGTCTATGCACTAGTTAGAGCTCATCTGGATACTGTGGACAGTTCTGGGCTCCACACTTCAAGAAAGATATCGCTGCTCTAGGGGCAGTTCAGAGGAGAGCAACCAGACTTATTCCAGGTCTGAAGGGAATGTCCTACTGAGAGACTGAGGAACTGAACCTTTTCACCCTGGAACTGAGGAGACTACGTGGGGACTTGATCCAAGTCTTCAAAATCATGAGAGGCATCGACCACATCAAACCAGAGGAGCTTTTCCAGATCAGCAGGGACACACGCACCCGGGACACAAATGGAAATTGGGCTTCAAGGCATTCAAGACAGAAATCAGGAGACACTTCTTCACACAGAGAGGCGTCACAATCTGAACAAACTCCCCAGCGATGTGGCTGAAGAGACAATTTGGGAACATTCAAAAACAGACTGGATAGGATCCTTGATCACTTAGTTATTAATGGACACCAAACGAGCACGATGGGGTGAATGGCCTCCTCTCGATTGGACACTTTCTTATGTTCTTATGATATCAAGGTGTAAAGGTACTTTGTGCAACACGCAAAGAACACACAGTGGCTACAGATCAACAGCATGATCTTACATTAGAGATCCCATTTTCTCTCCCTTCCTCTAGTAAAAGAAATCATCTGCACCAAAACGGCAGGATCCTAGACCTTTAGTCGAAAAACATACAATATTCTGTATGTGTTCATGAAAGATTGACAACACAGAGAATTGCATCAAACAACACACCTGCTGTTCCTTCCCCTGGCACAGACCTGCCTCAACCAACGGACACAAGACATATGTTTCCAGTGGAGCGCTGTGCCAGGAGTTAGGAATTGTGGGAATTGGCACAGGTTTTTTATTTGTATGTATTGTATTGTATACTTCCTTTAAAATTATGATTAATTTAGGAACTGGACTAAAATTACTTCGGTCAGTTGCAGTCAAACACACACACAGACACACACATATAAAAGCAAGAAATGTTATAAGGTCTGTGAGTGACCAGAACACACATGTGCAAATGAAGTTGGCATCAGCTCAGCACTAAATACGTTGTAATCTGATAGCTGGACAGATTTCTCTATAGCTAAGCAAGTTCCCAGAGGGGGAAGTTAGTCATGCATCACACAAGAATAATTTGTTGAAACAATAGCTCAATTTTCTTCGCCACTGACATGAATACACCACAGAAATTCTGCAAATCAGTGGAAGGGTGACCATGAGATATCAATCAAGTCCCTCTTAACAATGACATGAACATGAACACAAACCTGGCCCCCTGCCTTCGTGCTTCACACACAACCTCAGCTCTTTGTGGTTTTCTATTGCCGCAAACAGGTACAGTCCGGAGACGCGATCTGAAAAGCAGGAGATAAAACCCCACTGTGTTTCAAAGGGGGCCTGAAAGATGGGCATTGTCTCGGCGGACAATGTCTCTTTCTTTGCAACCTTTTAAGAACAGAACTTCTAAGTGTTTCCATAAAACATTAATGCAGAGGCAACACAACATGCTCAGCTAGGCACGATTTCAGATATTAACAAAAATAGGGCAGAAGTAACAACACAGTTATTGTTGTTCTGTGTTGTGTGGTTCTTCCTCCCAGGACAAAGCATCCTATTCTTCACACTGGAACAGAGACTACTGAGTATTCAGAGCCTGTTTCAAGGTAACAATACTTCATGTTAAAGGGGCACAAGATGGAGGTGAACTTGACTACTTCTGACATCCGAAGTTGACAGTCCTTCGCTGATCTTGTCAACGGGCTTTGCTTCAAAACACGTACGGCCCGAGGAAACCAAATTCACAGATCTTGATGCAAACGGTAGCTAATAAAGTCTCACGGCCACTTTCCCAGAATCGTTAGCAGGGAAACGGTGTGATATATGAAGGTGATACAACAAATCCGAAGTCTCATCATCTGACAAAAATTGTCTGCTCTTCTGTGAATCGGTTGTCACGTTGTTTCACACTTTAACACAGGCGTTTTTGTGGTTTCAGCCACATATTCAGAATATGCTGTTTACAAAGCGCAGATACCCTTTGGCTCACAATTTCCAGTCCATATGAACTGAAGTGTTTATTCTGCAGATAATAAGGGTTTTATTATCCCTATGGGAAAGATTACACAATTTTAGATACAAATCATGTTCTCTTATCTAGATCATACAGGAAACATTACAGTATTTTAAAATAATGCTTACAGCAATGTAAAAAGGAGAAGAATTCATTAAAACTGAATTCCTGCCTTATTGAGTTTGGTACAAAACCAAGCAGACTTTAGGCAGTTGTAGAAAATAAGGACTGTCCCACAAGATACAAAAATGGCCAATGCACTGGGAAATAAAGAAGTAACTACAAACTGGACTTAATATAAAGCTGAACCCACCTGCCAGTCTTAAAAATATAAACCAAGTACTTGATGAGGGTTTTCAATGGCTAGAAGGAAGAAACCTTGGACAGAAAAAATATGGCATTGTGGATTAGGTTTGGATTTTGAAAATGACTGATGGGTTCAGAAATTTACTCAGTCCAGACCTGAATTATACCTCATCAGAAAATGCTCTGCAATGCCAAATGACTATTATAAAACATACAGAGTGACAAGAAGATGAAGACAGTTCTTAATAACTTGGAGGAACAAACACAGCTGTTCCTTTCAAAATCTCTGCATGGTCTTAAGGGGAAGGTGGATTTTAATATATGTGTACAATCAAGGCTGAGAATGTTTCTTTCTTGGATGTCCATGCAGTACATATGGTCAGACCCAAGATTAGACAGACATGATCCCCAGGTGGAGGGGACTCTTGAGAATCATGTTAATCCCTGATGGTTCTATCATGGGCTTGAATGGGAACCAGTAAACCACTCAACAGATAGGAGAGTAAAATGGTACCATTAAAAACTTTATTTATAAAATCTGGTCACTACAATGGAAGAGGAACTGTTAGATTTGAGTTTGATTTATAGCGAGTCAGGACACACGGACGCAGTGGGATCCCGACTCTACCTCACTGCTTCAAGTTCACTTCCAGTTCAGTCTCCTTCTTTGGTGGATAACTGTAGTTCACCAGTTCTGACATCAAGGTGTATCTTCAAAAACACGTACAGTCTGGCCACGCTAGAAAACAGAGTTCAGATCTGAAATGTTCTCTTCCGAATGCTGGCATGGGGAGACCTAGCTTTAATGTTGAAGGATAACTTAATTTAAACACAAAGGCACGAGAACATTACTGAAGAAGTCACGGTCTTTTCTGGCTTGAGGTTTTCGTACACAGCTTCCCTTATTAATCTTTTGTTTCCATAGCCTGGCAGGGCGGGGGGCGGCCGGTGGGGGATCTGAGTCTGTGTAAAAGGGGCCACTCAATGGATCAATTGAGACTTAACCCTGCAGGGTTGGGCTACTGTTTCATTACGAGTCCTTCGCAAATAAAAAGGGTGAATCACGTTCCCAAGGTTGTCTATAAAATATATTGTTTATGACAATGGGAGGACATGAAAGCGTTCAGGTCACATCCTGGACCAATCACTTGAGTCTGCAGCTGATTTCGACCAGACTTGCATGAGAACTTGGACTTCTTTCGATGTCCAGAATGCAGATGTTTTCATTGGCCTCCAACCTGGAATAGTGCCTTGATTTTCTTTTCTTTTTTCCTTTCGGGTTTAAAAGGGACAAGTCAGAACAAATTAAACAGCTGTGGAATTGCTTTGTGATTTAAATGTGTATACCTAATGTTACATTAAGGCAAATAATTAACACTGTGTTCAGATTCTTGTGTTTGTGGTTTTGTGTTAAAGCGACCCTAGGCAGCCTAGTCTCTTGCGCAGCCAAACCGTTGTTGCTGAACTTCTCTGCTTCTCATTTAGCACAGCAGCGGGCATTGACAATGTATATTTCACAGCCCACCCTTTGACACACCGGCTCCAGTTTGTCTCCGAGTCGTATCTGAGTAAAATCAAAGGTTAGAGACATAATGCATTTAATGTACTTCCTTGCTTTTGAAAGTACAGATTTGATCAGTTAGACCATTATGTACACAATTCAATATAAATATATAATTACTTTTACTGCACTGACATGAAACCATGTGAAAGCAATGTACTTTACATAAAAGCACATTATAATTTAAAGTACACAATGAAGTAGCTTGAAACCACAACAATATCCCAGGCGTAACTGGGGAAATTACCTTTTTTGTTTGACAGAAGCACAGAGATGGGGAAATATAGAGTTAAATAAATATAGGATGTGCACTGGCTTCAGATGTGATTGCTCTTGAAAACAAGACATTTTCTATAGGAAGTATATCAATCGGGATCTCTTTAATGCTCAGTCTTGGTTAAAAATTACAAAGAAGGAAGGAAAGTGCTTCTGTATAATTTTAAAAGAGTTACTACACACGCCTGTTTGGGTTGTCAGTCCATCCTTGAACATTCACTGTCACTTAACATTATACACAGGAACAAAAGGCAGTTGAATGTTAATTTATGAGCAGTTCTCCGTGTGAAATTTTATTCAATAGGGTAACCTACATCAGGACATCCAGCACACACACACATGCATGTGGAGAACACACACAGTGTAGTACACAAACCACAATACAGAAATAATGCATACACAACATTACATCATGAAATACTGACCACCCTGTTCATAATACAGTGAAGCATTTTTCATGAGAATAATAGATTAATAAAGAGTTAAAATCTTCTACGACACAATTACAAAGGGTTTCACTATCTACAACAGCAAGACCAAGCAAATAAGCTATTTATATATAAAGAGCTGTAATCAATACAATAACCATTAATCATTAATCAGAGTGAGCTGAATTTCTGTGTCTCATATGATCACTGTATTTTTACTAAATGCAGAACATCAGCCAGATTACATCACCAAATTACAAATATTATAATCATTTTTAATATTTTTTTTAGTCAAGATTAAAAGTATTATTATAAAGATTTCTCTCTGTATTGGCCATGCTTTCATGTCTCCTAACAGCCCGTTTTGAGTTGGATTACCCCTCTAATCATATCAAGAACTAAATGCAGATGTTTCACTTCTCCGCGCCAGATCTGAAAGTAAGGCAGACTAATTGAAACCACTTATAAAAATAAGTTATAGGTAAACTTATCATGTTAAAAACACAAAGGTTATAATTTATTATCTAACAAAGGCTGTTTTCTCTCTGTGAAGAATATACTTCACATTAGATCCCAATTCAAAATCTGTGACCTCAGCCTCACGTAACAGAACCAATAATCTACACAAGACGTTTCCGTTATATTTATATGCGTTTCTAAATGCCATAAATCGTGCGCTGCTTCTATTTCAAAGTCCATTTCAAGATGATATAATGCATTCCTTTGACTCTGGGAATTAAGGAGCTTTTAAGGTCTTTAAATAATCAATATTTATTTTTCTAGTACAATTATAGCAAGCAGTGCCCCCTATTGAGACCGAAAAGGGATATCAGTAGAAATGAATACTGTAGAATGATTTATATGAATCAGTCAATACCCTTTCCATAGTTGTAGATTAATCTTCATATCCTCAACGTGCAACATGTGTGTAAACAAGCTTATACTTATTTCAATTTGAAATGCACTTCAGAAGGGATTGTTGGCGAGGTCACAAATACCTCACACATTGTTGCAGTGCGTGCGTTGAAAGATCAGAGAGGGAAACAGTCTCTCTGAAATGATCTCTCTTGCACAGTGTATTGGACTAGTAATATTGATATTATACTAAAATAAAACACACACACGGAAAGTGTACGACAACAATTGCGGCAGCTGTGAAGTGTGTTGTGGGAGTCAGGCTCTCACTGGTACCTCACGATCGGTCTCGTTCCCAGCAATAAAGGTGACACCCAGTATGTGTTCAGCACTGACAATATTGAGGAGTGATACTGGTTTGAGGGATGAAATGCACCTGGCTCTGATAAGGTACTACACGTTTGCTGTTATAACAACGTTATTACATTAAGATAAACATACTAGTGGAAGCCTTCAACAGTAGCTAATAAAAGAGAACGAACCACGTGTGTCAAATAGATGTGTTTATAAATAGTTTATAAAGTGACATTTCCAACACATTATAGTAATTAGTAATTTAGTGAAAGTCATTTCGGGTAAAGATTTATTTGCTGTGAAGAATTGTTATACAGGTGTATTCAATTATCAATACGGTGGAGACAGAGTGACCTGCAGTTTGTCTTTCCGTTTGTAACTACGTCTTTTGTGATTTAATCATGAGATAGATAGCCTTAAACAGTTATTAAGATCTCTAATAAAGTCTATGTATTGAGAAAAAGTTACAACATGCATTGGATGTAAAATGCTTTTTGGAGTTAAAAACTATAAACTGCCCTGTATCACTTTAGTAATTTCATTCTGACATTTGAAATGTTTACTGTTACAGTAAAGAGTGTTAAATGGTCTGCATAGAAACTTTTTCAATGAAATTAACCTTCATTACCAACGATCATGTGCTGAAATTGATCACATATGAATGAAAAAACAACTCCATACTACCTCAGTATGTGTGTGTTTGGATCGCTATGTCCTTTAGGTGATTTTAAGTTTAGTTTGCTTTACATCAGGAACATTTTTGAAAATGAATCTTAAATACAGACATATTTTGCCTTTGCCCAACCTCTATATCGACCCATTTCTCTGAACAGACAGACAGTCACAGAAAGAGAGAGACAGAGGAAGTCGTATAAGGGAGAAATGCTCACACAGGGCGACTTCGCTAACTGGACTCCAGGGAAAGCCCGAGTAGTGAGACACAGGCGCTGCCCGTGTGAAGATGCAGATCTACCGCAGTGCGGCGTGATCCGTTCTTTCTCAAACCGATCTCCTACATCTTGTTTGTTTTGTTTATGTATGTATTTTCTCCTCTCCTGCTCCGAGGGTATTGGACTCATTTGCGGTGAATCTGCAAATGATCATTTAACTGCCTGTGCTGTTGCAAAAATCCAAGTTTTTGTTTGTGTTCTTTACCAATAGTTTACTTTTCTAAGCAAATCTTTTTCCATACTTCTATGCGTCATCGGCCATCGCTGTTTCATGTTGTTTTATGATTTACTAATCCACGTTTCAAATCCATATAAATGATGGCTGATTATAGGGGATATCCAGCTTGCTGTTGGCTGTACTAATTGAGCCCAATGCACAAAAGTATTGAATTTGACATCAAGTTAATTCAATATTCTTGGGAATTATGTTTTCTTGTTCTGTTTGTTTTGTCAAAGATCACTTTGTTCTTCTATTATTTTGTTTTCATTCCTACTTAGTAGATTTGTGGAGGCTAATTGAACTTCTAATTATACATCTGTTTTAAGTGGAAATATAATGATATTGTTGGCAGAATCCATTCATCTCCACCCTTCCTAGTTCTGTCTTGAATATATGTTCCAATGTTGTTGTAAAGAACTTCAGGCATATTTATTCCTGTGGTTGACACCTTGTTTTTGTATTTGTTTAATCTCCTTTGCAGCATTATTGTTGAACCTACTTCCTTAGGAATGAAAAACAAATTATCATTATTATTATTATTATTATTATTATTATTATTATTATTATTATTATTATTATTATTATTATTATTATTATTTATGTATTTATTTATTAGCAGACGCCCTTATATTGAAAATTAGCTCAATATAAGTCCAAAATACTTTCCAAAATACAGTTAAATTATCAGACTAGGTATCAAAAGCAGTATCACACTGAGCAGGACCAGGGGAGAGCTTTCATTAAAAGGTGAAAGCAAAAACGGTGGAATATAAAAATATTAAATCAATGTGACACACAAATGAAGGGAGGGCAGAACCCTGTTACACTTTTGTGACATTTTGTTCTGTCCTGATGTTTGGTTTTCTCCCTGCATCACCGCAGTGTTATTATCACAGCTTTATATTAATACGACCGTGTTCCCCCTTTAGTATACGTTGACCAAAAGCATCTGCACTTTCCTCATTTTATGACGTTCCGGGGTAACGTTTACAGCGCCATTCGATACAATGGAATTCCCAATTAGCCAAATTTTCCTCAGCAGCTTCCTGTTTGTACCATTGGCCAACACCACGGCATCTTATGGAAATATCCACATGTTCTCTTTCTCAGCTACAACCGCTGGATCAAAAACGACATTATTCAACATCTAAAGTCGTGTTCCCCATTAAGAAACTGTTGACAGACACGTCAATGACTGTGACTTTTGGCAGCCCCCTAATCCCCTTATATTAAAAAAACATTTTAAACTTCCCATTATTCAATTTGAACTTTGGAATCAAAAGAACTTGCTTATGTGTTCTATTGTTTGTTTGTTGTGTTTTTTTATCAAGTAAAATAAATGTATGCAAAAAATGTAGGCTACTGATGCTATACTAGGATTTATTACAATGGAAATTTGCCATATTTTAATTGGAAAATCTAAAGTTTACTGAGTGTTTAATGATTCATTTATTTTTAAATGTGTCTGACCTTCCCGTATCCTCTGACCCATGAGCAAACCAAACAGATTACATAATTCTTGACATAAGTTCTTCACACGGTACATATTGACGTCAGTGTTGAACTCTGTCAGCACGCATTAGGCGTTTGGAAAAATAACAAACCAAGATGACTTATGCAGCATCAGTGGCCAAAAAGATGCAACCCTATAACCAGACTAGATCTAGCAGTCTCTGACTCCAGCTGGGGAAAAAAGTTATTTCTTCACAAAACAAGCCACACTGTGAGGGACTGATTCATCACGGAGAGCCCGGCTGACAGACTGACTTGGCAGGGACGTTCCCAGGCACCTCGGGATCACATTAAGGATAGTCAATCACTGGTCCATCCCTGACAGCTTGAACTGCGGAATCAAAGACGGATCTCCTCCAGCTTCTCACACCACACTGAATGAAGGCTGGCATATCTGGTCCACAGGTATCACATTCATCAAGTGAACCGTGGATAATTGATCATTTGAGCTCCTTTGTGTTTGACCTATTGCACATGTGATGTATTGAAATTCTGTTTTCTGTTTTTCTTATCTTCTGTTGCCCAGTTAGCTGATAGTATATATATATACTTTGAATATACATTTCCAGTGTTACTGTAATTATAATTACATTTATTGGCCTTTTTTTTGTTAAGTTGTTTTCTTTATAGATATTTGTAATAAAAGTTAATATTTTGGGTTCTGTAATGTTATGTATTTCTTAATGTAAAGACAAATACACTTCAATAAGGGAGTCACCAATTATTGTTTGTGTTTTTTCATTAAAACTACAAATCTATTTAACTTACCTATCTGAAGTTCAAATGTAAGTTTTTTTTTTACCGTAAAAAATCTAAACTTTTTTTTACGCAACATTACACAAAAACAGTCATTTTTAATATATCCAAAAAATGGTTAAAATGTAATCCTCTTTTCCAAGTGATAAGTACACACTCTCTGTTTAGCTGTCTTCCTGCATTACAGTAGAAACACCTGCTTCTCTTGTTAAGTGTTTAATCTGATTACACCTGGGCGATGATTGACATCCATAAGCTGGCGTTTGTCGCAAGATGATCTTCAACTTGCTGCTTGTCATTACATTCATCTGTGTGATGCTCTGTTTGCAAATGTATCTCTGTTTTCACAACTCTATGATACAAGGGGTGTTACTGATTTTCATTTGTCTTCGTTGACCATCACTGTCAGTCACCCCGATATCAGAGAGAAGTCACAGTTATGGCTATATTTGTCAGAAGGACAGTTTCCGTTGGCTTCCCCTGTCCCGCAGGTGGCCCTTATTGTCCCAGTGAAATTATTCTCTCGCAATTCTGGTTGCAAGTTTGTTTTCCACTAAAAGTTCAAATCAGTGGTTTACATTAAAGGAGCCGCCCAAAATATCTTTCAGCGAACCACTGTCTGTCTGCCCATATTAAAGCATGAAAGTAGCATACTAATAAAAAGCACAGGGGAAATAAACCTCACAATTTAGGTGGGTCATTATTTCCAATCAGTAACACATGTGAAATTGTGTTTCTATATATCTGTGTTGTAACTAGCATCCTAGCAATATACATTTTATGTCACAATATTATTAATAGAGCAATATATTGATGTATAATAGTATTAGAAATACGCTGACCTCTAACCGCACATGCAGTTTTGTTTTATACTGTTTACTTTTCTGTTTCTCCATTCTCGGAAGGCTTCTGTAAGATGATTTTCTCCAGACAACCCCAATGGACTCAGATCATTCGACTCCTCATCTTAAATATCCCACCTATCGATTTCCCTGTCTCGTATTCAGATGTAGTTATCAATAATGGTCTTGTGTGCAACATATAAAGATGCATAAAGATGTGTGTGAGGAAAACAGTTTAAGACGTTAAAGACCAACACTGAGTGGCAAATTAGGGAAATGTCAAACATATATTGAGTTGTGTTTGTGAAAGATTGAATGAAACCTTTCTTTCTCAGCCTTTGTTGTTTGAAACTTTAATATTCAGCCCCATGCTGGAGCTATTTTTATTAATAGCGATAATTTGGTAAAGAAACTAAAACTATATGCACAAATAATGAATGCACACATAAAAACCTTAATTTTATATATTTGTTTTTATAGTGGTTGCCTGACACACAATGGTAACAGAGAGCTCAGTGATTCTGACGGCCATAAACCGCGACCGTGTTAAAGGACTAACATGGAAATAAAATACCTTTAATGACTTTCCATTTTTCCACGCTCCGCTGCCGCCGACTCATGTTGAGCACATTGCCACGCCATTAATGGCCCTCGTTCCCTCAAGGTACGGCCAGCGTCTAACGTCCTGGCGGCTTTTACTACATTTCTGTGGAAAATAGCAGCCACCATAAAGGAGCGAACGAGGGATAAAATTGAATCTGAAAAAGAAAATAAATCTAGGAATAACACACACACACACACACAAAGCGAGAGATCAGAGAACAGAATAATCAAGTGAAACATCTTGGAAAATGTCGCTTTATGTGCACATATATAGTTCAAAGACCATTCCAGGCGATTTACAGTCGCCTCATTAGCGGCCGTAGTGTTGCCTGTAAGTGTGCGGGACTCGAGGAATGTGATCAGATTTCAGCAGCGTGAGTCAGAGCTTTTACAATTATAAATCCGTTGATTTGGCCCCAGAAATTGAGCTTTGTGGGGAAACTGTTCCTTTGCTATGAATTGTCATGAATGTGTTTGTGTATATGTGTGTGTGTGTGTGTGTGTGTGTATACATATACTTCTACACACACACACACACACACACACACACACAAAGATGATGTGATCAGTTAATCCAGTCAGAGGTAGGAAATTCAATTGTGTGTCGTCTCAACATTTACACTCCGGCAGATTCGGAACTTCCTGTTTAGCTTCCAACTGAATTCTGGAATGTCATGGTTTAAAACATCCTGAGCGCTTTCATCACAGCGCTCTGACAGATTTCAATATTCCCTGGACCTTTCTTGCATCTAATAACCATCCTGAGTTCGCATGAACTGTTTTAGTGGTTTTAGCAAATATTTAGCAGCTGTTTCAACGTCTGTCACTTTCTGTTCAGCTGAGAGAGTACAAGCGAAATGTCTTTGAAACCGATTAACAATTCAGAAAATCTCGAGACATGTTTTTGACTTTTTGACATCCCAGAAATTCCATTCAAAAATAAATATGCCGAATATTTGAAAGCAACCATTTAAAGCACTACCTGGACAGAATTTGTATAGACAAAAAATTGAAGGGGGATGATCTAGTGTTTACTTATTGAAATGTCAATCTGATATTGATATCTGATTGGCCACCTCTGCCCCATTTAAAACATTAATGTAATAATGTATCACTTTTTTAATGGAAATCATATCTCAAAACGAATGGTGCCTCCATGTATTGAATAATATTGATAAATCATTACTAGCATGTTCATTTAAGTATACCTTTAAAAACTAATTACTAATTCAAATTACGCAAAAACTTTTTGGAAATCAGTAATTGTTAATAAACTCAGATTAGGACTAATACTAATAGGACTAATGTCCATCATTGAAATATTAAGGTTTTAAAACAATACCCAAACATCAGTCTGCTGATACAACAAACCTATTGAATGTATTTTTATATATATATGAAAAATTTAAATATAATTATCCACTGAACATTTACACTTCAGCGTGTGAGTAGTTAAAAGTGTTCACTCATTTAAATGTGGTCTTTTCTCAACAAATGAATTGTAATTTTTTGAATTATTCAACATCTGGGAAACACATTGGAGCAAATGCTTGGTTTTTGGAATTTCCGAGTCTGTTAAAGAGTTTAAATAACTTGGAGAAAAAAAAATGTCTAAGATTTCCAGGCCTCCTCGAGGGATGCTACAACACGTTATATCAAACCGCAAATATATTGTGGAGCTGTAACTTTTTTCATTTTTTTATTTCAAGGTCTGTTGTATCCTCATCTAATAATATTTGAATATGCATGATTACTGATCGATCAATGACCTGTACCTGAACTATAAGGCAGACACCATAGGAAATTAGGAAATTAATTTCTAAATCAATATAATGTAATACTACATTGGTAGCATATAAAAACAATTTAAATAATTCTGCATATTAAGGAAACCAAGATTCATTTCAAATGTATGTGAATTTAATATTTATTTGTAATACATTTGTATTAATTTAAATCTGATATGACAAAAGTTAAATTCATCAATTATATTCCATATTCTTTCCTTTACTTTTGGTGTACTTTATATGTTCATGTGTTATTCAGCTGAAAATCATATTGATTCAATTACACCTGAATGTTGTTTGTTGGTTTGTTTGTTTTTACAACAAGAAACAAGTACAGCTAACTTTCTGAATATAGTGTAGGAACCAAAATTTCCCCCAGCATTCAAATAAGTGAAAAGAAGCATTTACATGTCCTAGGAAAAATAATGGAAATAAAACACACACAAAACACAATGAAACACTACATGGGAAAGTCATACTGACTCATGAAATCACCAGACACAGAGCTCTTATTATGCTGAGGTGTTACACGCATGGCGTCTATTTGACTATTCAATTCAGTCGCGCAGAAAGATCCTATATTTTGAAAAGATTTTATGTCCAATTTGCACTCTCAGTCGGTTGGGTGGTCAATTTGGGTCGCCCACGTCGAGCTGGTGGAGCCTGGTGGCATCTTTAATTCCGTCAACTTGCAAACAAATTGCTTTTTGCAAACACTTGTGGTTTGGTATCCTTAATACAAGCTGTCGTTATGAATCTGAATTTACGGAGAACATGGAAAGCAGCTACCCTCGCCCGGCTACGTCCCGTGTAACCCCTCAGTGTGGCACAGCGTGGAAAACATCTCCCTGTGTGGGCCACTGCGTGTCTGAGCGATTTCTGGTCAGCGTTATTTCCTGTGTATTTTACAATGTGCAGTAAGTGGGCTCAGTAAAGCCTGGATGTAAGTGAGAGACTGTTACAGGCTGCACTTATACTGCGGAGAAGTGGGTGGTGTTGCATGACTATGTTTTATTTTGTTTATTTAATAACCATAGTTTAATATAGAACATACTGTTTGTGTTTGAGATGGAAAACTCAGAGAGCTCAGTAAAATGAATAACAGCGCTATGACTATTATATTATACGGTTAGTTCTGTTGCTTTGCTGTCACATATTAAATTCATGATATCCAAATAACATTGTTTTTCACCAGCAGTCACTTGACTTTTAATTGCTCGAACAAAATAGGTCTTAATAGGGTTGGGTCTGTCCCCTAGCTCAATAAGACCAGTCCCATGCCTTGCCTCTCTCATCCATCTTGTTGCTTCTCAAGGTTCAGTGGTTCACGAGGCGTCGTTTTCTCCGTCGCTATTAATTAGGAAAAGTGAAAAAATACTGGCACTTTTAAGTACAGAATCCATTATAAATACATCTTTATATCGAACTTCATACACAGAAGTAGGTGGGCTGTTCTTTTTAAAACGTCTGAAATGGTTCCAAACCCTTGAGTCAAAAGGACACATTTGTCTGCATGAATAAAGTATTAAAGAAAGCAGAAACTGATGCTTCAGACTATTTTTAACACAAGCATTCCCCACTCTATGGTGTGTATGTGTGTGTGTGTGTGTGTGTGTGTGTATATGAACACCGCAGGAAGTTTAAAATGTGGGTTATCGGGAATACTGCCCAAAGGGAGATAGGACATTGCTCTTTGCCATGGGGAACTAACAAAGCTGCTGATAGGCTGCCATTTTCTTTTTCAGTTACCTGGGGATGCATTGGCAACCTATCATTATTGGGGTTGATCGAGCATTTATAACAGCATGAGATTCTGGAGAGAAATCACACATGTCCATGCATTTGTTTTGTTTTTTCCTACATTTGTTTGGTATTGTCTTTGCTCGACCAGGGCCCTGGGTAAGCGTTTTTCTGTTCAAGAGTTGGTTTACCATGCATACAGCCATAATGCACTTTACCTCCTGCTGCTCTGGGTTCAGCTTTGTCCTCGAGGGACCACACATGGGGAAGGTAAGAGCCTAGGTTAGTCTCCATCCGAAACCTTTAGCCTGCAGATTAATTTCCGTGTGATGACTTGGTAATGCAAAACATTGTCCATGGTGGATTGGGTTGCAACCAGGCGACTGTTTTGTTTCAGACATCCTTACATCCTGACTTTCAGGTAAATCCTTCATCCTAAATCCTTTCATCGCTAAGGGTGGCCAGGTCCGCTGCTGGAGTATCTCGGTCCACAGCTTTCGTTGGCCTCTTCAATCAATACATATGGCCAATAGCGTACCTGAGGATATTCTCAGACAGTTTTAAGAAAAGCTTTTACCTTTTAAAAAAACATATCTGGGAATCCTGTAGGTCCTCTATATAGGCCTATATATTTTTTTAAGTCAGTCATGCTTGTACTTGCCTTAATAAAAGTGTCTTCGCCAATATTATATGATACTGAAATAAAATGTGATCGTCTGTCTGTAGTTTTATTGTTCTTGGATTGAAACAAGATGGAGTTTAAGAAAGATGAGTTGATCATAGTCAGGTTCAATTGCTTTCCCTCCGTAGGAGGAGGTGACTATGCCACGAAAGCCCTTAAAGATCTTTCCCAACTGGGATTAGACTCCATGGCCTGGGACTCCCACCAGCTTTCCAAAAATAACATCACAACTGGCAAACAGATACATACCAAGATGCTTAAACATGCATTGTGTAGCAGTTATAATTTAGGAGCAAAATCATCACGGTTACAATGACATTGTTTTCCATTGTGTCCTATAAATAATTGCTCTCAGGTCACTTGTTTTCCAGTTTTTATCACCACAAAAGCTGGATAAGAGATATTATATCTTGGCTATGGAATTCTGTTCTGGACCCACACAACACAAGAGTGGAAAATCAAAACACCGTGAGCCGTGTAAGAAGATCTGCGATCGAACGCACCTTTGAGATGCTGGAGATTTATTCCTGATGTTTAAAGCATTTCAAAAAGTCTCCTGTTTCTCATCACAGCCATATGGACGCGGCCTCTGTTTGGCACATAGCATCGTCACACACAGAAGACTGATGGATTTTTCGTGTGCATAATTGTGTGGCCCATTCCTAGAGTACATCTGATTACAATGATTGCCTAAGAGGAAGTTTGGCAATAAAGTACATCATGCTTTGGTGGTATCAACTTGCAAATGCAGAGCGCAGAACTTTATTCTTGTTAACTGCTGCATCAGGATGTAAAGATAAACTTGGGGGCTAAAATGCTCCTGTTGGATCAGAGGCACTGAGATTACCAATACCATCAGAGAAGGTTTCTCCCTGTAACGTTACGCTGACGGCACCTTCAGAGCTTCTTGCAGATTCGAAGTCAGACCTGGGAACCCAAAAGGATCTGGTGCTCCTCTTCCATCCAAGCCAAACTCTGTGCTGTGACTATCAGGTCCCAGTCAAGACGACCATAGTCTGTTACTCCAGGATGGGAACATGTTTCTAGGTGCCTTTACAGATACTCTACATGTGAAAGGACACAATCCTGCTGTTCATTTACATGTGGTCTTCAGCCTGTGTTCGTACCATGTCGTGCCGTGCTAGCATGATAACGAAGATGACGGTGTAGGTCTATATTTATTTAATTGACAAAGAGGTCACAACAAATCTTA
This sequence comes from Amia ocellicauda, assembly GCF_036373705.1. NCBI lineage: Eukaryota > Metazoa > Chordata > Actinopteri > Amiiformes > Amiidae > Amia > Amia ocellicauda. Next base: position 33,794,284 of record NC_089862.1, on the reverse strand, counting down.
CAAACAAGGTTAATTAACCTATTCATTATAAATACCAGACAGGGAAATCATTATACGCCAAATAGAACATTAATTAAATTCAGATTGTATATGCATATTTCTAAGTAAAAATGACTTTGATGAAGTGCACAAAAGTTGATACAAAGCAAAGATGATAGAGATGAAGGGAAATGAATTTATCTTGGATATTTCATTTGTTATAAGCTTTCCTTGTCCTGACACAGAAACCATAGTGATTGCCAATCTGGTTGCCAATTTGAAACATCTTATTTGTAGCATTCCTCCGTGTCAACAGTATTCTTCATGCAATTATAACATTTAAAGAATGCCATTTAAACACAAGCAAACAAAAAACACAGCCATTCATTTAATATTTTGCAATAACAACAGGCGGGATATTCTCAGATGTCAATTACAACACAAGTTATATCTTAAAAGATACGTTTTTAAAAACATCAAACAATGAAAGCAATCACTTATTTCTGTTCACTGCCTTTCAAAAGACGCATATTTTAGAAGATATCTTCAAGATACTGGCAGGAACATAAAGAAAACACATCATTAATAACTGATTTGGCACAAAGCTCACAACTCAGTCAAAAGAGATTAAACAATGCCGAACAATGCAGATAGTAGCTTTGAGTAATTAAGTGGTTTCTGAAGAATTTTTCCAAACTCTCTGAAATTTTATTTACAGAATCCAAAAGCAGGAGGCAGTAATCATCTTTAACAAGAAAAATATTTCATTATGATGATGATGGTGATTATATGTTGTTAGGTCGTCTGAAGTTTGTCTCTTATTTTGTTTGAATGAGAGGACCACAAACTGCACAGAATTATGTCTCTTATACAATAATATACATCCTTCACACGACCTATTGACTTATAAATCACACGTCAGGATTATCTTACAGTGGGAAATAAAAACTTTATGTCTGTCTAAACATGTTTAGGTTCAGGATCCGCTATAACTGACCTACAGTAGCCAATCTGTGTTGTGTTTTCATGCTGGTTAGACATAATGAAACGATTAAAAGCAAATGTACATCCTGTGAATTCTGTGTACATCCTGAAACATCGCTGGTAACTGAAGAATTTCTTTAACACTTAATATTCCAGTGTCGTTAATAAATGATTGGTAAATAGTTTATAAAACAGTTAATCACATTAATAATTACATTTATAAATTATCAATAAACCTTGATAAGATATAATAGCTTGCTTCACTCTCTTACTCTTGGAGATTGTCAACACAACATGGAAATAACCAAGATTTTTCTGACTCTGAAATTGTATTTATGGATTCCAAAAGGAGGAGTCCTTTTTAATACTATAAAGATTTTTTCTCAATTAAAGTAACTTTATTAAAGCTTAAATTGGTCCCCAAATCTGATGTGTGAATACTTTTTGTTAACTGTGAATACTCTGTTGGGGCTAAAGTATAATTTAACACAAAGAGCAATATCTACTATGTAACTCATTCAGGCCAGTGTTAAGGACAAGCAGTCATAGACAGAAGCATCTGGTTGAGAAGAAACATTTCTGTAGGAATTCATACAAAGCCACCCTCACGTCAGCCAGAATGTGCCACAAATAATCACATGCCTCTTTTATTGAAGACATTCCTGAACGGATACTAGGAACTCTTCCTCCAGGAGAAACAAATCACATTCCTGTTGCGAAACGGTGAGGATATTAGACGTCACGATCAAAGATTGAAATTGAAAACAAACAGCAGCCTTTGTGAAGAATGTACAAATTCCAGCATACGGATGATAATTATGGCCAATCCGCCGGGCCACAGCTGCTGTGTTTTCAAATATAGACCCAGGCGCTCTAGGGTAGCGTTGGACCTTTGATGCCAAGCAGAGACGGCCAGCATCTGTGTTAACGGATATATCGGTTCTCCTCTCTGGATTGGTTCCTTCACAGATGTTTCCGACTACTTGCGATGCTTGGAGGAGCTGCTGTGCATCTGGACAGGAGACGTTTCTATTGTGGCGATACTCTTTATTACTTATCCAATGAAAGCCAGAGCAGCTCTAATCCCGGTGGCAAGGATACACTTTCGGGGGCAGTGAGACATTATAGTACGCAGTTAATGCTCACTCTGTTTGTTCGGAAACCATTTAAGGAGAACCAAACGAAGACAAGAAGCGCCTCGGGGCTCAAGAATGACAGTTCAGAAGAAAGACATGAGAGTTAAGCTTCATCAAGATCTGAGGATTCAATTATAGACTTTAGGCTGCTGAAATTCAAGGAAACATCTCTGGAAAAGTGTGTGTACGTGTGTCCATAGACACTAGTAGTCAGAGTGATGGGATTACCTGGACAAAGAAAACAATATACAGTACCGTTTCTATACAACGTGGGCTCATTAAATCTTACCACATTAGTTTGCTCTTAAACAATTCGTGAGCTTCGCGTTCCTTCAGTATTTCAGTTGAGCAACGCCCTGTCTGTGTGGCCAGCGCCGCATTCCTGAAGAGCGTTTTGAAGCCCAGAGATGGTAGATCCTCTGTGACTGTATTCATCTTCATTAGGGAACGCAGCACTGTTTCCTATTCGTTTGGAAATAAAAACGGACTACCCTACTATAAAAATGTGGTTGACATGTCCTTCCTTTTCAAAATCTTGCTCAATCCACCTTCGTGAGTTTCTTTATATTTCACGCACTCCACTGCAGCCTGTGCTTTAAAATATTTTAAATAACTCATATGATTATTTCACTGCCTTTCCAACCCATAGGATTGTGGTATTACTTGCAGCTGCTGCGTACATTGTATCGGCAATTACTGTTTGATAGAAGCAATTTATTTCACATCTCTCCCGAATAATGAAACTATTAACGTTGTATTAACAGCACATGATAACAATTGTCTATTGTTATATTTGTAACGTAGTTAAGATTGGCATTTGCGTTTCATCGAAAGGGGATTCACAATTTTGGTTTTTACATCTGTCACTCTCCTACTTCGCAGTTTATTGTGCTGTTGTTTGCAGTGATAGTCTTAATTTGGTCACTACAGCAAGTGAATCCCCCCCCACTCTGCTCTTCCTAGCAATCCTTTGAAGTGGTGGTTCATGGAATCACTGGTAACAGCTTTTTGTTCACATAAAAAAACATCTTTCTTTTACTTTGTTACATGAAGGCCATCATGGAATGAATGCAAATGTGGACTGTGAACCAGAGTGGACCGTGGGCCATGGACAGAGGACTGAAGACCGAAGACCAAAGGACTGAGGACTGAGGACTGAAGACCGAGGAAAACGGATATTAACAAATTAATTGGTGACACAGAAAAATAAACCAAAGGAACATCTTTAATAATTAATATACGTAAATTGGCAGCATTAATAAGATCAAGCACAGAGCCTGCAGTTTTGGGTGAGACAAAAGTCCTGGTCTGGTCTTTCTCCTGCACTTTTTGAGTGTAGGGTACTTTGATACATGATGTTTAGAGTCATATGTTTTTAGTAAGTTGTTTTACATTTACATACAAACAAAAAATACAGGCTCAGATATTGTATCTTTTTGTGCCCATTGAACTGATGAACCCATGAATTGTGTATGATTAAATATAGGGCACCCAAACAACCTGCAAATCCTCAGGCTGCTGTAGATGAACCGTGCCCGGCTGTGTGTTACATATTCACAGTAACGCTGAGCTCTGTACCCATGATGTAAATGTGTAGAGCATATGTGACCGTGCATAATTGGACTGAGCGAGGCTTTCAGATTCCAACCCAAGACTTGGCAGCAGTGACATCACTGTGAGAAACGATCTGTGGATCGACACGGCCAGGTCTGAATTAATCACACGTGCGCTGAAGTCACTTGGCCATCATGAGAGTGACAAAGATGCGAAGCCACTCTCGTCTCGGCCACAAACCCTTTCCAGGAGAACGGGGACGCTGGTGTGTCAAGGCGTGTTATTTATGAGTGGTGCGAGGGGATGTAGGAGAGACTGGAGGATGATGGATTGTGGGAGTTCTGCCACAGCTCTGAATGGAGCCAAAACGAAGCGTGCGGAGGAAGCCACTCTGGAGGCACGTTGTGTTTGTGCGAAAGTGGGACAGTGATGTCATGAGTGTCCGGGACAACTCCTCATGTCTGCAGTCTTTTCAAAGCTGCAGATTATAGCTCCCAAGACACCTGAGTGATGGTGGATCAGAGGGACCGTAATGTGAGGTTTTGGACGATTATTTTGATTACAAATATTGTATTTTAATGTTTCCCAAACTCTCTGTAGTTATCTCAGTGGGATTACCAGGCTTTCGGTGCCTAGCAAGTTAAGATGTAAAACGTCTGATGTAGGATTTCTTTAAATAAACATAGGAATATCTAAAACAGACCGTCAGATTTACATGACAAACACTATACACTGTTATGCAATGAATTTATGAATTTAAGTCTTATATGAACTTTACTTCAGAGTCATACTTTGATTTGAAATAATCTCCTTTGCTGTCGGTGAAGAAGAGATGGGAAATTAAAACATGAGTTTTCTTGTACAAATAACGTTCATCTTTCAGAGGGGGGGTGATTTTGAAAAGATTTAAATGCAACCCTTCACCATTTTATAGAACATTGATTGTAAAGAAAGAGGTTGTGTGGATGTTTTAAAGATGAACATTCAAAGAGAAAATAGAGCACACACTCAATGAATATGTTTAGTATAGATGATCTTCATATTCAAATCTTTTTTCCTCATCTCTTTGAATGAGGACAGCAGCTGCTAATTCCCAGTGCCAGTGATCAAATGCTTTTGTAAACAAAGGACACCTCAATTCACTACCTTACACTGCTTTGAAGTGAAAGACAAATACATACAGCAAACTTCCGCTTCCTACAGTTTCTTTGGGTCAGGCGTGCCGTGTCAACATTCATAATGGTTTTCTTAACCCTCCTTTGTTCTCAAATCTCCTCCTGGGGCTGCTTTGAATCGGACCGGACGGGGGGCTCTAGGAGGTGCAGTCAAACTCACAGTATTAGAGACTGCAGGCACCCAAGTGCGTTAAAGGGCAAAATACTCCCTTTGTATTTAATTAATTAAGTTCCCATGATGAGAGGGTTTTTCCAGATGAATAAGGGTAAAGAAATCCCAAAATAACTCTTTGGGCATGCATTTAGCTCCTGCATATAATAATAATTTTAACTAATTATGGAACCCATGCAGAGAAACAGTTTGTTACACACAGAAAAGGTCTAATTTGATCTTGACACACACACACACACACACACATATATATATATATATATATATATATATATATATATATATATATATATATATATATATATATGTCAAGATCAAATTACCAGGCTTTCGGTGCCTAGCAAGTTAAGATGTAAAACGTCTGATGTAGGATTTCTTTAAATAAACGTAAAACGTATTTATGTATATATATACATTAAGTAGAATATCAATATGAAAAGAAAAAAAAGTGTAAATATACGAAAAGGGTACAGGAAATAAAAAGAAGGAACGAAAAATTAAATGGATTGGAAATATATCAATCTTACATTTAGTAAATACATACATACACACATAAAACCTGTATTATAAGACTACAGGTTATGTAATGTTGTCTGCCTTGTCATGTGACATCAAAGTTTTAATTTAATCAGTAAGGAAATGTTGTAATCCAAGCATGTTCGATCTGAATAACAATCATACGAGTCTGAAGCCGTTTAATTGAAGCTGAAATGAACTTCGGGTCGTTGTTTCTCTTCGGTGAAACTTGTTGATCGAGCCTCATAACATCAAAGAAGCATTCATTATGTTATGTTTATGCAGCACAACATCTACTGCATTAATTACTTTGGTATTATACAGACGTGCAACACAAACACGTAAAGAGTTTTCAATTGTAAGTTGATATTGACGGACCGTGAAATACACATTTTGAATGAATTACTTCAACCGTGTTCTAGGGTATGTGTTTTCTATTTGGTGACCTTTTTAATTAGATCGTCAATTTCATATATAAGAATTAACCTGAGATGAAGGTCATGTTTCTTATTAAGCAAACGGTTCGGCCAAGACTGCAAACTTCTCCGATCCTGGTAAACATCTGAATCTGTGGCCCTGTCCATCTGCTCTGTGTCTCTGATGGCGAGTCAACTCTCGGGGACTTTGTCATGTGATTATGACTTCATCGTTTTTGCTAATGGCATCATTGTGACAGTTTGAACCCAAGCCTCAGCCAAATAACTTCTACTCACGTGTCAAATGCAAAACTATGGTACTTAATGGCAGTCGTGCATTTGGAAGAAGAAACCGCTAATTAAAAAACAATCAGACTGAACTGGGCCACTATATGATTACAAGTTTTTAAACTTCTCAATCATGCTTTTTTAATACACTGGGGGAACTGTGCAATAAAAGTCACACAATGTACATTAATAATAATACAAATAATAATATCTGCCCCAAATTGAGTTCAGAGCCGGTTTTAACGAGGTCAGACTTGTGGTTGTCGTTAATCATAATTTTATTACTGCACTCCGATGGGATGTTCATACATTTAAAAGAAAGCAGCGACATTTTGTATTGTTCCCATATTAAACGCAGACGGAGACAAGACCACCCAAACGTACGTGGCTCGGATTCACCTGGAAACAGTGTGTTTTAAATCAGCGCAGATTGGCTGGCAACTGCCGTGGCCCAGGAGCTGAAGGTTGACTCAAGTTCAGATCGGCGTCTTCGCTGGAAACGGGCTGAGAGAGAGGGACTTTCACACGGAGTGGCATCATATCAAGTCTTTCAGTATCGCACACTGACATCTTTCTCACTCGTACTTGGAGAGTATGTATGTATGTATGTATGTATGTATGTATGGGTGCATTTTAAATGAAACATGGACCTGGTGATCGTGTGCTGAACAAACGAACACCGTCACTTGTTCTCTTGCTGGGGGCTGCTGCGTAATTGCGCTCTTCTGTTGACAATACTTTTCTGAATTAGTGTAATTTCATTTTAGGCAGACAGGGGCAATACACCCAGACAAAACAGTTTCCCAAGCCCCACACATTTGTAGCTGGAGGGCAGTGAGGTCTTTACAAAGGCCTACACTGCACATGACTTGTGATGGGAGCTGACGAATCCAACTCAAAGTATGAAACAAAGCTGCATCTTCAAAGGTGTGCGTTACTGTTCCTGGAAAAGGCGAAATGCTCCGGCTTTCTATTGCGTATAATTCAGTAAATGGATCCTTTGCATGAAAACAATTACGAGACAGAAAAGCCCCCACGTCTCATCTTAAGTCATGTCTAATCAAATCAAATTTGGTGACCTTGATGGCTGCAGAACTCTCTAAAATTACAAGGCGCGCCTTTGAACACAAAATCCATTGCAATCATGAATGAAATATTTTGCTTCCATTTCAATCAATAAGCATGTCGTTTTAAATGCGTTAATAACTGATGACAGACTTTTGTGACAAGCTGCAAACACATGGGTTTTGATATTGATGCAGTGAATATTAACCCTGTGCATTTTCTTGTGTAGTGGAATACTTGGGATTAAAGTACAATGCTCTTCCCATAGTTACATATCTGAATTGTACTGTGAGTAATTGCATGAAACCTAAACTACAACAATGATGCTCACCTTTGCAAAGTCAAACATTACGTTGTGCAACCCTGCTTACCTGAGGGAGAGGATGCTACCCAAAGAGGGCAGGGCCTCTGTCTGTAAATGGAAGTTATCCACCAAAGCTGCCATATCTCGTTCTCTTTGCTCGGTCTCTGCCTGTGTTTTCTGTTACGAGTGCATGTGGTTTGTGTGTGTGTGCTTGTCCTCTGGACGTGTTGAAAGGTCTTATCGTTGCTCCAGAAATGGGGCTGGTAATTGACTTCAGCGTCTCTTATTTGAGTTATCGGCAGAGGAGGAACTGTTTGTATACATTAGGATCATTGCGAATTACCGCCAGTGCTGCGGTGAGGGAACTGTCTGTAGTTGCTGGTGTCTCTTTGCTCTGCTGAACTTTTGTACTAGATGATGCAGGGAATGTATTGAACTGTTTATGAGGAAAAAAATGGCTGTCTAGGACCCATGAAATCCTGGTATTGCCTTTTACACCCCAGTGATAAGCTCTCAGGTGGTAGAAAAAACATGAAATGACTTTAATCTGATTTCTTCCAATCTAATATGTGGTGTGTGCAGCCAGCACTTCACCACTATCTCGGGCGGGCACTTCCAGGGGAATAATGCACACAGCCTGACGCAAATCAAGGCAAGGTGACAAACCAACCACACTACACAACAAACCATACCAGCCCTGACACCCATATATCCAGGTAAACGTACACTGCATCCGAAGAACCGAAATGGGCGTCAGGAGTCTGCGAGTCATCGTTTGCTTACCTTACCGACCGACGGATGGGAAAAGACACAATGACACAAGTGAGATAGATGACTGAGCTGCTTTGTTGTTTGGAACCAGTGTGTGAGTTATAACTTGAAGCAGATGTGCTCATGTCTTCTTCGCAGATCCTATTGAACAGCATTTTTAAATATTAGGAAACGGTCCAGATTTGGCTTGGTGCGAGGGGAAAATATGAACGTGGAACAAGCTATGCAACTCTTGAAATAATAGCCCTGAGGCCATAGAGCTGGTGCTGTTGTGTTGGCCAGATGGAATAAATTGTATTTCTGGAATAATCAGATCCTTGTATTTAATTTTACATACAGTTTCCACAGACCGCAATAATAAAATATTCATACCTATCAAAAAGATGGCTGAATTACAGCAGAACTTGTACGTTAAACGTGCTCTTCGGAAGAAATAATTGGGTTTGTTTTCTCATTCAATTACCCCTTCACACCACTGAAATAAAGAGGGAATAAAGTGGGCTGTTAAAAAGCACACATTTCCTTTACACCCGACAGAGCTGCAGACTGATTTGTGGATTTTCCAATCGTCTGAAGACTTTGCAACAACACAGCTCCACAGGTTGGTCTAGCAAACAGGAAATATTAAAAATGAATTAACTATTTATATTTCATAGTATTTCCCCTCCCCCAAGCCGCTTCTGTTTAAGTGGGTGCCTTTATTTTTGTGTAACAGACTATTACATCATGTCTTCAAAGGACATACGGGCATGCTTTCACAACGATCTTTGGAATGCTAAGAAATATTTTCTCAAAGTTGTACACTGTGCTATTTTTATATTTTTAACAGCTCTGCTCTGTAGTGTTAAATATGCTCTCAATCTGCCTATCAGTCTTCACCGTAAAGATGGCTTTATTAACTGGAAAATTAGGATGTGCTGCCTTCGATGTTGTTTGTCTTCTCAATCCTAATTAGAGAATAAAGTGCATAAAAACTTAATTTTGATAATTGGAAAATCGTAATGCTTAATTTCTGAACTAGGATAGACAAATGTGTCTGCCATGTTCACTCAACAAAGTGGTTCATCTTCCTCTTCATCTTCCTCTCCTTCTTCTGTTGTTTAACTAGTTCCCCCAATGGTTAGAAAAGAAAGTGTCCATTCGAGAGGAGGCCATTCGCCCCATCGTGCTCGTTTGGTGTCCATTAATAACTAAGTGATCAAGGATCCTATCCAGTCTGTTTTTGAATGTTCCCAAATTGTCTCTTCAGCCACATCGCTGGGGAGTTTGTTCAGATTGTGACGCCTCTCTGTGTGAAGAAGTGTCTCCTGTTTTCTGTCTTGAATGCCTTGAAGCCCAATTTCCATTTGTCAGACAAGAGTTCGGCATCTGCGGTACTGATTCCATAATAAACCCATTTAAAAAAACAACAACATATCATCAAACACACACACAAGGTTTCCCATAATAATGCATTTGCCTTTTAAAGTTTGTATAGGATTCAAGCAATTGATTTTACTTCAAAGCTAAGGTAACTCGGAGCTGTGGCATTTTAATATAATAAATTAATATCCTGGCAATTTTCAGTTCTGCCTTTTGAAGCCCATTTATTGAGTCCCTTTGAGTAAGACGATCCCGTCAGTCAATTGTTCTCAATTGCCCACTTTCGTCCTTCCAGGACCTAGACAGCCGAGCCGCCACGCTTGCTTGAGAACATATTGGCAGAAAATGCTACTAACAGAAACATCCTCTGGAGATGAATGGGGAAAGGGTTTCTGATCCAGAGGAAAGAGATCCGCTGCCGGGAATCCTATTTCGACTCACCTTTCAGAAACGCCGAAACGAAATCTGTGTTCAATTACACGTGTGGCTTACGCTTCTCAACCGTCGCTTCCTGGGGTTGTGTAAACAGCACGGGTACATAGTCGACACTGTACATCTCAAAACCTTACACAAATGTTTCCCTGCTTATCTGGGAATCTTTATGCTACTTGTGTATAATTTATTACTCACTTTGAATGCAATCAGACAGAATTTCTGTGTGGGGGGAATGTTTTCTTTCCACACAAAAAACAGTCTATTGTACAGCAAGTGTGACTCAAAATTTCCACATTGCATTGATTGTATACCAAAATGCACAACAACAACAAAAGCACGAAAAGCAAGAGTTTCATCTCGCCAGCTCAGTTTAACATCTGATAGCTGTGTATATTTGCATCCTCTTTCACTGCAAAACTGTTCAGTATTTTAGTTCCATCCCAGCTAAGCAATATAAAAACTGCTTTTATAAAACAATGTCATTTACATTTGACAGGAGTCTGCAAGTTGAATTCACTAATCATTCAAGTCGAGTTCACTTCCCTCAGCTTAAAACACGGAGGCAGAAACGTTACTTTAGTTCAGCTGCTTCTGTGTCACATCCATTGGGTCATGTGACCTGTGCGTTGCACGTTGTTACAACTTATTGAAGTTCTTCGAAGTCACATGTTAGCAATTGAGAAAAAATCTAAATAAAAAATATTAATCGTCTCGGGTTATTGTACAGCTTTCATCCTGAAACTGAGACTCAAAGGGTTTTTTAGTTCCATCTGTTTGCTCGGGAACAGGAGGCAATGAGGTTTAGGCTAGTTTATGAGCTCAAACAAAAGGATATCCATAAACAACGGGCCCTGATCCTGCCTGAAAAACAATCGCTAATGCTAACCTAGTTTGTGGGCCTGATTCCAGTCAACACTATTGGAATATTACTGTTGGATAAAGAGTAGAAAATAAGTATGTACATATGTCTGGAGAAGCTGGGAGTATTGTTGTGCAGGATGACAATATCTTCCCTGGCAGCCTGTTGCCGATTATTTCTCAGCATTATCTACAGTATACATTGGCGGAGTTTACATGTGTGTTTTGACCTCACTGGAGACAAAAAGCTCGAGTCACAGATGAAACGCCCCTCTCCCTCTCAAGGTTCACATGGTCTTAGTTTATTGCACTCAGGACAAGCTGATGATTACCCATCGTCGTGCAAATTAAGGGCAAAGTAGCATATGAATATGTAAATTAGCTTGATGTACAGTAGTTTTTGCAGGAAAATGCCAGAAAGCATCGAATCCATGGCTGTCATGTGTCAACGTGTTCAAATTAAACAGCTGTGTGGTTTAATACTTTGTTGTACTGATCTTACTTTGTTTTTCACGGCACTGATGGAGCAACAAGCCGTGAATAGAAGTGTTTAATAAAGTTAGGATTACAATACGATGTACAGTACTGAACAGTGCACAACAGACCCACAACAATCGAGAGAGCATCATGATAATAGGGGGAAAAAACTGCTTTCTGCATTGCCATCAACACCATTGCTAACCATGACACGTCCATCAGCAATTTATTTCACCCTAAAACCCACAGTAAACTGACCAGTTATCTTTCTGTTTTTTAACGTGGTCATTTAAGGATATATTTGATTCTCTCAGTAGCATTTACGTGTGAAATGCATTTTTACATGTGTGTGTTTTCATACATTTTATGTCATTTACTAGAGTGTTTGAGATTGACCCTTTCTTTCTCTGTGGGGAAATTTTTTTGGTGCACAAACCTGATTCTCCTGAGTCTTTGTGCCAAACGTGATGCGCCTCATCACTTCATGAGTTAAAAACACTGCATTGTTTATTCACTATTTACAGGACTGGGCTTTTAGTCCAGGCCATTGTCCATCCAGACTGGGCTACTGCAACTCCCTTCTGGTTGGCCATCCTTCATCTACAATCACCCTCTTCAAAACATTGTGCTGCTCAACTTGTACTCTCTCTGTTTTGTGTCCTTATGCTGCTCCTCTACTGAATTCTCTACACACTGACTTCATTTTTGTGTTTTAAATATACAGACAAATTAAAGGAAAACCCAACATAAAGCATCTCTGTAAGGTGTTGGGCACCACGAGCCCCAGAACAGCTTCAATGCTCTTGGCACAGATTGTACGAGTCTCTGGACTCTACTGGAGGGATGAACACTATTCTTCCAAAAGATATTCCCTCATTTGGGGTTTTGATGATGGTGGTGGAGAGCGCTGTCTAACACGTCGGTCCAGAATCTCCCATAGGTGTTCAATTGGGTTGAGATCTGGTGACTGCAAAGGTCACATCATTGTCATACTCATCACACCATTCAGTGACCCTCATGCCCTGTGGATGGGGCATTGTCATCCTGGAAGAGACACTCCCATCAGGACAGAAATGTGTCACCATAGGATAAAGGTGATCACTCAGAATAACTCTGTCATGATTTGCAGTGACCCTTCCCTCTAAGGGGACAAGTGGGCCCAAACCATGCCAGGAAAATGCCCCCCCCCGATAACAGAGCCTCCGGACCCCCTCACTGTAGGGGTGCAGCAGTCAGGCCTGTCCCGTTCTCTTGGTGTCCCACACTTGCACTCGCCCAATTGTCCAGAACACGAGCCAGTTGAGCGTCTGTGTGACTGAAGCTCCTGCCATTCGTGCCCCAATAATGACCCTCTTTCACAGTCACTTAGATCCTTTCCTCTCGCCATCTTGATCCAAAATCAAGGTCAGCTGGGCTGCTCAGCATTTGTATACATGCCACAGAGCATGAGAGGATGTTAATTGCTTAATTGTAATATGCAGTACAAATGTTTGGAGGCATCTGCATTTGTTATGTTCGTCCACTCATTAATTCCACAGGTTTTTCCTTTAATTTGTCACCCGTCTGTATATGTACTAGTTTTTGTGTGTATAAATATTGTCCCTAGCTCTGTTTATTAGTGAATATGGATTACGATCAATAGAAAGAGATGCTAAAACAACACAACACAGCAAACAAACAGAAAACCAAGACATTTTCATAATACAAAATACATTTTTAATTAATTAATTCAAAATACATTTTTGTTCAAACAGTTATAAAATATTAACAGCTCTCCAACATTTGGCAATCTCCGGTTAAACTTCTGCGGTCTAATAAAATGCATCAGCGACAGCTTTTTAAAAGAATGTACATACTGTTCGTGTTCACGTTTCTATTTACAGGGAATATATATAACTGAAATATATGTCTTTCAAACTGTCCTCTCAGTTTCATTCTCAGGGATTTTGTCCCCTAGGTTCTCAATATTCAAAACTCGGTTCACTTAACGAGCTCAAACCCAGCTGGCTTTGAATATGGTTATGCTTTCATTAAAAGGCACATTTTTATTCGCTGATACGTGTTTTTGAGCCATGCTGCTTGTAAGGTCCCATGGTATTTTATAACTTACCACAAGCACTTTCTACTAACCTGTTACAGCCTTTATTGCCTTAACAACACGAGAAGGCAAATCTGTACATGATATTTCCTTGGTTCATAAATACATTTCCAATAACGGACATTTTATTTACAATATAAAAGCTTCTCGCTTCGTATTTTTATGCAGATGAAAGAAGAGACGTTACACGAGTAAAGGGCAGGAATAAACGATCACAGACAGGTTCCACACACAGTATGGAAACAATCACACTATATAATGCCTTAATAAAATACAAAGCCATGGTTGTATTGGGGAAAAAGTACATTAAAATAATGCCCAATATCCTTAAAAATAGGTATATATTATTAAGAGAATGCTAATTAACACAGTGCAGATGGTGAAAACGTTCGTAAAACTGAGGCAGATGAAAAGATAAATCCCATATATACTCAGGTTGTGGTTGATTTGATAACAGACTGTGCCAATATTTATTTTGCAATATTGTTTTTAAAGCAAAAGTATCACCAGCGGCCTTTTTCAGAGCTGCCCAAGTTGTTCGGGATATTGAGCTTAGATACAAAGGTATCGTGCATTTGTGTGTTTTTTCATTAGTAAATCAGATATATAACTATCTTGGTACATTTCCACAGCCTGCCTCCGTCTGTATTTGTGTCATATAGAAAAACAACCATTTAATGACAGCAATGGCCAAACAATGGTGTTTATTGTCTTATTAAAGTGTGGCATTTTGCCCACTGTTGTGTTGCATTATACAAGGTTTGTATTATTTTTAATTCAGTGCATTTTTTCAAACTCTGTGAAGACATTAAAGTCTTGGAATACATTTTCTGGCATTACATTTAAAATGTGTCCTTCTCTGTGGGATACAGATTACAGATACTACCTGTAAAAGAATTACCATTTTCCCGATATCAAAATTTTGTGGGGTAAGTAAACAGCGATACGACTTTACAGACGTAAAGTGACCACATGTGGGCTGTTTTCTATATTTTTATATTATGTAGCTAAACTAAAAGAATAAAAGACTGTGGGTGATTAACTGTGTCTCAATAAGTGTGCCATTCAGCCTCCAGTCCACTTCGACAGTGTGTGTGGGACAGACAAATGACTTCACCCCCTGCAAGACATACTGTGGTCCTTGTGAGTTGAAATAACAAATATGAATTTAGTAGGGGGACATAATTTCACCCAGAAAAGGCTCAACGAATCATAGCAGAATTTGTTGTCGTGTACTGTTTGCAAAGTGTTTGGTCCCCTGTATATGGAACTTCTCAGAAAACCATCTTTTATTTTGTGATAGCAATATACATGTATGTCTATGTCTATATGAAGGATAAGGATTAAATAAGGATTAAATATCCTCAATCCTCAGCATATATTCTACAGGCGATCACTAAACAACAATATCTACAACAACTACAACAATACTAATTATCCCTAATCTTTTCTTAAGCAAAACTGGTGTGATCATTTGATTTGCATGTCCTGAAGTTACGTCCACAATGCGATCACTGCTTGTGCAATCCCTGTCTTCACATGGATGTCATTGTGCCGCGAGCTTCTCTCTGCTGATTGAGATCTGCGTTCTGCTCGGCTGCTCGGCACATTCATCTGTCTGTTTGCACACACTTTCTCTGACGAAAAATAAATAAACACAAGTACAATACAGCATTGTCTCAGAGAAGGAAGGGAGTGCAGTGTGTGCAGTTGTGCCTGCGGCGTCCTACCTATTGCTATAGGTCCTTTTTAAAAGTCTGG
The DNA here is from genome assembly GCF_036373705.1 of Amia ocellicauda. Classification (NCBI taxonomy): domain Eukaryota; kingdom Metazoa; phylum Chordata; class Actinopteri; order Amiiformes; family Amiidae; genus Amia; species Amia ocellicauda. The sequence continues at coordinate 33,778,933 of NC_089862.1, read as the reverse complement.
CAATTGAGTGCCCGGTGACTAAAATCAATATGATTTACTCTGCATCTGCCACTCAAATGCCACCTGATCTCATCATTGGCATCGGACGCGTGTGTGGAGGCTCCATGGTTTGTTTAGAGGTATTCGATGAAAGAAAAAGAATGTATCTATATTTGTTCTTGGAAAATATCTGGGAAAAGTGAGGGGGCTTTTAAAATATTCAGTATCTAACAGGATTCTTGTCAAACTAAGAAAAGCATTTCATACTAGTTGCCTATATGAAGCTAAAGCTGGTAATACAGCGAAAAGCGAACAGCTGTGGATCTTAACGACAGACTGAATTTATTATGATTGTATTTGGCAGCTCCGTGACCGCAGAGACAAGATGGAAACATTCTCCAAGATAAACCAAGATGTTGCCCTGTAATCCTTTTCTATTGGACATATACCAGTTGAGCTGGGATCACAGGCTTGGTATATTGTACTAACATGATCCTGTGAAAGAGGGAAATATACATATATGTTCCAGGAACAAACCATGGAAACATGACAAGACAATATATAGACCCAGAGTGTCCCCCTCCAGAACTGTTCCACCATTCCAGCTCAGTCTCAGTTGACTTAGCGATGTGCGTCTACAAACAGACTGAAGGCAGCCAAGGGAAGAGCGTGGCTTTAGAGGGGTAAATATCTTCGCTGCAGCTCAGAATGGCACTTATAGTGGATTATATTATGTACACGTGGAAGTCACTCCAGCGGCTGACTCTTCTGCATCCCGACTGCCATTGTCCGTCCATCAGTCCGATCCACACGTGCCGCCACTGTCTGCAAAGTCCCCCACCCCACGTCTCTCTTTCCTCCGTCCATCCGTCCGTCCGCTCTCTCTCGCTCCGTTAAATACTTGTCTTTCACAGTTAGAAATGCACGAGCCTGCCAGCCCCCTCATATCCTCTGGCACACGTGGAGTCTGGACTTTGAGGACGGCGTGGCGTCCTTCCACACCTTGCAGGAGAGGCCCTTGGCGCAGTCGCAACGCTGGAAGATTTCCAGGCCGTGGGAGCCCTTCTTGCGCTGCTTGGTGCACACCTCGCCCAGCTGGAGGACTGGCTTGCAGATCTTGGTCCAGAAGTGGCGGGCGCAGCAGTAGCCGTCCGTGCAGTCCGAAGAGCGCAGGCAGGGGTCGCCCTCGTGGCCTTGTGGAGAGAGGAGAAAAGACAATTTGGAGAAAGGTCTAAAATGGGTTTGAGTGGATATTCATGTTCCCGTCACGTGATTATCAGTATAGACTCTCATGTTGAAAGAGCAGTTATGGGACTGTGTCTACATGTGGGTGAAGGACCCTAGTAAAAGTTCAATATACCCCAGTAAATCATAATTCTGTAAATCATATTGAAATTGCAATAATAGTCCTTCCTACAGGCGTGTGGTATAGCGTGACGCAAAGAATTGGAAACCACAGCAAATCAAAATACATGCAGGGACAAACAAAGGGAAACCTGGGGAAGGATTGTGGACATAAATTGAATAAGAACTGATCATTTGTCCTGTTATATGAAGTACCTATCGTGGGGTTCAAGATCATGAAAGGCATAGACCACATCAAACCAGAGGAGCTTTTCCAGATCAGCAGGGACACACGCACCCGGGGACACAAATGGAAATTGGGCTTCAAGGCATTCAAGACGGAAAACAGGAGACACTTCTTCACATAGAGAGGCGTCACAATCTGAACAAACTCCCCAGCGATGTGGCTGAAGAGACAATTTGGGAACATTCAGAAACAGACTGGATAGGATCCTTGATCACTTAGTTATTAATGGACACCAAACGAGCACGATTGGGCAAATGGGCTCCTTTCGATTGGACACTTTCTTATGTTCTTATGTTCTTAAATATAAAAATTATTTTTTGAGTCACGCAGAAGATTTGCTGTAGTGTTTTAAACAGGTAACTATATTTGTTCATCAGAATCCAGGTAAACGGTTAACAGAAACTCACGCCTACGTCTTCTGAGCCACGTTGACTTATTTCTCTATTGTCTTGAGCAAGAACTCAGCCGATTCTTTAGCTAAACATGGATAAATGAGGAATGACAGAAAAATGCAAATTGGGCTATTTTTAGGATTTCTAAAATCCTGTCCATTGTAGTGTGCCCTCATGCAGGCCTCCCTTCAGCTTTCATTTCCCAGCAGCCCCAGCTCCAGCGCCTGGGCTTCGCCAGCATGGAAATATCGTCCGGATCTCTCGCACACCACTGTTTGACTAAAGCATTTTTCCCTCAATTATTAACTAATTAAATCCCAGTTAAGCAGAACCCGATATGGCCGTCAGACGGTTTATATTATTGTTTCAAAGGTCATAATTAGTAAGGAAAATATTTACTGAAGATGTTAATCAGTCATGCAGCTTTCCGTGAAATTAAATGGTATTTTCACTTCCTCTGCCAAGCGCCCGTTCACACGCGACTGGAGGCCCGGCATCGCAGAGCAGCGCAGCACTTTCAGGGCGGTGAAATAAAAACAAGAATCGACTGCATGCCGAGGAGAGCGCTCTGGTGATGGTTTAAAAAAAGGTTGTACCCACATATATGTTATCATGGGGACAATATGCATCTGCACCCTCAAATCCTCCTCACTCGACCCACACATGCACTGCATTTTGGGATATTTCCACAACAAATGTCTCAGTGGAATCAGTTAATTAGTTTTTAGACAGCCCCCTTTTGAAGTTAATTTGCTTGTATGAAACACACTTTCTGTTGTGTTACAAACTGAGCTAATTGTGTATCTTGCTGCTGAGTAAAATACCCACATACCTACTATATGGCTTGTAGTCTCGCCTCCACCACCTTTACTAACAGGCTATAGTTGTTCATCGCACAAAACTCCAGTCAACACATAAGTTAGGAATCTTACAGCATGTCCAGTACTATGCAATTACAATTACCAACCCATCAACCCTATTTTGTCTTCTCTCCTGTAATGATAGCCGAAGTTGCATTGTTCATATCAGTGGCGTCAGCTCATAAAACCTGTTTACACAACTTCGTATGTAACACAAACTATACAGAATTCTTTTTGCTAGCAGTAAGTATGCATGCTTTTTATATGGATGTGGGAACCAAACTGTTATGTGGTTACGACCTCATGCAGGGACTACAGCTCAAGGGTCTGCTGACATAACGGCAAGAGATAATTATCAGAATAGCTGGGGACTGGCGTCAACTTTGCAATATGTTCTTAATAACAATGACTAACAGGAGATAGTGATTCAGCGTCGCTCATGTGCGAAACGCTCTCTGGAAAGAGCCAAAGAAAACACAACCTCTCTCATCCTGATGTTAGCGTTTCTCAAGCGGCGCTTCCAACAGTGTGGACTTCAATGATAGCATTTGCAAGACAGAGAGAATAGATATGATGTGTATTTGTGTACAAAACCGTATCGAATTGTATTTTGGGACAACAACGCAGATCTGGCATCTCCTCTGCCTGAGGAAAACAAGGGCACAGGACTATCTGTGGCACTATCATATTTTCCTGACTTCACAACAGAGCTATGTTTTAAATAACATCTCCTAACCCAACAGAATATTATGCCATTCGTAAGGGTGATGTCATTGCCTCTTTTGTCACACATTGCACAATCAGGCAGAGCTTAAAATAGTTTCTCCGCATAATTCTCACTGGCCGCAGACGCTGGCATTTCAGTGCCAACACAAGAAAACAAACCTACCCACCAAGACCTATCTCCCGTGTTTTCAGGAGCTGCTGCACTACACACTCAACACAACAGGTCCCTTATCTTCCCCCCGAGGGAAAACCGTGGGCTGCTCTGGAAACTAACCTTTGACTTGTGGTAGCTTGGACTGTGCCTTTCCACCTTTGGGCCAGCCTTTGTCCTTAGAGGAGAACGGACCGATCTTGCTGGGTCCTTCTATCGCAGGGATGTGCGGCGCCAGGACAGTGTCGGCGAGAGGCACGCAGATGTCTGGTGACACAACAAGGACAAAGAGGAAGAAAGAAAATGTTACTACACATGCTTTGTGTCGCCCTCTCGCTTTCAGCAGTCTTACATGGAGAGTCCTGACATTTTAAAAGCATCCCTTGCCACCATACTTTTGCACCCATGGTTCCATACATAAATATATAGATATGTAGCATTCCTTCATGCCATGCCTCATGCACACGGCCGAGCAACCAGACACAGATTTGTTTCTGTCTGCTCCATCGCGCACTTGGAGTTGTGTCAAAGGCGTATTTTCTCTGTGGCGAGCCTGCTTATGTTAACATGCCGCGGTGTTGTAACTGCAATGATCGCCGTTCCCCAGATATGCATTTCAGCCCTATTTACATAGCAAACCCTCTAATCAGTTTCCGTTCACGGCTTGGGGGATGTGCTTGTGCGACTCTCAAAGAATGAGCAGTAGAGGGTCTGGAATTCGACTGAAACGTGCAATATAGATCTGGTTTCAATATAACACATTGGCTTCCAGCGTAGACTTTTGTTGTGGGGGTAACGCGATCTCTCCCTGCCCTTTCCTGAGTGGAGCTGACGAGACCTTCAGACAGCTTGACAGAGGTGGAGAGAGAGATGGCTGAGGACTATCTTCAGTGTTGGCTGAGAGGAGGACGGCAGGGGGGTGGGGGGGTGTTTGGCACAGAGCCGGATACGGAAAGCTGTCCACCGTGTCAGCAGGCGAGGAAATTGAGATCGCACAACAGCAAGAACTCACACACAGCGAGGGAAAACTTGACACACTGACGGGTCTTTTAAAAACACCCTGTCCGGGTTATGATATCTCAGAGGGGTTCCTCAGAGGTTGTTCTGGAGATTGCAGGGCTGCACCTTGAATTCAGCCTTCGATCAACCAGATGAATACATTATGACATCATCGGACCACCACATTTTAAGTGGAAAACTTTAAATCACAGATGTACTAATTATATGCGAACACACGAGTCAAATCAAACGTTGACCGAGCTGTCAATTCTTCCTTCCTCCCATTGCCAGCCATGCATCCAGTTTCACCTTTTTAAGTTGCGGTTGACAGGTGGGTAAATGCTTGGATGTGTTCCGGGCCTAAATCTGCACCGAAAAGGCGAATGAGATTACACTGGTGAAACTACAGTATAAATGGGATACAGATAACCAATGCAGATGAAAAGGGCTTCTCGCAGCTTCTTCACAGTTCACAGCCACCCTGAAAAGATTCTCTCTCACTTTAAGATGATGATTAATTTCTTTGTTTGACCCAACTGAGGATAGCGAACAACGCAATGAAAAACAAAATATAATTAAAAGTATCATTGACTTACAGTTGCTGCAGCGGTTCCCAGGGCAGCACATGTTATCTCTGTGGCATCGTTTCTTCTTCCTCCGGCAGGCCAGGCATCGGGAGGGCGCGTGGTGGGGGGTGTGGCAGTAGCTCCCCACGGTGCACTCTTTGTCATTGCTGCACGGGTAAACCTGGAGTCAGAGACAAGACAGACACAAATGGGAGTCACACAAGGCTCAGATAAGGGGGCAATGACAATATCCAGTTTTTCTTTCTTGTGAGGTATGTGTGTAAAAATACCTAAGGACAAGTGATGGAAATGTTTCTAGGAGGACAGAATCGATATGTCCAACACACCTGTGTGATACCAATAACTGGTTCACGATTCGACGCTGCCAGAGGTGTCTTGCCTGCCATCCATAACGAATACTACATTGTACAGTTCACATTACAAGGCAATAGGTTCCTGCAATAGCTTCCCATCTGTGCAACAAAATTACTTACCAATCAATCAGCTATTTATTAGTATCTCAATGGACAGGAGTCAACAGTTATGGCTTCATGTTATAACATTTTGCTCAGAAAAAATCTGCTTGACATTTGTTTTAATTTTCAGAAGAATCATCCCTCTCTCTATATATATCTAGATATATACAACCAAATGATTGACTGTTTAATTATAATTACTGATAGTAAAGTAAAACAAATGTAGGCTTTTTTAAATCATTGCCATTTAAAACCATATATTTTATCACACGTTTATCACACACAAATCTGTGTTACTTCATAGAGCATTGAAAACAAGAACGTAGGACTCGAACACACTGCAGATATGTACACACTTATTTTTTCTCGCTGCTTGAGATGTTTGGGAAGCAATTTGTGCTGCAGTTCTTTGAGGACATACCGTTTTATTTAAAGGATATGAACAATGGATCGTGTGCCATTTCCCAGCAGAAAACTCCGGTTTAGGTCGCTTACGAGCAGGTTTTCGTTTGGAAGCATGGTTATTGAATTAAGAGGTAATTGCTTAATCTGATCCCTGGAGTTGATGCTGGTTATGTTACCCACTGTTTTATGTGGGCGCCTGTGGATTTTTATGAGATGTATTCTGTTATGGAAGCAATTAAATCAAGGTAGAGGCAGGGCCTTGCCGGATTCTCTACTTCAGTAATCTGAGGGTTTAGCCGTAATTCGTAAATTATGTCATATTTCGGTTACCAAACTTTTACGGTAAGTGTTAGCTTTTCCATGAAACCGGAATATTCATTGCAGCTTTGTCACTTCTCAAATATTAAAAAAAATTATGAAAAAAGTACTGCATGAGTAAGTTTTATGTGGATTCTTCTGTTATAAAGGACCATGTTCATTAGCCTGACACAAATAGATGAGATTAACCATTGTTGTGTGCATAGCAACCAGTCAACAGCTTTGAAAATTACTAATGAAAGACCAACTCAGATTTTCCAGAACAAATTCCAGTAATCAGAGAAGATACAGAGATTGCATCAGACCCGGTTGGTAATGAAATATGCAACATCTTATATCTAAAAACCCGGTAAACATCTTGGCATCTGTATCTTAAATGAGTTCATTCACTTGAACTTCACAGGATGCATGCATAAACTCAATAAATAAAAACTCAATATCAATAAACTGATAGGAGGAACTGCTTTCAAAATGTGAATCCAACAGTCTTTGTCTGACTAAATACATTGTCGAATAACGCAGTTTCAGACAGCGTTACATATATTTGTGCAACTTGTGATACGTATAGTTCACGTTATGCGAAAGTTGGACGTTCCCAAATTTAAGAATGTAATTGGTGGGTAAGTTATCAATCTGGGTTGATCATATTTCTTTATTTTTATATCTGAATGTGTGTATTGTAGTATGTATGTTCAACGGTTAGTGCCAATCCCCAATGATGTTACCTGCTTACTCTCCCTAAAGAAGATTGTCTCACAAAGAACACAAAGAACTCAAAGAAAACAATCCAGGGAAAAGCTTGAATCCCTTAATGTGTGTCTAACTGGCATTGTGTAGCACATAACACCAATTACAATACAATCATATTTTGTATCACAAAGCAGTAGAATGGCCATTCATTTTAGGAGAAGCTGAATGGATCATGTCATGTTGACTACACGTGCCAGCTCCTCATTGGATCATCGACAGCTACAACCGATAAACCAGAAAGGAAGCCATTTCTAACGTGTTGTTGGTACGGTCAAATTCCCTCTGTCTCTCCAGAGTCACCCTCTGTCTCACAGACAGCATGGCGGACCTCTTACAGTTGTGTCACAGGTTTAGTCTTGAGGAAGAGAGAGCAGCAGAGTTGAGACGGTCAACGGGAACCCAACTCAGATGGTCTGGTTTCAAAGCAGATGCTCAGTCACCTCAGCCAAGGCAAGATGGCTGCTATGACAAATGCAGGATTGTGTTTGATCTCTGCAGGATCCTCCTTTAAAAGATATATCTTTATGTCGTCCAGTAAATGGCAGTAGAGCATGGACACACAGAGGACTTCCTGGATGACTTCCTGTCCAGCCACATGGATTATTCAAAGAACAATCTTCTTCCAGTTTAGTTACAGCTGCAAAGATCACGAGTCTGTAATCCGGAAATTAGACATAGAGTAGAGACCTGTGTCTTTTGTCTAATAATAATATGTATCAATACCATTTTATCCTTGAAAACCAAAAAAGACAAGTGGAGCTATCAAAAAAATCTAATTGTAAATTGTAAACGGTTAGATCGAAATTATGCATTAATTCATTTTTACAGTTTCCACGGCTAATATTTTTGGCCGTGTCCCATTGTTATGGTCTATAGTATTCAACAATAAATGCTTTTATTCATTTGAGTTTTCCACAATATCTTTGTGGGTAAATCTTCCTTATTGACATATTATAGAAACAAATAAAGGATTCTGTGAGATTTGCTATAACTTCTTCCCAATCCATTGTTGGGTTCTGCACCATGTTAATAACACAGCGACTAGGAATGGCAGTAGAGGGGGCTCAATTGAATGTGTTTGTATGTGTTTTATTTTTGCTAACTCTTTCCTACGATGAGACAGAACCGTAACCATCAACACAATCCATATTATATTGCCTGACTCTTCACATCTATTTGAATGTTTACTGTGTAACCATCCTTGTGGTTTTTCTGGAGTGCCTCAGACAGATAAATACAATACCTGCTTTTAAGATTGTTAAATGTATTGTAAACAGCGCATGATGAGGTTCAGCCAAAAAGCACCATCCAAGAAAACAAAACAACACCTTATCTTCCATCTACTGTCTGTCATCATAACACACAGATGATGACAAGGCAAGAAAGAACTTCTTTTACAACATCTCACATCCTCCATAACTGAGGTCTTGATGAGATCTTTGAAGTGCCACTTAGGCTAATAATGTTAACCCTAAAAACTCCTGTCTATCCAAAAGAAAGTGGAATAGTCCTTCTGAGGAAGCTCCACCTCCACATCAATCATAGCTTTTCATTTTCTGAGGCTTTCAATACCTGGTGTGCTATTCCGCTTGCGCACACAAGTGAAAAAACATAGATTTAAAAAATGCATACTCACTATAATGAATTTGTGTATGTGAAGTATTTCCACGGACTTCAATTTCTGTATGTGAAAACACTTAGGAAAGCTGTCTATTTAAATCCAGCTGCTGCGGGTATTAAGCCAAACTGCGCAGAGCTGCCATGTCACGGACGGCACAGGAGACCGAACGCAGGAATCTCTACCGGCCCCAAAGAAAATGCACAAGCCCAGCGCTGAGTGTCAGAGGGATGCTGGATAGCTGTCACTCAGGAATGGGGAGAAGAATATTTTTCTTGAGTTACTTCCAACCAGAATATTATTTTTATTCAATCAAATGTGCCTACCAACCCCCTCAGCCCTAACCTGCTCCTTGGCTTGGTCTGACAGGACAGAGGCAGTGGTATGGCTCCCCCAGAACATAAATACACAGCTTTCTACAGATGAAACAAGTTTATCAGAGTGGTTTCTTGACGAGATGTCTGCTTTTGCATAAAATACACTTGTTTTTCTTCTAAAAATGACATAATGTGCGATTATCTGCTTCTTCCCCCTTGCTACTCGAATTTGTCACACATTCCATTGCTTTTGCTCAAACTGTTCAATAAAGCACTCTTTAAAGTACAAACACAGTGTGGTGTATTCACACACACAATATAACAGGTATTTTGGTATGTACCCCCAGTGTGTGGACTACTTGTATGCTTTTTTACAAGAAGTGCAGAGACACTTTTTAACGTGCTATTGTTTAGTGCCTTTCTCTCCAAACGCTGAATTCGTAGTTGATAGTAGTCTGACGCTACCAGGGAAAGACTCTAAATACATTTAAACATAGTATCCGGTGAAATGTGATAACAGTGGAAAAAGGTTTGCAAGAAAGGGGTTGTACACCCATTAAGCCCTGAGAAAAGCACAGTTGCTCTTGTGAGACAAACGTAGCTGGTGTTTGGTTTCATGCTGCCTCCTCACTGGGATTGCTAGCTCCAGTTTCATAAGTGCGTGTTTCATTCAAGCACAGGAAGCTGCGAAATAAAGACAATTTTAAAAACAACAACAGCGTATTCACTGCAGGGAGTTAACGTGTCTCCATCCATAAAGAGGACACGCTTAAATGTAAGTCTTTTAAAGCAATTTAACTAAGTAGGGTCCGTCTAGCTTTGTGCTAGATTATAATAAAAGTACTGATTCTGTTCTAGGTCTCATGCAGCAAAACATTTAGTTTTCACTTAAAAAAACGTGATTTTGTCGATTATTTCACCCTCAGATATGAGTGCCATTTTATGAACTGCGGCTGAAGCTCTGAAAACCCACAGCCGCTCATAAAAATGGTCAAGTGACAACTGAGAGAAAACTGAAAGCCACAATACCCTGAGGAAAAGGCGTCTAAACCGCTCCTAGGTGTATTCTTCCCGTGTTAACTGCCCTGTTATCTTAGAAAGGCAGCCCTGCGGTTCCGCCCGTGCGATTCCTATCGGGGGATTTCTGGCTCACGGTCTCGGATTGATTACATCACTGAAGAGGAGACACGTCCCACTAGCAGGGTTCCCCTTGGAAGCCAGTGAGACGAAGCCACATTGCGCACGAGAAGCGACACTTGCCTGGGCGCTGTGTTGTAAAACGCCTCACTTGCGCCATCTGAAGGGTGACGCTTTTTGGTTGTGCTTGGTTCACACCCCGGGAACTCAATCTCTTTTGGGTCACTCAGTTTTGGCTCTGCCTTGTGGGGAAGGGGGACTGCGGACCGACCAATCTGTTGATTGTGTATTTTCCAGGCAAAAGGTTGTGGCAGCTTGGCGACACAACACACGATTAACACAGCAGGGTCCTCATCAGTTTACCTCATCAGTTTCACCGATGGATATTGGTGATTTATTCAGCCTTGAGACTAATCTGAGCAACTCCCCAAAGGGCTCGCCGGCTCAGACAGGGTCAGTGGGCCGTGTTGAGCCGAATAAACCTGCTGTATCGGTTTACTGTTCCTCTGGAGCCAGCGGGGCAATATTGCACTCTCTCTGTCTGAGACAACATCATTGGGGCTTTGGCTGGCATTGATCCAGATGCACAGCACATTTGCAGTGCATTTCTGTTTATTACTTCATTGTAAGTACATTTAAAAAAAAAAAAAAAACTGACTCTCCTTCAGTTCCCATTTTGAAATATTCTTCTGTACTTTTATCCATGTCTAACAGTATGTCTCTGTGCAACGTGAAATGCACCCTGACACTTGGTTCCCGCAGTCTTCTCATCCTGTTTGTTTTAGTCTAAAATCTAAATGTAATCTTTATGCTGAAATATAGACTGATAATGCAACACTGTAGTAAATGCTTTGAATTAATTTCTAACAAGTAAACAACCTTCTTGACAAGATATATACGCTGAGCAGCCATCCAGGAAACAAATACCAAAACCAAGTCTAAACAGTTCAACCTGCACCAGTGTAAGCTCTGAAGACTTCTTCACTGGTTTTATTTCATGTATTTGCTTTGTGTGTGTGTGTGTGTGGGTATGTTTGTGTAGTCTGGCGGTGTTTTTAAGGTCATTCTGTTTAAAAACAAACCGTTTACCGACGAGTCATTTTCCTGCGGGTTTTGCTTGATGCAGAAGAATGGAATGATATCCCAGCATCACATCATTGGACATTAAACTTCCCTGGAGGAGTTGGCAGGACAGACAGATGCCCGTTCGTCCAGTTAAAGTGACTGCAATGCGCACACATGCATCACATCAGGAGGCACCGAGTTGTTGATCGTGAGCCAGATCAGTTAAACCGCTCTCGGGCCCGATGGTATCTCAACATTTAAGTGACTCAATCTCTCCCGGGTTAATTTGCTCCGAGTGCTCCAGTGGGGGAGGCAGGCTTGTGTGCTAACCAGGAGTCACACCTCGGGTCCTTACTTTCATTCCTTCAGTTCATTAGTCACAGTAAACAGCTATTTAACCTAGAACACGAAATTAAAAAAAGACATGGCTCTGTTTACAAGCGAGCTTAAGTGATTGCGCTCTTGCATTCTGCATCGTATTAAACGTAACCACTTGTTAAAATATATGAGCAGGTACTGATGCACAACAGCCACGGTGTTAACGCTGTGTTGTCTCCCTTCCCTTGTGGGTACAGAGACCACGATGATAGTGGAGCCCAATTTCCAAGATCGAAGAGATCGTCAGGCTACACAGCTTTTGCTCCTGTCATCTAAACAGTAGCTGAGCCTTTGTTGTCCTTCCGGAGGTGGAGGTGTGTGCAATCAACGGCCCTCGTAGCTTTGTCACTGATGTGCTTCACAATATTCACCATTGCATTCACAGAGTGATCACTCCACACACCTTAGATGTGCACCACAAACATAGAGGGTTTACAAATAGAAATAAAGACAGAAAACACACCTGGAACACTTCTGAGTGCTTCTAAATGTGGAAAATATCTTTCAACTTTGATATCATGCACTTGTATATAAGGTACTACTTTTGCAAACTAATTTATCTTTCACAAACACGGCCAGAACAGCATATGGAAATGTACCATGCTTTTGTATTTATGACGACCTATAAACTCCACAAACAAAGTGTATCATCCCCTACAGTATTCAAGAGGATTTCCATGGGCAAAAACACAGAGCACTATCTGTAAAATGGTATAAAGGTCTCTGTAGATGGGTCTTCACTGGAATTAACTTTAATATTAGGCTCCGTTTGTCTTAGTAATGAATGCAGATGAACCCACCCACAAAAACATGGCCGTGCCGGTGTCCTCACCTCTTGCGGTAAAACTTCCTCTGTTCACAGATCCTTTTTCGAATACAATAATACACCCTTAGACTTCGATGGTAACGCACAAGCACAGTCGGTCTTTTTACACTCTGGCAGGAGTACAGCGCTTGTCTTCTGACAGCTGAGAACTGTAATTTTTCTACTTAACATTTGGCTCCAGTTCGCATCTGCATTACGCCAGTCTTTCCTGTATGATCCTCGTCCTGCGCTGGGTGGCCCAAGCGCTTGTCTGTGCCGTCCTGTTCTGCCACATTTGAATCCCGGCCAGCCTGTGCAATTTATAGCTTGTGTCGACTACCGCACTGCTGTAATGTTCAACTGCTCCTTTAATGTCAGGGAGCTGCAAACGCCCCGGGGAGATGCATTTCAACAGTTGTGTAATAAAACATAACAAACGGATTATATTCTTATTAAGGTTGGGTGGAAATCAACTAGAGACAAAATTAATATTAAATTAGCATGAATCTTGCTTCTACCCGGCAATCTTAGAAAGCAGCCAGGAACTCTGTGTATCTTAATCTACAGAGATGTCGACAACTTGAAATTCAGCCTACAGGAAGTCCAAAATCAATTATAATATTGGGATAAGATTGCATGAATAAGAGTACAGCGGTGTATCACTAAGGGACAACTAGAACTTGGGCGATGCCTTCAGTTCTCTGCACCAATGGACGTGTGAGGAGACAAGCAAGCTGCTTATAATATTCAAACAACTGTCTTTCTACACCAGTAGACGATGGACCAGTTCAATGTAGCTCACACACTGACTGGACCCTGGTTAACCTGCAGGCCTCTGGAGCGCTGAACAGTCTAACAGCTCTGTACCACGGTCCCCAAGCACATGGGCCGCCACGGGCACACATGGTGCCTTTCCAAAAACAATTTCCAAAATACCATGTATATCACGGTTTAAATCATGCAACTTCATTTTCTATCGGTCTGCTTATTTTTACACCTTTAAAGGCAGGGGGTGACGGCAATAAAAGCCAGGAGTCGCCAGCCCTCATTATTTTTGACATTGGCGCCTTTGCTCAACGGAGTGCTGTGCCGCCTGCCTGGTCTTTTTATTTAGGAGCTGCCATTTTTTAAAACATCAGATTATGTTTTTACGCTGCAGATAAATCCAACATACAGACAAAAATGTTTAAATACTTACAGTGCAGGGTAAATCGATCTAAAATTGACTGAAAACATCCTCTGGTCCAGCATTTTTCTGTTTATCCTCTGAGGGCTATTTGTTTCTTTTCCAAGACATTTGGTAAACAGATACCATGTTCAACTGCAATGGTTTAAATGAGCAGTCACAGCCTTTATTTACATCAGTACACAGGTTGAATGCTGCGGAAATCTTTTTGAGTTCATAGTCGACTCAGAGGTCTGAAAAACACTTAAAAAATTTCCTCAAAAACACAAAAGTGTTCATTAAAAAATAATGGTTTGTTTGTTGAATACTTCTGACCTTTTTAGAATATATTTATATTCTATATTCCATTTTAGAATATCTATACATATTGTTTCTCCCACAATGCATCATTCAGAGAGGAAGAACAGTCATGTCAACAGGAGTGCCCTGGGCTTATTGAGCAATGTAATCAAATTTTTCCTGAAAGACAAATCTGCGACTGGGAATAGATGAGAGAGCAACCAAATAGGTAATATATTTATTTTATCTGTGTTCTTGTCTGTTTTTGTCTTTTAAAGTGGTTGTTTTCTTTCATTCATTCTTTTACTTTTGCCCTTTCTTTCTTTCTCTATCTGAAGCATGTCAGTTTCAGTTCCACCCCTCTATACTCCTGCTGCACAGATTTAATCCAACCCTCAAACTCTGACTTTGATGTTTGTCTGTTCAGAGGAGTTGGTGAGACAGTAATCAAACAACAAAACAACATAATATGAATCCCGTAACTGCGACATTCCTGTGTCCCCCGCGCATGGAAATGATTTTTGTGCAGGGTGTCATCTGGACGTGCGGGTGAGTGTGGCACGATATTTCAGCCGCATATCTGCATGGTGGCCGCGGCTCCAGTCTCCTGTGGCCCATTTATCGAAACCACGACGGTTTCCTAATGGTGCATAGCTGCTAGCCTTCGCTTGTAAGGTTTCTGGCACTCCATTAGCATTGTTACATCATAACACACTTCCCACGGAATAAGTCAGATCGCTGGAGTGGGTAAATTCAAGTTCTTTGTTGTTGTGTTTTCTATCAGCACAAACAAATTACAACAAAAACACTTTAGATCACTGTGACTTTGATGTATGAAACCATTTGCAACCAGCAGCTGTGTGGGGATGGCTGTGGCATCCGTGCTGCAACACAAACTTCATATTGCCTTTTTGAGTTTTAATCCTTAGCATTAAACACGTGGAGGTGAGTTACACCTATACTGTGCAATCCAGTCATAAAAGCTAAACACTAAACATGACACTGATCTCTATGGTTTTTAAAGCGTAGTAGCATGGATTTCAAGCAAGGAACATGATGGCACGATGGTCCATGTGGTGAAAACTAGAACATCACAATACCTATGCAGAGTGAAAGATCTTCAGTGACAAAATCTGAAAGAACGGTTGTGACACCTGACATGGTAAAAAGGCTGTAAGATCTTCCGAACACCCGATAATTAAAACCCACAACCTCAAAAGTGCGTTCGCCCACATCTCCTGTATCACCTGGGTGGTGTCTTCCCCTTCAGCACACAGAGGAACCAGAGCAGTTCAGATGTGCCAGTCCAGTGGGGTTGCAGCATTTTCTGGATTTCATTACAACCTTTAAATGATTTCACTGATCGACAGCTCGGTTGCTAATAAAGTATATCAGTAAATTTGCAGGAGTATTCTTATTAAAAACACTATCGCGCACGACATGCCTTCCCACAGTTTAGCAGCATGTCAAGTAGGCTGATGTAAGTAAGACGTCGGTACAGGCGTGAAAGTTTTAGGGGTGAAGCATTTATTCCTTTTAATTTAATATAGATTATACAAACAGTCAGGCACGAAGCCAAGACCGAGGCTGCGGACAATTATTCACAGAGGAAGAATGTCAGCTTTATGAAAGGCCAATGATGATCCTCAGGAATGTCCTCTCAGTTTCTCACATTGATTAGAGAAGTCTCTCAAATCCCTGCGCATCCCTGTGATTTAAATCTAACAAACATCCAAGACAAGCGAGAAACAAATGTCGCTACGCTTGCTTGACCATCCAATCCTACATCAGCCAGCCCAGCTGAGAACTTCAAAAATGACTCAGAAACATTTGGGAAGCAACTGCCCTTTTAATAGACAAGTTAAACTCCTTTCATGTGTTTTCTTTTATTGTTGTTATCGGTGGCGTCTCCTTTGAGTGCTCCGATTTCATTGTCTTGTCTGTGGTTATTTAAAAAGGATTTTTATTGCATCCATGCTGACGGACATCAAAGAATGGAAATCCTGCTGTTGCCATATCTGCTCTGTCCCCTGGCCTGGTTAACAACAAGTGAGAGTTAAAACCATTACAATTAAGGAGTGCTAAAGATTTTGGTTCAGTCCTTCAATTGTTCATATTAGTGTGTATGCAAAGACCTTTATGTTTAGTACCCAATTGTTGTGGATAGGTAGCATTGTAATATATGGTGATCTAACAACGGCATTTTGTGGGCAAAGGTTGATTCTGAGACTTCGGAAGCTCTAGAGTTTTGGAATCACAATTCTGAAATGCAAACTCTCTCTGTCCTACCCCAAACCCACATCTCTGAAAGGCAAAGCTGGAATCAGAGGACCCATGTCTTCGGTTAAAACCATGGCTACTGAGAATTGTTCACATGTTTAAATAAGTAAATATTTCACTTTCTGGTCCAGGTTGTTTGCTCGATGCTGTATTCAACAAAAATCAACAGCAGATGGGTGACAATGCACTTGCTGAGCTCCTTGTGATCGGACCACCATCATGACAAGCCCATCTGTGTGTCAATAACCATGAAGTTTATACGAATGTCACTTAAACATTGTTATGATTAACACTTTTTGATTAAAATGTACAATGCCTTTCTAACCTCAGAAAGCCATTAACAGTTTTCTCTCTTGAATGGGGCGGACGGGGAAATGTATAGTTTCCCAAAATATTTTTAACAGTAAGACTATGGTTATGACTTGGATGAGACCTGGACTGTTTTGTTTTGTTCTTATGAAAAGGATATGGCACTTTTGTTTGACTTGAAGTTATCCTTAGCTTAGCCTGCAAGCTGCAATCTTTTAAAGTAAAGAATGCAGTTTTAATGACCTTGGACTGTGAAAGAAAAAGAAAAGGCAATAAAAGCACAAAAAGTGTGGCAGATGCAGAAAAGGGAAAACGTCTAGCAGGCGTCAGATTAAAAATCGTTTTATTTTTATTTGAAGGAAAATAACATGTTTAGTATAAATATGAGTCCAGGCTTCCCTAAAAACGTCTTTGTCCTCAAACCTCTCTAACCCACACAGTGATAAAACAGCGGGGTTCTGGCTAGATCACGCTTAAGTGTAGACACACTTCTCCAGGTCCAGACTCAAATTGACCACATTTAGATTTAATCACTCCAGCCTGCGCCTAGTTGGCCTGCGCTGCTGACAGGTTGATTTAAATCGCACCTCGGGGTTTCAGTAGACGAGAGAAGTTACATAATTTATATTTAATTTGTCATTTTCACTCGTTGTTGCACTAACACGTTTCGCTCACAGTCTCGGATTCAGTTGTGCAAGAACATTAATGTGTCAATCTGCCCGGCACCTTCATTAGACCTTCACACCAATTTCAATGATTTACTGTTCAGCGTGTGAAAAGGACAAACCGGCTGTATTATAACAGAAAGTCTATTGATTTAAAATTTTGGAAAACGTTACTACATAAATGCTGTCAATCTATAAGTTATATGTCCGATTAAGGAAAGGAAAAGGAGGCATCTATGACACAAGCGCAGCAGCAGAGTGGAGGTCCAACTGACACACCAGCGCTGTGGTCATTATTGCATCGTTATAGTGTTAGCTGGGTAGTGAACCAGTTTACTCCAGTAAAAACCCAGCTGTATAAGCGTATATCACAATAATATGATCAATTGTAAGTCGCCCTGCTAAGAAATGAAATGGTAATATAAGACTACGCTCGTTGCGCTTTCGCTTGGGAGACAGTAGTGAGATGTACATGTAAAGCTTTCTATACTTTGTTTTGTAAGTTGACATCTAGAGCAATTGTCCAGATCCAGTCCGTGCCCACAGGTTTTATGGCCATTTTGCGTGCGATATACAGGTACCCTGGCATGTACCACGCATGCACATTTTTATGTTTGCTGTCACCGGCCTATATAATAGACTTAGATTAGATTAGATTAGATAATAGATTTTAGCAAACATGAAAGTGATAATTGAGTAAAAGTCGTTTCATGTAAAGCTATAGATAACTGTTTCAAAATTCAATTATAATTCTTACAGTTTCTTGAGATTAAATTCTATACATAAGCGGTAAAAAGGGTATTTAAAAATGCAACATTGTGTAGCCAGAGGGTTAGAAAACTTTGCAATCAACCTGAAACACCACTCTGTGTAAATAATAAGATCCGAGTTCATTTTTCATGAGATGCTAATAAAAATGTAAGGCTGCCTTGTAATACAAATGCTCAAACATAAGTACTTGGTTGTGTCAGCACAATGAATCGATGTGGGTTATTCAGTTACTTCAAATCCTTTTTTAAATAGTCGATTTAACACTTGCACTGTACAAAAAAAAAAAAGCATCAGGAATTTATCAAACAGAGTAATATTCTCAATTCTGCATAATACTTTTAAACCGTTTGCTTAAATCTCGTCCTAAAACACACTTGAATATTGTCTTCCAGTTTCGTTAAACCCATACTAACAGAAGCTGCAGAGAAGTCCAACCCGTTTGGACTCAGTCAAGTGTCCCCTGGAGAAAACCCAAAGCCCAGGTTGACAGATCTCCTGAACTACAGGACAGACGCACCAGCGCACAGGTGGCACGTTTGGATGAGACGGTTGCCCTGCTTACCTGCCCGGGGTTGTTGCTCTTCTTGCTCACGACCCCCGTCTGGTTGCTCGCCGGGGTGGGCGCTTCTCCCAGCAGAGCCGATTTGATGGAGTTCACCTTGGAGCCGGAGCCATCCGTCCTGTGGCAGCTTCCCATGGGCAAAGCCGCCGCCAGCAGCAGGACGCCAACCCAGCAGCACCTAGTCCACTCCAGCAGCATCCTGGGCACCCAACGTGTGGCAAGAATAATAATAATGAACAATAGATGGATATGAAATTAAATGTAGCGTTCGGTCTGCTAAATACGATTTGTGTTCTCCTCACACCAGTGATAAGCTTTTCACAGGACCTCACGTCTGTCCCGGGTCGGTTTGGTGAGGGAGTCGCTCTCTGTCTGAGGACTGAGGGAGGCAGCCTGGTGTTTTATGTTCTCAGAGACTTTCTTTTTATAGGACTAATGGGTTTGTTTCCTCCGCCCCCATTGAGTTTTGACAAAGAGTGAAACTGATCCCCCAGTCCAGACACCGACACCCGACACCCCCGCTGGGAGAGGCGATCAAACCCGCAGCTCCACTGAGCTCCGCATCAAACCCTCAGTGCGCAGAAACAGTTTCAAACCGGAGGCTTTTCTGCGTTCATAGGCTGCCCGGCATTGCAGGAGCAGCTTAATGACCAGTTTTCAGTTTCACTCTCTTTATGTGACACATCATGTTCTATGTCATCGGTCAATCACTCTATTATAATCACTACTATTTAGTATTGTCATAAACACGGTGATAATGATGCTTTTAAATCAATAATAATGGGGTTTGTTTGTTTAATAACTCGGGAGAATAACTTGCAAGAATAGCAGAGCCATGTGTTTTTAAGATACAGATGCATGCCAACTATAGAACTATATAAACTGTCCTTCTGATATCTTACAACAGGGGACACATGTTGCAAAGATTTGGATTGATTGTGATGTGTGATACAAACATGCTTTTCCTCAGTTACAGTTTCTCTCAGAGAAGAGTCTGCTTCATCTATGTATTTGATTTAATAATACAATTTGGTATTGCATTATTCTTCGAATGATTGTAATCTGAAGTATTAACATATACATCTATATTATTATTTTCATATTTGAATACCGAATCATATATGTCTATTCTTTATTAAAGATAGCCCACTTAAAAAATAACTTGAATTGTTTCTATATCTAGCCTATATATAATGATTTTTTACTTACTCCACATTACCACAGTTACACCGTCTGCTATTAAATATGAACACCTCCTTCAGTGTGTGATAAAGTGTAATTAACAAATATAATCCCTTAACCCCTTGCGAGACAAACTGTTCTTTCTCTGTCCGACACTGAATGTGCTTTCTGTCGCTGTGATCTCAACAGCATGTTTTATTGGGTATTTTTTTAAATATTAGGCATTTTAGTCTATACAAATCATCTATAAATGTTCTGTGCAGTAAAACCTTTCCGTGAATTCAAACATTATATTTACAACAGAGAAGCGATTGATTAAAACTTCCACCACTTGCTGTGGTTTATAGCTTGTCTTTCTTCAGATGTTTTTACACAAATCACAAATTATGACTCTGATTTCTGTCACACAGTACCTACTCTCAAACGGCTAGACCCCGCCTGCACCAAAATTGTAACATTTATATAAAAACAAAATCAACAACAAAGAAAGTGTTGATACATTTATACAATGGCCAATTTTATATGAATCATTTGCACAGAGCTTATTAATGAGGTTTTAGGACTGTCGCCCAGCTTAATATTTTTTCTCCTTTTGAAACTCACTCTAAAGCAAAGGTCTTGATTTTATTGTCCATTGATTTTGATTAAAACATTTCTGTCCCTGTTTAAACAGCCCTCTGTGTTTTTATTAGTTTTAATATTATGTTTTTCCATTTTAGACAAAGTTGTTGTACACCCTCCAGGGATATGTTTTATGTGACTCCCCTGTGGAACAATAAATATGAGATTTATTCAGTCCTTTTATCGTTTCCTATTACTCCACAGTTTGGTTTTGATTGTGTTGGTGGTTATCAGTCATGGAAAAGACTCAGGACTCTGCGCTCTTGTTGGAAGGAGCAATATTCATACCATCAGCCATGTCTTTAGAGTCACAGAGCCAGACAACTTCTCCTCACACAGGTGAGATATACAGGTGAGAAAAAATTACATTAGGATCTTGATCGGAGGGCAGAACTGGTGACAGTGAACGACTGCCCCAATTCTGTCCCTGTTTTCCTCAGATATGTACAAGAATTTAGTAGACTGAATCCCTGCTAATCATTATTACAGTATATTATGTTATTTGTACTTTTCTGTTTGGTTTATTAATTATTCAGGGAAGAGAAGCCTTATGGGATGGTATGCACTGAAAATGATGATGTCAAATAATACATATAGGAGGATATATAGGTCACAATGTAAATAACAAAATAAGGAGTGGAACTACTTTAATAGTTATTGGACCAGTGTATTAATTAAGAACAGCAAATGTTACAATGGCTACAATGTTACAATCCCAATCCATCCCATTGCCTGACATAAATCTGTATTTGATCTGTAACTTTATTTTATTGTTTTGCATTTAAATGATTTAATCACTATTGCTAAATATAATTAAATTACAGAGTATGTTTATTGGAAGTTGCACTGTTGCTTCACTCTGCAAGATTATACTAACCCACACGGCAAGGATCTAATTTCTCGCCACCGATAGATTTTTCATATTTTTTTCCCTTTTCAAACTACCAGCTCATGCAGAGCTGCTGGGAATGCATGCAGATTGTTCTGGTGTTTCCAAACCTCTCCCATGCTTAAGGCATTGTTCATTTCAAACCCTGGAATCTATAATAAAGGTTTTGTAAAAACCAGCACACAAAACCTCACTAAACTCCTGTGGTTTGAGGCACACATCTTCAGTGAACCAAAAGCGCATTTTTAGTGTTTCATATAGTCCCATTTGTTTTATCAAACTGCGATGGGAACTATGACAAATAGTGCACCCACCATAAAAGCCAATTCCAAAATTCTCACTCTCAGGAATGTAACAAGCATATTTAAATAATTAAAACTATTATTTAGCTTCAGTGCCATCTTTAACAAAAGAAAATATAATTGTGGTGAACATGTGTTACAGCACAATAATAATGAGATCACAGTCCTCTTAGAATATGGACAATGAAATCAAAGAGGCTGCCGTGCTACAAGCAAATACTTGCAGTAATACGAAATGAATTTATACCAAAGTGTACAATGCTTTTTGAAATGTTTAAGATTTCATAATGTTTGAAATGTTTTTATTTGCCCAACAGCTAAAAAGAAGGGCAAACAATATAGAACAAAAGCATGCTTTGCTGTTTTCTCCATTTTACACACAACAATAAGATGACTATTATCTTGCAAATGTATTTTAATGGTGACTTTTAATGTGCCTGCTGAAATTTGTATGAATGAATTAGGGAGCAAAGCTTTTACACTTTCTTTATATACAATAATAATAATAATAATAATAATAATAATAATAATAATAATAATAATAATAATAATAATAATAATAATAATAACTTCATATGGGGTCTGAATACTTTTGCAGTCTTGTTAAAAGATAAGAAGTTACACATTTTAACTCTATATGCAGGCTTTACTATATGGCTAATCTCATCAAAATTACTATATGTAAGTGTTACAAAATAACTGAATAAATACAAATATGTGTTCCTGTATTGATTCTGGTATTGAGGGAACAGGGACATTCACTCCATTTAAACTCCTTGCTGACGTGTCCGTGTTTCCACGTGGGGAAGTAAACCCAGTAAGTCTCCTGCATCTTAATAAAAAGCATTATTTGATTACTCAATAATTCAATATTATTAGCATTTAAGGAATGCAGCCCATGTGGTTCATGTGAAAATATACGGCTTCCTGGGAGGTTGGAGGCTCCCCCTCTCGGCTTGTGTCTCATCGCCACCCGTAGAGTAAACTTCACTGCAACCACAGCACTCAGAGACATGTGTATCTCCTACCAGAGCATCTTCTCATCTTGTCTTGTTGGAAAGCCTTCAGACTGCACAGCTTGTCTATGTGCACCACCCGAGTGTGTGGAAGAGGATTCCAGGGAGGTTCTCATTCTCTGTGAATCAACTGACCGCACTCTCTGACCTCTGATCAGTTCAACATCCTCCCTGAACCTCCTTCCTATCATGGCGAGCCCAGTTCTGACTCATTCGTATTCTTCTCCATCTGCAGAAACTCTCCTGCCTCCGATGGGGTGGAGCTGAATTCCCCAGAGATACACTTTCCTTTCCCCACCAGATAGATGTGCATGACAGGGTTTCAGAGTGACACTGATGAAGATATGTGTGTGAGAGGAAAGCACACACAAAAACCTACAACATCATGTAGAATAATCATATTGACTAAATAAAATCAGTATATTTCAGATGTATGTTTTTCATCCCATTTCTTTATCAATGGCAACTGTTCATAGTTTACCTTACTTATATCCCAGACTATAGGCTGAGGGGTTTCAGGTTTGTGTATTTTTCCAGTTCTTAGCCTGAAGATTACATTGGGCATTGGGTGTCATTGTCCTGAAATTTGTTTGAGCTTTACGGATCTTGAAGCTCAAACAAGAGCCAGTTGTGTGCTAGCCAGTACCTGACATTCACATTGATCTCTTCATTGGATTACAATATATTTCACAATTATTATGTCTGAAAATGTTTGGTATGGTAAACAATAAATGAAAGCAGAAAAACTGAGCTCTGGAGTGTCTGTAGTCCAGATCTCACTGGTTAAACCTGAGCTGGACTGCTTGGGAAATCCCCCAAGCCTTATTATTTTGAAAACATGAATCTCAGGAAAGGAAATGCTCAATATGGAGGATATTTATTATTAAAATAAGCATCGAAGGAGGGCAAAGATTACAGAGAAGAGAAAACTTACTTTTTTGTGAACAAAAAAATATTTTCTATTAAACTGTTATTTAGTTATGTATTAAGTATCTGTCTATCTGTTTATTTATTTATTTTTTACCCAGATATCAATCAAATATTGCCTGTTTTATGGTGGCTCACAGAAAAAGACTTTCCCCCACCAATACTGGCTTTGACTTCAAGGATCATTCTGCTCTTGTTTACATCCAAACTGTGCTTAAGTTAATAGCATAGTGTATTTTAAAAGGTCCTCGGGGACAGGAAGCAAGTTTTCCTAAACAAAAAACAAACCATCTGAAGTCCTCAAAATGGATTCCAATAGCCATCAATTAAACTCTAAAAAATAATACAAAACCATAAAATCCCACATTTCAAGTGTAAACGGATCTCAGGGGAGCACATTAACCCAAGCTGCGTTACCAATTAAAATATGGTTCTTAGAATGAAACAATGAATCATTCCATATGAGAAACACACAAACATATATTTCTATAGTCATGCAAAAGTGTGAATTGTGGACAGTCGGGTACCCCAATAAAATGAATCCCTGAATCACATTACACATCTGAGAGACTTCCAGAAACCAGAGAAAACTGATCCTGTCCGAGCCAATGGGTTTGCGGTTAGTGTTGGCGCCTTTTGGACTTGGCATCCTGGCTCAGGTCCTCTGGCAAGAGTGAGTCAGCCAATATCCATGTCAAGGGAGAGAATTCGATTAATATGCAGGAAATGGGTTTGAATGAACTTTACAATTGACTGAGACATGTACCTGTGCTGCAACATGTCAAGAAGTTTACACGGTTTGAGCACATATCAGACCCACTTAATTTCCGAAACTGATCTGGACAATAGTAGTCCTCTTTGCCACAATTTCTGGTTAATTGAATTTGACAATTAGCATACCTCATGTATTTACACAGGCTCAGCGCAGCCTCTGGGCAAGGTTTTGCATTCCAAACCCACAAAGAGTATCCGGGGAAATTACCGCAAATTCGCAAACAGGAAGCGTTGTATTGTGGCCATTGTTAGGTGCTTACATCAAGACACAAAAAGAACCAACTTGGTGAATGGCAGGTGTACTTTATGGTTTTTGTGGTAACGGAATCATATACGTCACCAGACATTAAAAAGCTAAATTAGCTTAATTAGCTCCCGATGAGAAGGC
The DNA here is from genome assembly GCF_036373705.1 of Amia ocellicauda. Taxonomy (NCBI): domain Eukaryota; kingdom Metazoa; phylum Chordata; class Actinopteri; order Amiiformes; family Amiidae; genus Amia; species Amia ocellicauda. The sequence continues at coordinate 33,754,249 of NC_089862.1, read as the reverse complement.
CTTTCTGATTCTCAGGGGTGAAGGATGGAGCCCAGCAGGTGGCCACCAAATCCATTGCACTGTGGTCCAGCACAGAAACACAGTACTGCAGATGATGTGGCTGTGAAATGGTGTCCAATTATGTACATCTTAATTGAATTTAGTTGCATGTACTCAGAACCTGCAAGTGCTAACTCATTGTTTTGTAAGCAACCATCAGAGCCACCCTCGTCATCTCCCACTTAGACAAAACAAGGGTCTCTGGTTTGCACACATACTGCTCTGGTTCCTTCCTTTAGCTGCACTAAAAGCAGATGCATGTTCCCATTATAACCTCGTGTTTACAACAGTTTCACAGCTGATACTTACTGTGCTGTTTTTCCTCAGACACCTTTATAGATCAGTCAAGGTTGTCCTGTAATTCTAAGTTTGTATCTGTATTTATTTTCCAATTAATAGTGCTGAGTTCAAATGATGGAAACCAAACCTCATATATGAGCTCATTCTGTGCTGTTTGTGTTCACATTGTATATGTGAGATGCGTTCGTTCCTCTTCTTGCTTGTGTTCCTTGTGTCGAACACAACAGCTGAACACACCAGATATGCAAGGCAGTGTATTTTGAGAAATGACCTACGGTAATCAAGGCCAATTAAAAGTGTTCCCATATTAATACTGAGGGTCTAATGCAAGTTGGTAACCACTCTTCCTGGTCAAATCAAACACTCTGCTCTTCTTGGTTAGTGGAACCATCAAAGAGTCAAAGACCTCATCCATAAATCAGATCTGAGGGACCTCATTTGCCACCCAAGTTCCATTTTCCGCCTCAATGCTCGAGTTCATGTTTGGGCAACCATCAAGTAACCAACCGTCATTACACCAGTGGTCCCTTGCTGGAGACTTTCAAGCCACAGCATGTTTACTGGAAAGCACAGAAGGAAGCAAATTAACTAAGGGTTCCTCAGGAAACGCAGCGATGTGAAGAAAAAGCACAGTCCAATGTTTTTTGGTGAAACACTTTATAGTTTTGGGTTTTTGGACAAAGAACTGTCTATGCTAAAAAATGATTATGAGGGGAGTATTGCTTTCATAAATTCACAGAAGATAAGAGGATGGTGCTTGTAAACAACTTCTAGTCATAGAGGTCCCCTACTTATTTCCCATTGCCTACAAGGCAACTTCTCTCACCCTCAGCCAACCCCACTGCGCTGCTACATCGAGATTTCTCAGACATAAGAGCGAGGGAATGTGGAAGGGATCACATTAGCAAGGCCACACTGGCTGCTCTGAGCCTCGTGCCAACATCCAAAACAGTATAAAACCATAAACGCATGGACCAGATTTTAGAATTAAGCCCAGCGATGGATGTTCTAAATATCGTTGCAACAAGACAGCGGTCGTAAATCCATCACCAGATCTAAAATCCATACGATGAAAAGTGCCGTTTAGACTCAGGGCAGGGTGGCGGTGGTCCACTCAATGAAGTTATGCATTTTATCCCTAGTTCTTGCTTCACTGGGTTTCCCGCGACTGGGAACTGAGTTAAGAAGTTGTGGTTTCTGGCTTTGAAATCTCCCCATGTTGCTATAATCCATTCTACCCCAGTGCCTTTTGCTTGTTATTAATGGATCATTCAGCTACCCTGAAGTCTCCCCCAGCAGTCTGACACATTCCCACTCCGCATCAATGGAGAATGTCAAACACAGATCTCCTGTTTTTTTCTTCTCTGGAGCCCACCATGGACAGCATAGGATTATAAATCTGAGGAGATCTAACAGAGGACAATAGCCAGGTTTTCTCAAAGGTTTTATAGCATCACTGGTAGACAACTTGTATGAGGAATGCTAATAGGGACATTTGTATTAAGCATTGCAAACTTCTTGACCCCATCAATTCTCTGAGGTTTCCGTCCAGTTGTTTCTTGGACTATAATGGTCCAAACACACACATACACCAAGAAGTGTATCATTATAGTCCACTCACTCCTGCATCGAAATCAACGCTAACACACCCCATTTTAACTTATGTCGCCTGGAGTATTTATCATTTCCTTGAAAGTTGATTCAATGTAAGAATTAAATAACTGAAAATACATTACTGATAAATAAGTCTTGTTTAATGAACAACATATTACATTGCTTCAACATTAGGGGGGTAATGCTTTCATGATACAGTTCTATATTAGACGCAGTTGTCGTTGTCGGCACTTGTTTTGCTTGGTGTCAAGTCCGTTTGCCATGGTGCGTGTGTCTCTGAACTTGATGTCATTCAGCTTCTGCCCAAGCACTGCTTCCCCTGTGTGCCCACAGTAACTTGGCAAAATTAGGAACAAAATACATGTAATTAAAAGCAGATATGGCCAGACTTTGTAACTATTCTTTGGATCTTTCCAGTTTCAGAGTGCCTCGACTGGATTTATGAGGTTTCAGACTGAAAACTATGTTCATCAGTCATCTGAATTCACACAGTAATTTCAAAAACAGCCCCTGCTCAATCCACTATATAAATCATCTGTTAGCAATTTCTAAAGGAAGGTGAAAGAAGTGTCTACTGAGGGTATTAGGCACGGAAGCGTAACACCTTTTTTTCATTCAAAATGTGAATTCTTAAGTCCTTTTAACTTCTGCCTGTCTCCACTGCGCGGGTAGAGAGCACACTGTACAGTAATTGAAGGGAACATGCATAATAGATGGAGCTTTGATCTGTAAATTCCTCCTTGGTTCAAACAATTGACATTCAAATATAGCTTACAGCTCTCTGTAGCATGAAACAATACAGAAATTCACTTTCCAACATAAATATCCAATTTCTCTTTCTTTGAAATGCTATATCAATATTTGCTTGGGGGAGGTGTTTAGAGGTTTGATATGAAAGAAAAAGATTGATAAGGTATGATAAATAGTGTCGCTGTTTAATAGGCAACCAGGCATACAGAAATGGGGATATGGTGAATGGACATGAGACACACAAAAACCCGCACCTCACCCAACACAGGATCACAATATTCTTAACCAGGAGTTCAATTGGAAAGTGCTACTCTGCTATGCACTCTTCTATTTGAGGGAACATAGTTCTTTACGTCTAAATCTTTACTCTGACATCCTGTGGTACTTCGCAACACAATGCCTCAGGATTAACTAAAATAAGGACACACAGACAACACAAGAGACACAACCAGGACCAGTGCAGGCTAGAGGAGTTGGTGGGGATTTTAAAATTTGATTCTTCCCTCAGTTGTGTTCTCTTTTACATCTTGCTTGTCTTTGCTGTCATGACAGTAGTTCATTGTCTCTGTATTCCCTCTGGTGTCTCCATGTGTCCCTCATTTGTCCTGTTCAGGATGTGGCTCCTCCTCACCAGGGTGAATGATGTGCCATACAGTGCCGGCTGTGCGAGAGAGACAGGAAGAGCATCCATTTCACTCAAACTCAACTCCATGACTGCCGTTGGCCAGAATGCTGCTGAATGTTGGCAACTGACCCTCGTTGATGCTCTAGCTTGAAACATGTTTTGCTCCTCATACCAGCTGGACGAGAAGAGGCTTTTCTGCAGACGCTGGGAGTTTCTCTCATCATAACCTCCGTGGAGTCGAAAACGGCAGAAACAGCTTGCTCCTAAAAACGTTGGCCAAGGTTCAGAATATTTCTTGGCTGGATTTGACGAGAATCAAGGAGAGCATGGGGTTCACGTGGCTTGCAAGACAACAGAGATACTGTAACATGAGCAATTACACGCATTGCTGGTGCGATCTGCAGTGTGTCTTCAGCCTAGAAATTGATATACCTTGATATGACTGTCAAAGCTGATCTTCTCACTGCACCGCTAATGAAGGAAACAAGGAACATCTTTCAAAGCAAAGACAACACAGTCGATGAGCCGTAGATCATAACAAGTACTTACTGAAACTGTCTTCACCAAGACTCGATGAACAGTCAAGATACATTTTGTGACGGGAAATTCAAATCCAGCTAATTCTTAAAGATGATTGAGCGCTTAACATATTTCATATGTTTTCAAAATAAACATTGAGCAATAAAAGTATGCAAACTGCTTAAGTCAAGGAATGCGCATGGGAATGATTAGAAAATGCAGATTAATTCAGCCATTTCAAACAAAGTATCCAGCTTAATTAATACTCACAGCAGTTCCCAGTTTCCTTGGATAATAGATATATGATGTTTTCTTAATTTTTTTTTTATTGAAAGCACTGGGATCGCCAATGGCACGATATCCTGTTTCAAATCAACGTATCAGGTGGTGTTTCAGGTTAGCGCCACATGTTGGAGGCTCACACTGCAACGTACTATAGACAGTATGATTTCTGAAGGGGCTGAGATATGGATCTGGGCACAACATTATATTTGGTAAGAGAATAATTTCATTTATGTGTTTATAGATGCAGGACATTGATAAATGTTATATCAACTATTTGAAAGGAATGTATAAGTAACCTGAATGACGTTTTACAAAATGATTTTGCAGAAGGAATAACATTTTCTAAAGAGTCTGGCCACACTGAGACATGTTAAACACATGTTAATCATCAAGCCGTTTCCTTCAAGCGTTGGTTAACAATTAAAAATGTCAGGGTTTGTAACTTCAATAACACTAAATCACTTTGTCGTAACATGCCTGGAAGTCCAGTGAGCAGGAATTCTGCACATCGGAGAACTCTTCTGCCGGGGCATCAGCTTTTGATCGTAAACTTAGTTTCCTGGGGTGGGGGGGGGACAATAAATGTGTGTGGAAACAGACTTCCCATCTGTAAGAAACCTGCGTAACAATGATTTCTTGGAAGGCGTATGTGTTGCTTAACACAGAGAGAGCTCTCCCTGCTTGGTGCATGTGAAATCTGTGGACTGCTGGTGTCCGTGCCCAGTTGTTGTCTGAGAATGAGGAAGACTTGAACACTATCTGGATAAAACAAAGGCAGAAGATTCATCTGACTGATGATGTAAGATTACTTCACCAGCTTTAAATCTCCTTAACAATACATCCAATGCCATATTGCGAAGGAACGGCACTTAAAACATCTGGGAGTCATGAAACTTGGTCTGACATGATGTCTCTGTGCAGCTTACTGTCAAATATGTATACATATACAGTACATGTGTAGGAGCAGTTTTTGCTTTCAGGATAAAATGTTTTGCTTCTTTTTCTGTATTTCTTTACATTATAAGAATTTGCTCTTTCTATGTGTCCAGTACCAACTGTCTTTACCCAAATGGTGAACATGTGAAATTCAGTAACTGATGGTCTATTAATCTTATTCTTATTCTTATTCTTATTCTTATTGATCATTGTAGGCTGATATTCCAGTTTGAAAGAGTACTGTTTCAATAGCCAAGTGTCAAAACCAGCTGATTTCCCCCCAAGGTCTGTAACGGACAATTTAAAGCAAACCACAGTTCCTACCATTGTGAAAGTGCCAACAGGAAATCGAAGGTTTCCACTGCGAGTAACGCATGCAGAATACAACAATCTCTGCGGAGATCAACCTCAACAGTGCCATGCCGTCATTCAACTGTTATTTATTTATTTGTTTGTTTGTTTTGCTTGTTTAAATTCAAAACAAGCACGTCCATATGTTGTAATGAAATGCTTCGGGGAATGCAGATTCGTGGAGCAGATTCATGCGTTCTTTATAGCGTTGCCATTTCTCAGCTCTGTTTACCATTGTGTTCAAAAGAGGGTTTTTGTTTTACAGATGCTTCGAGTCGGCCGCTGCACCACGGCGCCCTTTTAAGGAGCATCAAACAAAATGATCCAAATCCTTTTCATTTCCCTTTTGACTTTTGATCCTGAATTTTTTTTTCGGCTTGTTTATTTTATTTTTCGTGCCCTCAGTGATGCAAATTCAAATGACTTTTACTTATGTCTGATTATGTGTCCAGGGAGAGATCTCAGGTGGCTGAATTAGTCGTATCTTCAAGAGCAGAAAAACACTTTGAGTGAAATCTAATACACCCTAGAGAGTTAATTTTCATCAGAGACAACAAGTCAACGATTTGAAATGAGTAAAACATAATTGTATTTCTTTTCAAGTGAAGAACACATAAAAACACTGCAAAGAGAATGAATGCAGCAAGTAAGAAACACTGAGAACAGTACCAGCTGTATTTTAGTGTATTTACCAAACATGTTACATTATCTGAGCTAACTGTCCTAATGAGTTTATTGTCTAATCACTGTTACAACAATCTCTAGTACTTCAATTTAATTAACGTCGACTAGCAGACAAAAGAACGTGATTCTCACAAACTCTGGAGCACAATCGGCTGCTGTTAAACACAAGCTGAGGGTCCGGTCATGTCAATATAACCTGCCTTCGAAGGGCTGGATGTCTCTGTAAGACGAGATATGTCTGCTGTTCTGATCTGATCCAAAGATATGTGGCGCCAGAACAGCCATTCCCAAGTACAACAGTGGAGGAGCATTTAATTTAAAGCAGACCACAGTTATTAGTTATTAAATAACATAATAAGATCCCAATGGCAATTATAGCTTTGGATGACATCCCAAGAGGAACATATAACAGAGCAATGTTGTCTTCTTTGATAAAATGCCACTACAAAGCTTAATTACTGTCCCATTCATATATATGTATGTATATGTGTATATAAACATGTACTGTCTATCTATCTGTGTTGGAAATTACACTTTAATCCCATCCATTGTTGCGATCTGTGTCCACAATCTGCCTTGAATACACTTTAAACTGTAAATATGAAGTTATCTATATGGACTGAACTGAGAGAGGGTGACATTCAGCAATATTTCAGACCAGTTTGATTTTTAAGGTGTGGTGTTTTACCTTCTGCGCACATCTGGAGTACAAATATCTCGATAATAGAAGTGGATTTCAAAAACACGGACTATACTGTTATTTATTAGGCAAGTATTGACAGCTGACGGCACCATGTGGCCATAGAAATCAAACATCTCTTTCCTTCTCTTTATCATCAGCCAAACATATAGTCATTGGACTTAAAACGTATTTGTGGTTTACCAGGAGGATTATGGTAATCCGTGCAGGAGGCCTTGCCAGCAATGTAGCAGCACTGAGAGATAAAAGATCTGAGATTGTGATCAGCTGATGCGATAAACATGTTTGAGTGCTCAGCGAATACAGGACTGGATGTTGAAGGAGGGAGGGGGGAATGCAGGGAGCTTTGAGAACGGGTGAGAGCTGGGTTTGATTCCCACTCTGGTCTCTGGATGATTGGGCCATTTTATCATCATTACCAGCTCTGTTTGCTACAGCTCACAGTTTAACAAACATAATTACTACATAGATACTAACAGTAATGCCAAGGGAGAGGCCAGATACTACATGTCCTGTAGAGAAAGGTTCCCTCAGCTGATGTCAGATCATGGGGGAACAGTAAAAGGTCAAAAGGGCCTTAAAAGTGCTTTAGCTTTTTGGATGAACAATTAGTGTCCTCTAATTCCTCTTGATCTTTGATTTCCTGGACGTCAAGATGTGACCACCAAGAGGCAAACATCTGTCTCCACTCACTGTTTCATATCTACTGCAGGTGAATGTATTGACATAAAAGTTAACAATCTAATTAGAATTTGAAGCCCAACAACCAATTGGCATTCAGAGTGCATTATCGCCCTTTCAAAACAGCGTGGTCAGTTCATCGCTGCTCAAGTTTGGCCATCAGTGTCTTATTTATTTATTTATTTATTTATTTATTGGTAGACGCCCTTATCCAGGGTGCAAAAATACAGTTCAGGAATAACATTACAAATTCAGATTTACATAATACAAAGCAATTCAAAGCATAATACATTTTACAGATTCCAGTTTACACAAGTGAATACAATAAGTGAAGTCTTACATCCTGGATAATAAAAGCTATGTGGGGACAAGATGTTAGGTCAAGGGCTACGGGAAAGGGAGCAAGGGGAAATCAAAATAATACGAGTACAAGAAGCATGTTACAACATAAAGTGCTATCCTACAGGAAAGTAAAGGTCTAAATATAAACATCCTAGCATTTCGATTCCCTCTTTGATATGAAACAGTGACTGGTTAATTGATCTTTGAAACATTTCTCTCCAGCAAGTATATTTGAGGTTTTCATCTTATACATTAATAGAACATTGGTTACATTACAGTTGGACATGCTTGTATATCTGTTGAGTTGTATTTTTGCGAATATCATTTAAATAAATATATGTACACATACATATCTCAAAAGCAGGCATGCAGTCATGATATTAAGGAGGAATAAACTGCAGAATCATACTTTATTAGTTAGACCTCATCTGGAATACTGTGGACAGTTCTGGGCTCCACACTTCAAGAAAGATATCGCTGCTCTAGAGGCAGTTCAGAGGAGAGCAACCAGACTTATTCCAGGTCTGAAGGGAATGTCCTACTGAGAGACTGAGGACCTGAACCTTTTCACCCTGGAACAGAGGGGACTACGTGGGGACTTGATCCAAGTCTTCAAAATCATGAAAGGCATCGACCACATCAAACCAGAGGAGCTTTTCCAGATCAGCAGGGACACACGCACCCGGGGACACAAATGGAAATTGGGCTTCAAGGCATTCAATACAGAAAACAGGAGACACTTCTTCACACAGAGAGGCGTCACAATCTGAACAAACTCCCCAGCGATGTGGCTGAAGAGACAATTTAGGAACATTACAAACAGACTGGATAGGATCCTTGATCACTTAGATATTAATGGACACCAAACGAGCACGATGGGGCGAATGGGCTCCTCTCGATTGGACACTTTTTTATGTTCTTATGTTCTTTATCTGATAAAAAGCATAGCAATGTACAAGTCTTCTGAGTCTCCAGTGACGCTCTGCTGTTCTTTCCGGTGAAGCTCCGAGAAGCACAGAACATATATTTTGCACACATCTGGTCTGGCAGTTAATATTAATATAATCCACCCTAATCTGAACCATGTACACTCGGATTCCACAGAGTCTCTCTGCGAGCCACGGCGTCGGCGGACTCTCAGCCCGAGAGGAAGCAGTGCCCATCAGATAATTAGCCCGATCCCCTGGACGGCGAGGGGAGATGGATTAGCATGTCGCTGACGAGTCATGCCATGTGGAGGATGAAGGCCGGCCCGTCATTCCTGATGTGACTCATAGAGATAACAATGACCGCTCTTTAGCAAATGTCAGCCACATGAAAGGACGTTTACAGGAATCAAAGAACACAAGCCCTTCCCTGATCCCTCTCCCTTTATTTCACTGAACAGCCCAGGGCAGTCTGGGTACATCAAGGCAAAGAAAAAAGTACACAGGAGCTGCTTTATTATTATTATTATTATTATTATTATTATTATTATTATTATTATTATTATTATTATTATTATTATTATTATTGTTGTTGTGTTTTTTTTCTGCTCATTCAATTTTATTTAAAAATGTCTTTTGTATTTGATTACTCACACATTACATTCTCAATGATGCCAAACTGTCAAAGGAAAACTTGAATTCACACGCCTGCCTTCATATTCCAAGGAAGCTGTCCATTGTTAAGCGAAGTTGCACAATTGATCCCAGTATCTCAATCAACCACCTGAAACGTCAACTGTATCTCCATGGCTGGTGAGTTTGTCCCACATGTCCACACATCGTTGAATGAAGATGTGTCCCATCTGTTCGGTCCTAAATAAACCTATATTTCAAATTGGGGCCTCAAATATGTATTATATTGGTGAACTGGAAGTAGTGCTTTGGGTTGAGTTTGGGGATCTTGAGACCTTAATAATAATTAAAAAAACACCATCAGAGATCAGTTCCTTTGCCCTGTCTGTGTTTGGCACCCTGTGATTGTTCTCTACTCTGATCTCGTTGCAGGGCAATGAGATTCGATTTGTATCACAGGAACCTGGGCTGCATTCAGACAGGTTTACAATTAAAATCTGTTGACACTCATAATAGTTTTATTGGTTTGTTTTAAATACAATTTTAATGTGTTGTACCTTAAGCAACATTGCGCAGGTGCTTTGCTTCATGGTGAATTATGATCTCACGGCAGGCGAACCTTTCCTGTAAGTGGATAAAAAAATCAGTAAAGCGGTCATCCTACAAGCCTCTCACGTCATGGTGCACAGCTGGAGCTCATAACTCATTTACATGCCTAAGCTTTATGGTGCTTTCACCTGATATAGTCATCTCTAAATCCCTGGAGCTCATGGAATAGTACATATGTGTTGTCCCTCACTGTTGAGTGCTGGTGTTAATAATATGGGGATGGAATTTGTATTCACCAGATACACCAAGTGACTTTCATCTACCTAGTATTGTATCACTAGCCGGTACATGTTTTGGGGGAGCAAATTTCACTTCCTTATTTCCACATTAAAATCTTGACAGCAAGAGTCTCTTCCTGTACTGATGTGTTCATGTAAGAGGGAAAATGTAGTACTTGTGTGCGCTTCTTAAAAAGTTCAAAAGATCCGTGTTAAGCAAGAGATTGTCAAGTAATCTGTCACGCTATAATGTCATAGGACACTGCAGCACATGACATTTCTGCAAGTACGATTCCTTGCTGCTGTAGCAGTCGCTCACTCCAGACACCAGTTTGACTTGAAACAGTCATTGGTATGTCACATCCCATGATACATTTCTTTGTCACGACTCACAGCTTTCTTAATTTTAAAATAGGATTTGTTGGTTGCATTTTTATTTTGTTAGTTTCTGTGTTTCTAATGCTTAAGATTTAATCCGTTTGTGGTAAGATTACAGAGTTTTCTACATGACTGAAATTGTACGAAATACATTTATGAAAATAATTTTCCACCTTGAAGTTTTGCATTCTGTAAGTTGACCGCCGAACACTATAACGCCTCACATAACAGACGGCCGAATGGAGACATTGCGGTCTGACTCAAGATGGTTATTTATGGTCTGGTAAACCAGTGGCGTACTATAAAAACAATCTCATGGCAGATTGCGATTTTCCAGATATACAAGTGAATTGTTTTGGGTAAACCATGAATTGAGATATAATGATCTGTGGTATTTTAATGGCTCTGCTGTAAGGGAAGAAAACTAGAATGGGTGGGGGGGTTCATATAAGTTTACATCTTCTAAATGCTTGTGATACTGTCTATCTACCTACCTTCAATTTAACATTTGCCTCTTGCATGGCCTGTCATGTTCTGTAATCCCAGGTTGTGGAACTGAGGGCAAGAACTTGTTTATTACCACAAACAGAAACACAAATATGTATATGTATTTTAGCGGTACAGACTTTATATATTTTTAATACGGCATCATTTATGTATCTGCTTTAGTCGATTAGCTTTGGTGGTTGCAGAACAGGAGGGTGATTTCATCCAAGGGTAACCCCATCCAGGGAATCCCATCCGACCCCGAGGAGAACCCCACCCAGGGAACCCCACCCAATCCTGAGGGAAACCCCACCCGATCCTGAGTGGAACCCCATCTGACCCCGAGGGGAACCCCACCCAACCCCAAAGGGAACCCTACCCAGGGAACCCCACCCAACCCTGAGGGGAACCCCACCCGATCCCAAGTGGAATCCCACACGACCCTGAGGGGAACCCCACCCAGGTGTGATCACAGCTGCACATGGGTCATGGGCTCTGTGTTCACACTACGCAGTGACACCTCTTTTGTATAAAATGCAGTCAGATTGCTGAAGTCTAGTATAACTTACAATGTGAAATGGCATTGGAGGAAGGTGGAATTACTTTCTTCCTTGTTTCTACTGAAGCATGTTGAGAATTGCTAAACCCACGAGTTAAGCAACGATGGCTTTAAAAGCAGTGTCGTGGTTGTTATTATTACACCACACATATTCATGGCCTGAAAGTATCCCTGCCTTATAAACAGTACATCGCTAACTGGCCTCGCCTGCGATGTTTCAGAAAGGAAGCACATTCAAGAGAAAAACATGACTTCTCATTCGTAACAGATACTCAACAGCAGTGGACTAGTGTCAGGAAGGTAAAAAAGCAGGGGGTCTTTAAACAAAATCAGCTGCATGTCTCAGATAATAAGGCTTGAAATCTTTGCAGACAGAATGAAGGACATATATAAAATAAATGGTACCTTTGATACTGATTTTGATTTCCTTGTAGACCCAGAAGTCAGCGCTGAGAACATTTTTTCCATTCTGCGTCCCATGACTGCGTAGGGCCGGCATGTTCTCACACTGAAATCTTAATCGCTGCACCCTGCCTCAACTCACCTTGTGATGAGAGCGGGAAAGACACAATATAGATCATATCAACAGAGTTCATTTATCAATCAAATGAAAGATATATGCATTTCTCTCCCTCAGTATTCTTATCCAGCAATTTTTTTTTATGCCATCTGGGCCGACAGCCTTGTCTTGGATTCATAAGACAGGATTCATCTTTTCTGAAGAGAACGGTTAAGAGAGAGAGTATCCCACGGGCATCGTTACAAAGTCCATTCCTGGACTCCGTTCTGGAAAAGATATCAGGATAGGAGTAGGCAGAGCTGCGCAAGTATCTCGGCTTATTTCTTACTTTGTGCAGTAGATAACTGTCAGTTGGCTAGTCAATGGACATCTTGCAAACATTGGAAATACTGGCTCTGTACTTCAAACACGTTACCTGAAATGTGAACTGCTTCAACCTGTGTATGGAAGGTTGACTCCAAAGAGAGTGATGGTGTCTGAGCTAACAGATTTATCACCCTAATTGAATTGCTCACTGTTGATCAATTCAATGTGAGAGACTGGGGGGGTCTCTTTCTCTCACTCTACTGAGCTTCTACACAGCTGATAATGTCCTGAGAGCCCATAATAGTAAGCCTATAATACCGATAGGAAGTATCTCCAAAGTCAACTAGAAAAGGAACATCTCTTATCTTGTGCCCACCATCCATAGCGTCAGTGAGAGTAAAGCTCAGCACCACAGAACTAAAATTGATAGACGTAGATAGGTATGTCGCTCTTGATTTCTTTGATCACACTTAAAATCTGCAATTCTTTAAACTACTCTTTGTTCTTAGTGGAAACAGCACTGGTGACATCACTGCCGAGAACAGACTCAGATGCGATCAGTCATGTTCTGTCAAAGTCACTAAAATAACTGCAGCATAATGGGCCATTGTTCCTGCTCTTGTGAGGTAGAGATGACCAGAACTGATAAAGTGGAACGTCAAGTGAAGACACATGCAGTGGTGCGATCCAGCAGTGAGCTCCATCCGCGCTTTTATCGTCCGCCAAGTGAAGTGGTAGCACACTTTCTGAGAAATGAAAAACAAACTGCTAATATAGCCAAACCAAATATCGTGACAGTTTACAACTTTATTCTGCTGCTTTCCTTCTTGGCAAAAACAGACCCACATTAGTGTGGTGCTCAAGGTTTGATGTCCATAAATATCCAATGTTACTGACATATTTACCAATTATAAATGTACCATCAGTGCAAGCATCTTTAATATCATGATTGTAAACAGCAAATTCCACATAAAGTAGTAAAATAACTAGGGGGGAAATACCTGTGGCATCAGAAATATGTGAGTGCTCCTTGGCTACAGAGTACTTGATAATCCTCACAGCATGAAGGACGTTACCCAGACCGCAGATGTTTATCTGAATAAAACTACTGTCTCTCCCCACTATCAACACAGATAAATGTGCTTGTGTAACAAAATGCAAACAGGCATGATTCTTGCTTAGTTGTATTAACCTTTCACGAAGTCAATAGTGGTCTTCAGATCAACGATAAGTTGTGTATGCAACCCCGGTTATCTGAAAAAGTAAGCACTGCCCAAGGGGGAGGGGTTTCTGTGCACTTCCGTAGGAACCCGATTGAAATTGGGGTCAGGCCAGGCATACTCCTACCACTATCTGCCATGGGCTGCCGGGGCCCAGGGCGGCGAGCCTCGGGGGGCGCCTGCCTGCTGGTGAGACACTGGCAGAGATTGGCAGGTGGGCAGGGCTGTGGCCTGGGAGCCACGATTGGGGGGCTTCCCCAAAGACAAGCTGCCTGCACTGCTGGGCCTGGGGTGCAACGAGGTAAACCCGGGCCAGCTGCAGGGTCTGCTCTCTCTCTTGGAGGGTGCGTGAGAGCATCTCCTCCACAGAGGGGCCGAAGGTGAAGCCCGGCAAGATAGGGGCATCCATGAGGCGGGTCCTGTCCCCCTCAGGAAACTGTCATGCCTGGGACAGCCAGAGCTGGCAGCGCACCGCCACAAAGGCTGCCAGGGATTGCCCAGTCACCCTTGCCCCATGACGCATCACTGTCAACAGCTGGTTGGCCGCCGCCGCTATCTCCGAGATAGGGGGCGGGGTTGGTGATGCGCCATCATGCTCTGAGGGCTCTGCCAGCTGGGCCAAATACGGGGCCAGCAGACTCCCGGTGTTTCTGAGGTGAGCCCCTTGGGCTCCTGCCTCATACACCCTTCGGAGTAGCATCTCCGAGATGCGACACTGCCTGTTGGGGCAGGCCAGGTTGCGTGGCTCCACAGATAGTGGAGGTAGGGAGACAAGAACATAAGAACATAAGAAAGTGTCCAATTGAGAGGAGGCCATTCTCCCCATCGTGCTCGTTTGGTGTCCATTAATATCTAAGTGATCAAGGATCCTATCCAGTCTGTTTTTGAATGTTCCCAAATTGTCTCTTCAGCCACATCGCTGGGGAGTTTGTTCAGATTGTGACGCCTCTCTGTGTGAAGAAGTGTCTCCTGATTTCTGTCTTGAATGCCTTGAAGCCCAATTTCCATTTGTGTCCCCGGGTGTGTGCGTCCCTGCTGATCTGGAAAAGCTCCTCTGGTTTGATGTGGTCGATGCCTTTCATGATTTTGAAGACTTGGATCAAGTCCCCATGTAGTCTCCTCTGTTCCAGGGTGAAAAGGTTCAGGTCCTCAGTCTCTCAGTAGGACAATCCCTTCAGACCTGGAATAAGTCTGGTTGCTCTCCTCTGAACTGCCTCTAGAGCAGCGATATCTTTCTTGAAGTGTGGAGCCCAGAACTGTCCACAGTATCCAGATGAGCTCTAACTAGTGCATTGTACAGTCTGAACACCACTGCCCTTGTTCTCAATTCTACACTTTTGACAATATACCCTAACACTCTGTTTGCCTTTTTTATTGCTTCCCCACATTGTTTGGATGGAGAAAGTGAGGAGTCCACATAGACTCCTAGGTCTTTCTCATGCGTTACTTCATCTAGTTCTATTCCTCCCATAGTGTAATTATAGTGGACATTTTTGTTACCTGCATGTATTACCTTGCACTTGTCCACATTGAATTTCATCTGCCAGGTGTCGGCCTGAATATTATCGAAGACCCTTTGAATAACCTGTGCTGCCGAGATTGTATCTGCTGAGCCACCTATTTTAGTATCATCTGCACATTTTACATGTTTGCTAACTATCCCAGAGTCCAGATCATTAATATAGATTAGAAAAAGCCTAGGCCCTAATACTGATCCCTGTGGAACTCCACTAACAACCTCACTCCAGTTAGAAGCGACTCCTCTAATCAACACCCTCTGTTTCCTATACATCAACCAGTTCATAACCCATCTACTTACATTACCCTGAATGCCTACAGCTTCCAATTTGAGGATCAGTCTTTGGTGTGGAACCTTATCAAAAGCTTTCTGAAAATCTAAGTATATCATATCATATGCTTTCACATGATCTACAGTTGTAGTTGCATGTTCAAAAAACTCCAAAACATTAGTAAGACATGATCTGCCTCATCTAAACCCATGTTGACTATCTCCAAGAATATGGTTTTCATTAAGATGCTCCTCTATTTTCTGTCTAATCATTTTTTCCAGCATTTTACAGGTGATGCAGGCGAGTCTGATTGGTATGTAAATTCCTGGCTCAGTTTTGTCCTCTTTCTTGTGGATTGGTATGACATTTGCTGTCTTCCAGTCAGTTGGCACATCCCCTGTTCTAAGTGTCATTTGGAATAGTTTAGTTAGCGGCCTATAAATAATTTCCTTCATTTCTTTAAGTACTGTTGGAAATATACCGTCTGGCCCAGGTGATTTGTTTGTTTTTAATTCTGCGAGTCCCTTTAGTACCTCCTCCTCATTTATCCTGATCTCTCTTAGGGTTTGACTGGACTGATTGTCAACCTGTGGCATGTTATCTGTCTTTTCTTTTGTAAAAACCTCTGTGAAATACTCATTTAGAACATTTGCCACATCTTGTTCGTTTTCCAAGATACCTCAATTTTTGCCCTTTATCTGTTTCACCTCCTTCTTTATTGACCGCTTGCTGTTGTAATATTGAAAAAGCTCTTTGCATTAGTTTTAGCTCCAAGAGCTATGTTTCTTTCTATTTCCCTCTTTGCTTTCCTGATCCCTTTCTTAAGATCTCTTTGCAGTTCAACATATTCTTTGTATTTTTCATTTTTTTGCATACTCCTATTAAACCATTTTGGCCAATGTTTTTTGGTCCTCAATTTGCAAAGTTTTGGTACAAATTTCTCCTGAGCCTCAAGTAGTATATTCTAAAAATATACCCATCCATTTTCAACTGAATCTGTATCCAGTGTGCTCCAGTCTACCTCTTCTAAGTGCCGCCTCATACCTTCAATGTTTGCTTTTCTAAAGTTGTAGACCATTGTTTTAGACTTGGTCCTTGTTTTTTGAATGAATGCCTCAAAGCTAACCATATTGTGATCACCATATTTTGATCACAAGTGTGGCTATGGTGGAATTAACCAGGGGGGAAATTCACCAAGCCCGCTTCTGACACGCCCTGGGTTCTGGCATAAGCCTTCCCTCTCCTGGCTAGGGTGGGGGCTGTTGCCGGATGGTCCCAGGTGGCCCTCAGTTCCTCCAAGAGGTCAGGCAGCAGCGGGAGGCCCGTGTGGGCCGCTGCGAACCTGGGGCGTGGCGGGGCTGGATTAGAGGGCCAGGGGAGCTGGAGACATTCCACAGCCCTCTGAATCACCGCCCAGAACTCCCGGTCCTGTCCGCTGTTGCGCTGTTTGTGCCTGTGCTGCCTGTGCGGCCAGCAGAGCGCAGATTTGGTTCATGGTGTGGTGGGGACAACAACAAAGCAAGCAGTCAGAATATATAAGGCACTATAAAACACGCAACCAGATGCCTGGAGCATGGACAGAAGTTGGAGTCAAATTAGCTATCAATAATAACTGATGCAATACAAATAGAGACGCAGACATTAACGGTGGTGAACAACACAGCCATCAAGCCAACCAACTGAATAATAATTGTTAAATAACAATAAAGGGTCTTATGCACAGACGTGTGCAGGCGAAATGGCAAAAGGGACGAACCTGCACTGACGTCATGTCTTATAGAACAGGAAGTGGAAGGGACCTGTTCTGAGTGACGAGCGCAGGGGTCAATGGCAGCTGATAGAGTGACGTTTCGATCGGGTTCCTACAGCAGTGCGCAGACACCCCTCCCCCTTGGCCAGTGCTTCCAGTGTTACACAGTGTTATACAGCACCTTGTGTTTCTTAAGTCATTTCATAGTGTTTTCAACACAGTATTTACAAAAGGCAATCCAGGCAATTAAGATGCATGCAATCTAAGATCACCAATTCGACAATAATGTTCAGTGGAATACAGTTCAACAGGTGTTACAAATAGTTTTTTGGCAGTGAGGAACTGAAGCAGAAGACAGATGCATGATGCATGCTGATGCCCTTCTAAAACAAACATTGTAATATCGAAAGGAACAGAAAGAATCTTGTTGTATGTTTCAGCGTTTCGTTGTTTGTTTCTGTTACTCGAATGTTTGTCCAAAAAGTTTTCTGTGGAGCCCAAGGATGTTATAAATAACAAGTGATGTTTAAGGATGTTTTATTTCATGTCTGGAGAAGCTATGTCCAGGAGATAACCCAAGATTAAAGGACTGCTTTTAAGCAAATTAGCTTTCACCCTCCACTGCCAAGTAGAATATACAGTTTATCTGTAGTGGATTTGTTTCTCAATACTACTTCTGGTCTGGTCCGTGCCCAGACTCCTGGGCAACCTTTGTGCTTGTCTAGATTAATCTTCCCTTAATTGCACATCCAGAAACCACTCTTGTGCATCTCGAGCCTAAATGACCAGACATATCATTCCTCGCAGCTGTCAGATATATGTAAGGAATGCTGTTATGGTCAAAGGCATTACATCAGCAGAGGAACAGAAATGGTCAGTGGTCTGCAAAACCACCGAGGGCCCAGATCCTTGAGTAACGGCATTGCAGGGATCCGAGACACTGGAAAACACCAGGACTTGAAGGGAAGTGATTGCCATAGACATAACGAATCTTAGCTTGGGTGTGGAATAGAGAGGGGGCTGTAAAACCTGTGTCACAGTAGCACTTACGAGCTGGTAAAATGAAGACAAAATAACAATGCTAAATGCGGGACTAACTCATGGAATTATCATAGGGAGATTTTCAAACGAGAGGTATTAGCCTATTTCATATTCTGCAAAAACTATGCTTTGAAAGGTAACTTCTGTGTTTTGGTGGTTTTGACACTTAATAAACACAGCCTAAACGACTGTAAAATAGTGACACATACTTCCATGCACGTGATGCTGAAATATATTTATACCCCCGCAATCAGTGCTTTGGCTTAGATGGATTGAAGTGTACAGATCGTGATGGCCAACCAAGACCATTCAGTGTGCACTCCCTTAGTCACTTGGCAGTGGACTTGGGTGTGTGCTTTGGATCGCTACGATGCTGGAAAGTGCATTCGTAATCTTGAGCTTCTTGGCAGAGGGCGCCAGGTTAATCATCTGAAATATCGTGGTATAATTTTGAATCCATGTCCTCCAAAACAGACCCAAAGCAAAATGGATCAGGCGACATGCTTCACGATGGGTACGGCATTCTTCTCGACACTTTTTTTTTTTTGCCAAATATACTCTTGGTCTGCTTATCCCAGAAATTTCAAATTTTGTTTCCATTGACCACAAAACATGGTCCCAATCAACTAAGTGTAAATCAAATGTTCTCTGGCGCTTTCAGACCTTGTCTTCGTATGCCTGCGGACCAGCGGTGGAGCAGAAATAACGCCGAGATGATAAAGATTGTCCGCAAAAGTAATAAAAGTTTAAAAAAAGACGATATAAAAAAGGAACACATTTAATAATATAGTATTTTCGGCACCTTTTAATTTTCCGATCGTTCGTGCAGGGAGAGCCATGACTTGACTGACCGCATGCCGCTGATATGCATATATATATATATATATATATATATATAAATATATTACTAGATGTCAGCTAAAGGTGTTAATTGTTTTGGCATTGAAATGGAATTGTATGCAAAAGGATATTCATCTTGCAAACCCCAGCTGAAGGACAGAAAGGATCCATGGTGTGTTCGGGATATATTTATTTTATGTTAAGTAACAGACTGACTCCCTGGAGGATTTTAAATACCAAACATATTGTGCCATTGACTCCAAAAACCTCCCATGAAAGGCAAAGCGGGACCTTGTCTTTTATATGATTAATGCCTTGATATTTTTATTGGTTGGGGGGATGTGCGGGCTCCAGATGGCTCAAGGTGTTATGGTTGACCTGGTAAGTCGTCTGTTTGGTGCCTTTAAGAAAGAAACTTTGCAACACATAGAGAAGTAACTTATTCTGTTTCCAATTGAATGAGGGAAAGAGCCTTTATAACCATACAATTTGTACTTTCTTACCAAGATAACGAGAGTTTTATAATAAATTATATGAGGTTCAACTGTGTTGTTAAACTGTTAGACTGCAACTTTATTTTTAAAATCTGTTGATTTTCAATTAATCTAGGAACTCGAAAAGGTTTTTTTTTATCCACGACAACCATTCTTAAAATTCTCTCTCTCTCTATATATATATATATGTATTATTTTAAATGTGCTTTATTTGTTTGTTGTTGTTGTAGTGTGAACAGCTGAGATATTGATACATTTTAATGAGATTTCCTTTGATTTACACTACACTTTCAATGTGGGAAAAAAATGTGGGGTTAATAGACAATTCAATTAAAACATAAAACTTGAAAAGTGTTAATTAAATAAGTATTCACCCCCTTGGCTATGACACTCACACAATATGCACACAATAAGTTGAATGGAGTCTATCAATGACCCCTGCAATGACAACAGAAATGATGACTGCTCCCCTGGGCAGTTTCACTAGATTCAGGGTTTTCCTTAAAAACCTCCCTGTTCCCAGTTAACTAATGTATTGCTGATTAAGAAAAATATATGTTTGTACATGTCAAGTACCACATGAATCTAACACACATTTGCCTATGGTACACAGCTTACGTATAATTTGGAATCGGGTCAGGGGAGACAAAGGGAAGGGTAACAGGGCATGGGAGAAGCTTGGACGGCTCCTCCACACAGCTGTTCATGAGCTGTTTGAGCTTTTACTCAAAGAGAGACAGCCCTACCCGGGGGATCCTACACTTATCACTTCTAAACAGAACTGTCCATTTACATCAGACCGACATCCGCAGCCTCGTGTTTCCAGTTTCAGAGCTCCTGTTAGTGGTCAGGTCTGGCTCACTGATGGATGAAGGAGGCATTTTTTAGATGCCTTGAAGTTCTTCACACCTTACAATCACACAGCACATGCGCTCCTGTGGACAGAGTCACCTGTACGAGCAGAAGCTGAACACGGAGAGGACAGACTTAGACATCAAGTGCAATATCATGTGCCACCCGGGGTAAACTATTAATACCACACCAGTGTCACAGCTGCGTGCAGCCACACTAATATGTACAGCACCTATAGAAAGTCTACACCCCCTTCCAAAAATTCCACCTCTTGTTGCCTCTTGTAGTCTGGAATTAAAATGCATTAAAATTGTTTCGTTTTTTCTTTCTTAATTTATACATTATTCACCACATCTTCCAAGTGGAAAAAAAAATAGAAAGTTGAAGAAAATTAATGAAAAGTAAAAACTGAAATAACTTGGATGGATAAGTGTCAATCCCCCTTGTAATAGCAACCCTATATTAGCTCAGGTCTAAGCAATCGCCTTCTGAATCGCAAGCCACATTAAGTGATTTCAGGGTAAATTCAACTGTTCCTGTAGGTTTCCTCCTTTGCATTTCAAAACAAAGAAATGCAATCAAAATTTTGTGTCATGACTTGAAGATTGCTATCCATCAACACTGCCCTGTGAACTTGACAGAGCTTGAACCGATTTGTAAAGAAGAATTTTCAAATACTGCCAAATCTAGGTGTGGAAAGTTTCTCAACAGACTCAGAGCTGTTGAGTGTCAATGGTGCTTCCACTCAGGGGGTTGGAGACTTATCCCAGTATGAGATTTCAGTTTTGTAATTTGTAATATGTTCCCCATGTCACAGCTGGTGTCAGCAGTGGGTTTAATAACTTTCATGGTTGTGCAACAAATGGATAATTACTGATTATTTGCATTTATATCTTTAATGTCTATAACAATGTTCACAGGGCTCAAGGTCTTGGGCCAGTGATGGCTCTTCATCACAGTGGAATATGATGTGGAAAAAAATTGAAATGTGTCAAACACAACAAAATATGAAAAAAGTCCAAGGGAGTGTAGACTCTATAGGCACTATATTTCTTCATTAGCATTGAATGTGTTACACTTCACAGTGATTTTGCACTGAAATTAAGTCAATGGAATGCTTTAATGATTTACTGTATAGCACAAAGCACGCTCTGCTGTAAACACGTGTGCGTAATAAAATGAATAAATTACAATGTATGTGGCAACATCTGTGCTTGCTTTAGCGTTGTGAATCTGAATGACATTGACAGATCAATTGAACTCTGGTTTCTCCCAGATACAGGTGTCACTCACTACAGAAGCTTAATCTCAGCCAGTGTGGCACGACACGCGTTAAACCTTTTGCACCTTGAATTATACTACAGGTGCACACCCAGTTTTGTCACAGAAAGCACACGGAGAAATGGAGTCGGAGGTTGTCACGCTGGTTCAACAAATAGAAGCCACATGCAAACGGAGTGACTGCTGTCACTTGGAGAGAGTGTTCACCTCCACAGTGTGGGTATTTGTAGTAATTCAGACCACCTGGGACATTTTGTTCAAGGGAATCGAATTATCAGAAGCAGTTGCTGTTCAAATGGTTTGTTATATCATGTGCATTTGCTTCTTTAGTTCCTCATTGCAGATATCGTACTATGGGTGTGCTTCTCCTTGTTTCTTGCCATTCTAGGTCACTATTGCAGAATAGGGAGAGTTTCAACCTCAATTGGTGATGCTATAGAGCACACAAGGTTTGCAATTACTCAATCAAAATCAGTTACCACTCTTACATATGGAAAGGATTTTAGAGGTTTCTTTCATATTTCCCACTTCTCGAGCAAAAGGCGCAAAGTGCCATGAATGGGTCCAGGCAAACAGACAGCTTTCTAATCCTGGCATGCCCCTGAAATGCATGACACTAAACAGAGTAAAATACAACCAGGCCAGCAATAACCAGGGTCTATAATAAGCATTCGTACTCCAAGTGTATATATTGTACATGTTGTGGTTATAATGATGTGTCTATGTGGAGGGTAGGCAGGGTTCCTCACTTTAATTAGCTGATAGGCTGAAAAACTGTCTTGTTGGAACTGTCTCATTGGCCCATTTTTACCTCACAGGCTTTCAGCAAATCAGAGACTAGGAATAAACAGCTGCAGCCATATAAGGTTATGCTCAATGATTCCTGTCTTTTTCGATTGTTTCTTTGTTCAGTTTTGTTTTGGAGGAGGAAGGGGGTCAGTCGGGGGTTCCCCATGCAGCTGGTGAGCCTTTTGATTGACACTTACAAGACAAGGAACAATCGTCCCTTAACACCAAACAGGGTAGAATTTAACACGTTGGGGCATTTACATACCCCAACATATGTCAAAATAAATGGCAAGGACAGGTGCTTTGAAAAGTAAAAGGGCAATTTATATCCATACAGCTACGCCACACATCGTCAGCGCCCCCATTTCTGTGCGTCTACGCTCCTCTTTTGTCAGTTGGGGAGCACTGCTGCTCCATATTGCTCCCGATGCATGTAAGCACGCTGAACATGGTCATCTGGTAAAATTCAAAATAGGGCTGCGACGGGAGGTTACATCGCCACAGCTCTGGCACGGCTCTTCAAACCCCAAATAAATGTCAGATTTATTTATGCTTTGTGGTCTTAGACTGTCCTTTAGAATGAAGTTCAAACTATAAACTGTTGCTGAGCACTGGAGTGTAGCACATTCATTATGATGCGCTGGCTGGAGCAGAACTGGACCAGTCCTGACTGGGTATATATATATATATATATATATATATATATATGTATAATCAGACTCTATAGCGATCCACTACAGGACGAAATCCTACATACTGTACATATGGATTGTACATGTTTTGCAGTATGTTGGGGGCAACACGAGCATTGAGTTTTGTTTGTAATTTCATCTTGATAAACTGAGCAAAGTGTCTGTGGCAGTGGAGAATGAAATAGTGAAAACCGACGAGCAGTTCACCACAAGAATGTCTTCTTCAGAAAGAGATGTGGAACAAATGGTCCTTTTCTTTCTCTCTGTTTTTTGCATCTAATTGTGGATCAGAAAATGTCCTAGAAATCCTAAATTACTTTAACAAGCCGCCCCCGATCCCTGTGCATCTCGAGTGATGTATTCTATTTCTCTTCCTTTCTTGCACTTACAACAATAGCTAAGGATAAAAGTTCAAACATATCTGTCCAAACATTCACCGGGAAGTATGTTATATACTCTTTCGCTGTCACTTGGCAAACCTCTGCTGTTGCTGCAAACGAATTCCTGTGCACAGGTCCCAATCACACAATCTTTTGGGGGCTTTGAATGGCCTGTTAAACACACAAATTTGAAACCATATAACACTGAATGCAAAGACAAGCTATTCCCATAACAGCGCCATCTTGTTTGTTGTTTAACGTCTTATTACCTTGAGGTTAAATGTATCAACTTGTAGCATAACTATTAAGTGAAGTAGTGCTTTTGATCAGAGCACTTTAGGGACAGTTCACATTTTATTTTAACTGCCTATTTTGTAACATCTTTGGCTATAGAGACAGAAAGAAAGAAAGAAAAAGAAAGAAAGAAAGAAAGAAAGAAAGAAAGAAAGAAAGAAAGAAAGAAAGAAAAAGAAAGAAAGCACAGGTTTTGCATATTAATACTACATCAATGCAATCGAAATATGAAAGCCTCTTCATGGTATCTGTGCTTCCATGTTTCTTCAACGTCCCAAATGAATAAAACATTCTGCAAAGTGTTGTGTGACATTGCGAAAGCTCTCCATGTGATAGGAAAGGACTAAAGACATACATCCTTCACCAGACTGCTAACTTCCCCCTGATTCCTGGGGTCTGTTTCAGTGCCACATGTGCGCTAAAGCCCCCTCCGAGAGGCATCCATGTCTAGGCATGAGGTGGACCACAGGGAAAGGAAGAGGTTTCTTTCTCAAACAGAGGGAACCATCTGGAAAGCCAAGACAGAGATGCGCCGTCCTCTGGGTACAGGATTCACAGGCTCGTTCCCCCTCCCTGCCTCAGAGGTTTCTCTGCAACCACCTCGTTTTCACCATATGGATCCCAGCTGCCAAGAGACAGGGAAGCTCGGTCTATTATTGTGTGTGTGTGTGTGTGCACGTGCCTGCGTGTGTTTACGTGTGTGTCTGTGTGTGAAACAGGAGTTGCCACAGGTTTTTGTTGCACGAGAGAGTTCCACAATATTTTCTGATGCTCATTTTTCAGCATTAAACTAAAACATGATTTCCCTGGACCCGTGTGGAGTTGTCCACTGACCACTAGCACTAGTGGCATACCAATGCGAGATGAAGACAACATACACGGCTCCTCCAACAAGGCCTTTCTATACCGCTTGGAACTGGAAACCCTGACCAGAACCAGCTTTCTGCCTTAATATTGCAGTACATGATATGACAAAGCTGCAGGTGGTCTTTGTTCTCAGATTGATTTATATATATATAATAGGGTTATAATTAAGTGTTTTTCTTTGTTTGCATAGTTTTTGTTTTTTTGTTTTAATATTTATTCACTTTAATGTATTGCATAGTTTAATGTTATTTCACTAGTTGATCTCCCCTCCCCAGACTGCTCTAACTAGCAAACATTTTAATTGATTGTTAATTGGATAATTGGAAACAGCTTTTTGCATTGGTATAAAACTCCTGTTTGTGCTTGTTGCCTGTAGTGTTGTAGTGAATGAAGAAACTAAGACTAAGGAGATATTTTAATAGAAAACTAATATAGTTGGCTGGTGGTGTAATGGAGAAATTTGGTATTTTAAAGAAACATGCAAAAGAAAGCCTTTAGTTTAGAGTGTGCTAGTAATTTATTTAGCACTCTGCTGCACTCCACTTGTGTGTGACTGTGAGTAGAAGACTTGTTTAATTGTTGGGCTATTCTCTGTATTTTATTGATTGTAGCTATATAGCTACAATGTGATCATTGTTACTGGAAACATCTGCCTCTTTTAAATGTTTTATTTTAAACTTATTTTATACTTAAACATTACATTTCTGTGCCCACTTAACTGGTCCCAGGGAAGGTATTACAGAAGTGAATATAAGAGACCCTGACCCCTTAAGCAAATCAACAGGGTGGTGTAGTTTGACCCCTTGCCATGTTACCCTTATCAGACATGAACTAATATGTTCGTTAACATGAACAAACCAGTAACTAATGCATCAACAAGTCATGAAAAGTAATTCGGTAATGGTAACTAATTAATTAATGACTGCATGAATTCATGTATTATGTATATAAGTAAAATATACTGTTTTATATATTTACATGAATAAATACTGGCATTAATAATCATATGTATTGCATTTCCATTGTGTTTTTGTTGTTCCAATGTACATTTGTAATACATAAAACGTGATGTATAGCATAGCATATATATACATACACCATATAATAATAATAATACCCTAATTGATAGATTATTGAAGAAATTGCTAATTATTATTATTATTATTATTATTATTATTATTATTATTATTATTATTATTGTTCTATAGGTTTATGTAGCTTTCTATTTCCAGCAGAAAACAGCAGCAGCGCCTAAACCTTAGCCTGTTGACGTTTCTCTCGTGAGACAAGGTTGCGTTATTTATAGTAGTATAGTTCAATTTAAATATAAATTAAAATGTTTAAAGCACTGCCTAATAAGCATTTGCAAACCATTGTTTTGGAAGGGACAGTTCCCACTTTACCACAGGTACTCCAATATGTGTTCATCAAGACCCTAGTACTGTTAACTAATGCATACAGAGCACTAGTAATGCATTGGTAAGTCATGAACAGTTTCCACTACATCAGGCACTTCAAAAGGTTTAACTAATTCACTAATTAGCTTACGTAAGCCATGAATAATGCATAAATCATAAATGTAAGCACACCCCACACACACACACAGATGACCCGGATGGCCGTTCTCAGCCTGTTTTGCAGAGGAAGATCACGATTAAGTTAAGCAAGTGATTAAGTCAAACATCCATGAAAGCCCTGTCCATTCATCTCAACACTTACTACTGCTACTGAGTTGTGAGAGTATAATAATTGCTGTTAAATACTTGAGCTTTAATAAATTAATTTAATAGTCATTGCCCAACAAATGAATGATGATCTCATGAACCATGATGCACAAAGGTCCCAGAACACATCTAATAAACCATGTGCTGATGAATGAGTTAACATGAATAAGCACTGATCATGTTTAGTACAAATATCGTTTTTTGTCCTTTATGTTAACAAAGGTATTTAATGTTATTTTGTAAGATCGTTACTTTCATTGTGGACAATCTGGTGAGTAATTTGACAACTCTTAGGATTAACAAACATTTAAATATGTCTTCCTTGAAATTAGTAATGTTTATTCATGTTAACTAAGTCATTTGTTCACGTTAGTTACTACCTCCGAATATTCAGACCTAAAGAAACAAACCAATACGTGAATTCATGCATCATTAATTCATCAGTTACCATTACCAAATTACTTTTCATGACTTGTTGATGCATTAGTTACTGGTTTGTTCGTTAACTCAATCGGTTTTCAGATTCCAACCCTAAATCAGACCCCGTCCCACTGTCCACAACCACCACAGGAAGGGAATTATGGGGTAGGAGTGATCACCCCCTCCCCCATTGAGCTAATGTCTCCACAGGGCTCAAACTCTAAGAAAACAAAATCCACTGTTCAGTCAGCAGAGGCACCAGAGGACAAACAGGTGTGACTGAGGGCCACGGCACACACAGTGGAATAATGGTGTATAGATTTAAATCCAAAAAATTAAGGAGAAATTGAGGTTCTTCAAGAACAATCTGAGGTCTTTTTCAAGCGGTTCATAAAATAAAAACAATGCTCAGAACAATAGGGTGATAAAATATACTTTCCAGATGTTTCGTCCATTTTTTTTATATTACACAGACAATTGCGAGTTAAGATTTTAAAACAGAGGGTGTTCGTTCTAAACTGCATTGCCTTTCACCCAAAATATCTGCTAATGTTAATGAAAACCAAAAAATATTGATTTAAACATTTAACTGCAAAGTCTTGCAAAACAGCTCATTAAATCATGCAAAAGTCATGGCACTTATTCAGTACGTGTCACCTGACTCGTTTGCAGGCGTCAGGTTTTCCACTCTTAAAACACGCGTGATCCTTTTGTACATCTAGCCCTGAATGTCCATGAATATACTCGAATGTTGGGTGTTGAGAGAGATGTGTAACAATTAGAGGTCTGACAATCCAACACCTTTCGATGATTTATTTATAAAAACACACACCTGCCTTTGCCTTCCAAGTCATCGATTAGCTGCACTTCATCAAGGTAAGCCTGGACTATGTGTGTTTTTACATTTGTATGTATAAATTACCAAATTAAACGTGTCGGGACTGGAGTGCCAGTTCTTGGCAAGCAGACTGATGAATGTATTTAATGCGTGTTGGCGTGTAGAGTCAGCTCTTGAGGGTTTTGTAAAACAAAAACAGGTGTTTGAAAGGGAATGACCTATTCATTGCCCAGAATTCCTCCCTGCCTTGTATAGCGTTGTTTTCAGATCCTTGATTAACTTTTGCTTTCATCATTTCAGACTCAGAGTTCCAATAATTCCTTGTGAAAAGGCTAAAAGCTGTCTTCACAATGGCGTACCTTTTCAATGCAGTCTGAAGAACAAACACTGAGGCCACACAAGCAACTACTAAATAGAGAGAGAAAAATACTGACATATAGCCAGAATTATCTACTTTACTGTACAGTTGATTTGCTACAGCAGAGACATCTACCTGCCGATAGATTTTTCTTATGTCAACTTGATATATTCAGCACAAGTATGGCTGAAATGTATTACAAGACACCAAGATTGATTAAATAATTCAATCATCTTGCAGTGGAAATCCTGCAGTGGAAACAGACTTAATTCTCCAATGAATGACAGGTGTGTTGACATATAACCATTTTGTTAAACTACATTAATTCCTTAAAGTAAATAAGGTTGATCACACCAGTTGTTTACATTGTGTTGCACCCAGAAGACCATGAAAGCAGATGTGACAGGAAATTAACTGAAGGGACATTCTGGATGGGTACAAGACAACCTCACCATTATTAAATACCGTACATTACTATATACAGGTTTGGCATTAAGTACAGTTGGAGATGTCCAAACTTTCATGAAAAAACAAGCTGAATCGTGTTACAATTAGATCATTATTAACAAATGTGACCTGAAGGCTATCCAAAAATTAATACCAACATATGTTTCCAATTTAATCTTCATCAGTGAGGAAGAATAAAGTCCTGCTTTATGGAGAAGAGACTCTGTGACTGCAAGGAATATATACAGTTGTAGATTAAAGTATTCTTGCAGTTTGAAATTATATAATCAAAATATGATACATTGTATATTGAAAAATATTTATTTAGTGATTCATTGAGTTTCATAAATATGATTATATATCAATTCAGTTCCAGACATTTGTTTGCAAAGTCTTAACTGTTAATCAACTGCAATCCTCATAGTTTTCTCGGACATAATGGCATTGATAAATAAATCTACTTCAAACAGTATTTAGTCAACACAATGAATCACCAAATAGCATTGTTTCAAATGAAGGGTGTGGATATTTTTCCTCTACTGCTGTATTTATGGGGCAGATATAGTAAAGGTCTGGAGTGTTTTTATAACAACTGCACTTTGTAGTTCAGCATATTTTGACATGTTTTTCAGGTTTCGTTGTCAAAGTCTACAGTATTAGTAACAATAAGCGTTCTCTTGTTGGGCAGCATCGATTATACCCTACAACTGTGTGACTTATACAGATCTGAACTGGTTTTCTTTCATTTGAGTGTTTAGACTAATGACTTACAGGAAGAAACATGTTTCAGAAATGCTAATAGAAAGTAAGAAAGAAGGAAAAGTTGTTTTGGTAAGACAAAGGTAGCAGGTCCTTTGACTACGGGGCACCTGCTCTCAGGCTGTCTATTATGTAGTGCCTAAAGATGACTTAATTCTGTAATTTGTAGCTGCAGAGTTTACCTTTGAAGACAATGACAATAGCAGTACTTAGTGAGATTGTGCATCCTAGGATAGAGTGTAACAATCACCTACAGGCTTTGGATTATGCCCAACTCATCTGAGCTCTGCTCTTTTATTCTGAACAAAGATATTTCCAAGGGTTTGGTGTTTTTCTTTCACTTCCGTGTATCCCGGAGTACTGCATTTCCAGGGAATGGGAGTAACTAGATGCCTGGTTCTCACAAGGAACTGTTTGACGCGTATTGGGACTGACGTGCGATTCTTCGGATCTCTACGAAGCGGAGTCAAGCAGGGCCCTGATGGCTGTTCAGGCCTCACTCTCAAATCGACTATAAAATTATAACGTTCCCTACGAGGAAATTTATACTTTTCACGTGTT
Source organism: Amia ocellicauda (assembly GCF_036373705.1). Classification (NCBI taxonomy): domain Eukaryota; kingdom Metazoa; phylum Chordata; class Actinopteri; order Amiiformes; family Amiidae; genus Amia; species Amia ocellicauda. The sequence continues at coordinate 33,724,391 of NC_089862.1, read as the reverse complement.
ATTCACATCACTGACAAACAAAATCCCCCCAGGAAATATAAAGTTAATTAAATTGGTCCCAAGTTATTTATATAGAGTGTATTTATTTGAAGGGAGGGCTGTCTTTGAAGTAAGCAGCTGGTATGTTTCATAATTGTGGTGTATTGTTGTCTTCTTGCAATTGAGAAAGTTCAGTTTTCAATTAAAAATTACGTTGGGATATGGGGACTATTAAAAACATGCATGTTGTGTTTCCCAAATACTTCACACACATACTTCAACATAAAATGGAAACTTCCTAAATAAAAATTATAATAAGTGAGTGTGTTTCCGTTTCTATTCCTTTGAATACCATCACCATTTGTTCCATTATCTCAGTGCCATTTCTATTGTGTTTCAACATATCTGTTTGATGATGTGAGTGCCTTCACCCCGTTTTACCACACTATACCGTGCTTTCCCCTGGTGACACTGTACTGTGCTATACTGTACACTGTACTAAATAAACCAACACATGGTTTTCATTGCTCCCTCTCCTGTTGGGAATTGGAGACCTAAAGGTATGGAAAACATGCACAGGCAGCAGAAGAAAAAAGAAACACAAAGGTGAGGGCTCCCAGTTTTGAGACTTTGGAAAATGCATGGTATTTCCAAGACGATATCAACAGAGTAACTTCAAGGAGATGAAGCCCTACCTTTGGAACGCCTCCATGGATTGAGAGTGCAAAAGGATTTGTAAGAAATCTAACACCCCAATCCTGAGCAGGTAGCTTGCAACATCTGAATGGTTACCAGTCCTTTCCTTAGGGGAAATGCCTTTAATTTTAAGATTTACAACATAGTAGTCATGCAATAAATAATATTTGGAATATTTGGAAACCATGCATTGTAGTTCAGACTGAAAACTCTCGCCTCTTTGCTTTCTCTGTATCACAGCAGTAGAAAGATGTAAAGCACCAGAAATTTGTGCCAGGGGTCCTTATACAACCTGAGACACAGACCTCAGTGTCTGGAGCGAGGTGGAAACCACCAAAATCATGAAACAGACTTGGTGTTAATTAATCCGCTGCATCGATCGTGACATCAACAATGCCATGCTCAACTGAAGATCTCCCAACAGAGGACAAGTTGCATTTCAGTTTGCCATAAATCTTCCCAATAGGCTTAAGTTAATTACGAGTAATTAGACATGTTTATAACACACTGGGACAGCTGCAACATCCTCTTATAACATGCGGTATACTATCAAGGCTCATCAACAGAGCAGAAAATTTAATGTTATGGAAAGAGGGATTGTTTATAAGCTGGTGAAAGGGTACAGCTAATAAAGATGACATAGTGTGCTTCTCAGTTGTGGAGTAACAAGGATGGATTGATCAGACACTAGAGAGGAATACAGTGTCTGGTCCTAATTGATTCAGGTGCAATAGAGACTTCTAGGCTAGTGGCCGGCAAGGGGGCACAATGACTAGTGTGCAATATTGTGTTGGATGAAGTGGTTATTGAAAATGGATGGAGGGACTTGCAGGCTGTTGACTGTCCTGTGTCCCCCTCACAGATCACAGCAGAATAAATATTAACATTTTTTTTCACTCATATATATCAATCAATACGTACATATTTGAAGTTTTAGAAGAAAACGAAAATGTCTGCAGTTTATGTTTGGAGCAAATGACATCAGTATACTTAATTAATTTGGGTTTTCCTCATGTTAGACATACATTCAGTGCAAGAGGATTATGTGTACAACCAAACTGAATCTTACACCAAATATATCACATGTTGGTGCGGTTTCCAGCTATAAAAGTGTTAGAATGAGTAAACTTCAGTTAATGAAATTAATTAGGAGGTCATGCAAATATAATAAAACCTCTGCCGGAAATGATAATCTGAAATCCCGGAGCTGATGTGACGACATCGATGCTGAAGTCGTCCTGATTGCAACATTCAGGGTGATTACATATTTTCATATATTGTGCAAAATGTATCTGTTTTGACATCTGTGGTTTGCTTCCATGTCTGTGGAAATGCTTTGCCGAAGAGGTCTGAAGTCTTGGCTGAATCCTTTTGAAGGCATAAATGCTTACATGCTTACATGACACATAAAGCATGACTTCATCCCGGGCTTTGATCTCACTTTCGGTTGCATGTCTGTTTTTCTTTTTGTTCTATTCGTTAATAAAAGCATAACTGATGACTGCCATATTCTCATTTTTGTTATCACTACTTACAATATATCGCTTTTTTAAGATTTTGGTTTCCGCAGATACGACAAACCTCAAAATTCGCCATTTTAACACAGATGGCTGACACTACTAGTGCTTCTAAGACTTGTCACACCAGTTTGTAACTTCAGTACACAATGGCAGGTCAGTGAGCATTGCATCTAACATTGTTTTTGTACAATTGGTACACTGTGCACTCCGGCTGCTTGGAGGAAAGGATTGAAAATGTCAAAAACCAGGCATTAACCGGGCACAAGGATAGGCGTTTTCCGTGAACATTTTTGATTTTGCAATAGCCAATTCTGGACGATCAAAGAGTGTGGTACAAATCCCTCTCTGATGTTACGCAGATCGCAACTCCGATGATGCACCACTTTCTGACGCGCTGCCAGCCACATGATTCACAAAGCCCGTGTTGAGGGAAGCAGGCGGTTGTTTAGCTGTTGTCCCTCGCCCATCTGCGCAGCATCACTTTCACTGGTGAGCAGAAACCTCCATCGGGGGGGAACCCGCAGAAACAGAATGAGCAGTTTTCCCATCGTTACAAGGAGCAGGAGAGCCCCAAGGAAGAGGCGCTTTGTCAGCAACTCCTTGAGAATGAGTTAGAGGAAGGGCAGGGGATTGAAGGCTCACAAACTGATTCCTCTGGAGGCTGTGGATCCGGGGGCAGCTTCAGGAGAACAGGGGTGGGGAAAGGGTTAACATGCTCACATTGCCATGGTAAGGTGATACCTGTATCTAGAGCTGTAACCAGGAGCCAGTGAACTCAGGTTTGCATTTAAATTCTGATTCCCCCCCCATTATCTAAATCCATAAATGAACAATCCCTTCTATTCACCTCTCAGGTTTTGTTTTGTGTTGTCTTTAAGATGACAGGATAAATGGGCAAAAGCAATATTGGGTTTCATCCATTACATCTGTACACCTGAACGCATTAGTAACTCAATTCACACGGAGAGCAACGTTGCAAAACACGGTGTTCAACATATTTATACATATGCACATATGTGTGAGTGTGTGTGTGTGTGTGTGTGAAGGGAAAATTAGATTCAGCTGTTGATTCAGTTTTGTCTTTGCATTCACTTTTCATGTCAGATTTGTGTTATTTATAGGTTCATATTATTATATACATTTTCATTGGAATTTACTAGAATACCATTTCCAGAGATTAAAGAGGCCGTCATACTTAATGCAGTATGTAATACAGTGGTGGTGATACCAGTTTAAATATAGTGAAGCAGAGAGCACAATTGAAGGGTACACTAGCACAATCTGAACAGCTGGGTTTTCAAGAGAAGCCACTCCTCATGTTTATAGGTAGAAGTTTTTCAGTGGAAAACATTCACAAAGTATGAAAATATTTAAATTCTACCAAAAGTCAAAGCTAAATCATTGTATTATATTACAGGGCCAAAACATTTGAAGATCAGACAGTACACAAGCTAAGTCACAACCATGGGAATTGACAAATGTAATATTAAACTGAATTCTATTTGTTTTTATAACAGTCATGTTATAAAGGATCAGTATGACCTTAAAAACTCACTGCTTTTAGTATGAAGGTCTGTGCTTCATATCAGACATGATAACGTCTTCAGGCACTGCGACACAGAATCCCAACATGAAGTAAAGAGAAAAACATGGAAGAAAACAAACGATAAATCTGGCAACATAAACATAACTTAAATTTTGCTCAGGCTGATACTAATAGCAATGGAGCAAAGGGAGCCCACAATAAGCAGAGACAGCTCTGTATTAGTGCTACAAAATAGATTTATGATCCAACCATTGGAAAAATAAATCTAGGCCTGGATCAAATAAAAACTTCAGCCCATCCACAAATCACAAATTTGTCCACTATTTAATACTGGCTTGTTGTTTGCCAGAGACTTCTATTGTTCCCTCGGTGGAATTGCACCATCCAGCAGGGGGCTGATCGCTTGCACTTGGCAGGCTGGTGAAATGTTCAGTGCCATCGGTGCCGTAATGTCATCTGGGAGTGCTTCTGATTGTAGGTGTGTTTCCCCAGTTTCCCTCTGTGGTCCTGGATCAATCACAGTGATATTGAAAACTACACATAAGCCCTGCTTATGTTTATGTACTGCGCTTGCTAAAATATTAAAAACTATTGGTGCCTGGTGGTCATGTGATGGTACCTTGACCCAGGGAGAAACTAACACCTCGTATGTAACCAGTGCATTTGTTTGTTACAACATGGATTCAACACATACACTTTACCTTCTTCAAAAAATTAACTTTTCAAGAGATTTGTAAGGTGATTCCAGTCATGTAAATGTGTTAAGTGCAATTAATTTACCATCTTCACCTATATACTGTGTAACATACTGTAAAATTGTAAATGCTCCTACATTTCCCTGAGATGGTATCCCACTGCTGACACCAGTGTGGGGTTCTGGCCCCCATATAGGCTGATGGTGATGATATATATATATACAGACGGGTGACAAATTAAAGGAAAATATAAAGGAATTAAAGGAAAAACATGAATAAATGAGTGGAGGAACATAACGAATGCAGACGCCTCCAAACAGGTGTACTGCATGATACAATTAAGATCCTATCATGCTCTGTGGCATGTATACAAATGCTGAGCAGCCCAGTTGACCTCGATTTTGGATCAAGATGGCGAGAGGAAAGGATCTAAGTGACTGTGAAAGAGGGTCATTATTGGGGCACGAATGGCAGGAGCTTCAGTCACACAGACGCTCAACTGGCTCGTGTTCTGGACAAGTGGGCGAGTGCATGTGTGGGACACCAAGAGAACAGGACAGGCCTGACTGCTGGACCCCTACAGTGAGGGGGTCCGGAGGCTCTGTTATGCTGTGGGGGGCATTTTCCTGGCATGGTTTGGGTCCACTTGTCCCCTTAGAGGGAAGGTCACTGCAAATCATGACAAAGTTATTCTGAGTGATCACCTTTATCCTATGGTGACACATTTCTATCCTGATGGGAGTGGTCTCTTCCAGGATGACAATGCCCCATCCACAGGGCATGAGGGTCACTGAATGGTGTGATGAGTATGATAATGATGTGACTCATATGCTATGGCCTTCGCAGTCACCAGATCTCAACCCAATTGAACACCTATGGGAGATTGTGGACCGACGTGTTAGACAGCGCTGTCCACCACCATCATCAAAACCCCAAATGAGGGAATATCTTTTGGAAGAATGGTGTCCATCCCTCCAGTAGAGTCCAGAGACTCGTACAATCTGTGCCAAGAGCATTGAAGCTGTTCTGGGGCTCGTGGTGCCAACACCTCACTGAGATGCTTTATGTTGGGTTTTCCTCATCTGTATATATAGATACATACATACAAACATATATATTCTACCAGACTGTGTATTGCTGTTTTTTATATATATTCCTCTGCCAGTATGCTTCTCTCCTCCCCTGATTCCCACCGGTCAACTCCCATTTCATTCTAGGTCTGAAACTCAACATTTTGATTGTGTTTCTCCTTCAAAGGATTACAGGTAATTTACTGTTAAACTACACAAGGTGAAGGCCTGGGAACCCAACGTAAGTTTCAAATCTGGCTGTGGTCATATATTTGTCTTATAGATGAATCAGACATTCATTGTGGTTTTGAAAGGACATTATGGATATCAGGGAAAACGTCAGTCACTGCAAAATGTAATGGGTTGATTTCTAAATGTTTCAAAATAGAGTATTTCGTGTTGAAACTGGATTAATGTGTAGTACAAACAATGCAGTGGTTTTATCACTTTCACTTTACCTATCATGTGCGTTATATATCGTATGCGTGTTTTGTACAGATTTGTGCAGCTCCTACCTCCAGCATGACCCTTAGGGATGATATACCACTGAGCTGAGGTTGAATACATCCACAACAGCTGGCTTTATTTGCCACTGAACGAGGGGATCTGGGGGTTTTTCATCGCAGTGAGAACCTGAGTGGGAATTAATGGTAACAGGCTAATTACATTGAACAATATATCTTTTTATTTAACTGTCTGGGAAATTTCCAAGGACATTTAAGAAACACTTTTTTGCCTCTCTCTCTCTCTCTCTCTCTCTCTCTCTCTCTCTCTCTCTCTCTCTCTCCTTTCAACTTACGAAATGACAGTCAGAAGAAGGAAGGGGCAACACTATCTCAAACTTGCCCTGCAGACACATCCTAGCTGAACGATGCTTGATTGACTTTGGAAAGACATTAAACCCAGCGGAGCTACTTTATTGTTTACCCTACAACTCGGCTGCCTGTTTCCAGCCCAGCCGCGGCAGCTGCGAGGAGCGCGTTGGCAGGACTCGGATATGTTGTGTAATCACACTCGTCTCCATTCACAGGATGTGACACAGATGCACAAAACAACTCGATTTCATTCAGAGGGAAGGGGGCACTAATCCAATTCCCATCGAACACATATAATAAACCTCTCACCGATGCTCTCTTTGAAGTCTCTGGCGCACAGAACGCGTCCTTGTTTTGAATGCGATGTCGGTCGTTAATTAAGGCACAGAAAGCCCCTGGAAGTCCACATTCCTGAATGGGAGAGAGGACCTGCCTCTACACACGGGCCGTGGCTGCTTTTTGGTTTCCTGGGGGGATTTCTCTGAGGGTGGTCTGTTTGTTGGTGATAATCAAATAAATTATCAGATTTTTTCATTTCTTTCATTCTTGTCAGATAACAGATTCTGGATAAGCCAGGTTTCCGTTCACAAAACACAAAATAGAAAACACACACACAGGGTAAAATAATATTGGCCATCTACAACAATCACATGCTTTGACAGGAGGATTTGTCAGGACTACATTACTCTGTTACAGCAACTCTTGGATTTGAGACACTACAGAATTAGACTCCAGGTCTCACTGGTCTTCAGCCAGGACTGGTTTCAAACTTAATACTGCCCCATCTACTCTAATACGACCCCAGTGGCTCAGCACTCAACGCACAAGCACTGCGCACAAACACACTAAGCACACTGCAGTATTCTCCTTGGCCGTAGTGCCTCATCTCGGCGGCAACAGGATGACTTGGGATCAAGGCAGCACAGTCTGTGGGGAAGTTCTCTCCATTTTCGGGTGGGTTTGGTAGAAGCAACAGACACGTTGTAAACAAACACGCACACACATGCACACACGCTCACACGCACACACACTCACACGCACACACACTCTAGCAGACTGTCCTTAGTGTCTACAGTGATTTACAAAGAAGGCACATTTTCAGCAAGAACCAGAATGTGCAGACTCAATGGGTATTTAAAAGAGGAAAATAAAGAAACCAAGAGCCAAGAACCAAGACCGAGGGAATCCACAGCTGGACTCTGTTTGGAAGTCTGAGTCTGTTGTAGCAAATTAATTCATTCGGGTCTTAGTGACTTGCTGCCAGTTCCCACAGGTTGCACCTCCTTGTACAAAGATATGGTCACAGCCATGAGATCCCTTCAGTCCCAGTTTCTCGCAGGCTTTAGAAATTCTTTCGAACCCCATACAGCTACATAAGCCTGCTTAGCGTTCCTTCCATTTAAAGAAACATAACAACAACAACGTTAAAAGGGTCGACTATTGTCAGGCAGCGTCACGGTAAATGCAAAAACCTTTTATCAGGACAGAAAGAAGATTGCTGGCTATTACAAATGGCAAAGCATTTTCAAAAAGTTTGCAAATTAGGTTGTTAATAATAATAATAATCATTACGTTTAGTCATTTATATTTTGTCAAAAGACACAAGAAACACTGAGGTCTTTTGTTGTTGGTATTAACAGAGCTCAGTGTTTTGTGTGTCAGATGGAGTAATTTCTTTCAACAAAGTGAGGACCTACTGTACCTCAATTTCCTCTGTAGCTGATATATATATATACTGTATATATTTTAAAAAGTAGTGGGTACTCCTTACAGTAACACAACCAGCTCTATTTTCAGAATCCCATCAGAAACACAATCCGGTAGTTAGTTCACCGAGAGATGAAAGGAGTAGCTCGGCATTTAACACAAAAGCTTTAGGATAATTAACAGAGTCGAGGAAGGCGCTGGAAAGTTGCCCACCTCTGCAGTGTTTAAGAGATGTGGTCCCATATCCACCCCAACCACAGGCACACAAACCTACCCCCGCCGTGCCCTGCCACCCCTCCATGGAGTTTCTGGAACAGGAGTCTTCCACTTGTGTTCAAAGAGGAGATTGTTAATTTTACCACCTGCGCTCTCGCTCTCCGAAAGTCTCATCTTCCCAGGGCAAAGCGTTTACTGAAATAAAATAGCAGTTTGTGTATCGGGAAGGGAGATACCTTACTTGCCAGGAGGTGATGATTCAAAAGAAAGTCCGCATTAAAAAAAAAAAACTCCTAATAATCGTGTAATTAAATCCAGTATGAAAGCCACACTTCGGGTTGGCCGGAACATCAGAGAGAGGATAATCGAGGGTGGCACATCTGAGATAGACATTCCGTTTGGTCTTTGATTGAAATTTGGCATAAATGTATTTCTTCTGTTCCTTTATTCTCTGCTTTCGCAGACAAGTAAAAGAACAGCGTAAGTCACTGGGATCACATGACGAAACAAATCCCCCTTCCTTAAAGCTCAATAAGCCATCTTCAAAGATCTGGAAATTGGGTATCTGCTTTTTAGTCAAAGTCGGGTCAGGCCAGCACCAATTACGATGACATATATCATCCTTTTTTCACCACAACGAGAATGCACAGGTTGCTGACAAAAGTCCCTGCCAAGGCGAAGCTGTAAACTGTAGTGCCGTGCCTACCCAACTGCCCCAGGATGCTTTGCAACCAAATGCCAATGAGAAAACTACAAACAATCAATTTTATTTAGGGCTAGGGTTCCCAAACAAGATTCAGATTAATTGAACTATTAATTGCCCTGATCATAGCTTATTAATCATTGAAAGACATTGGAGATGACAAGTTAAATATTAAAGTATGTAAGGCACCTGTATTCTCCAACCTTTTATAAGTTAAAGCATTTTAAAATTTGAATGAAGCAAATATAATCAATAAAGGTTTCAATTCATTAATTGAGAGTGCAGTTGGATCAAAAACCAGCAGGATAGTGGGTTCCCAGGACCAGGATTGAGAACCTCTGATTTAAGGCAACCACATTAAACAGTCAATTATATATATAGTTGTTTTCACCCGAGGACGTAGGAAGCAGTTTTCAAAATCTGTATCTGATAATCTTTATGGAACCCTTACCGATGGCTGGATGAGGTGGGATATGGAAGGAGACTTTCTTCCAGAACAACGCCCCACCACCCCATAAACACAGGAACGCCAAGTGTCTGTCGTCTCCGTCTCTGCAGTGCCTTGGGATACGCACCTGACTCGCCAGGAAGAACGAGCCCCTTGTTTTGCCATCAAGGTAGGTGGCAGGAGAGAACAATGCACAGTAGGTGGGATACTCAGGCTTGGGAAACAGAAAGCATATCTGGGGGCTTATAAGACACCATCCCTTTTGTCTCCCTCTCTCTGCCCCTTTCTGTCCCGTTTGGCTCCTCAGCTTACAAAACAGTGCAGCTGGCTTTGATGTGAGCGAGTGCCATCCGATTATTTAACACCGCTACATCCCCCCATATGTATATATGTGTGTATGTATGTGTAGAGAGAGACAGATACTGCAGCACTGTTTCACATGTCACATGTTACCTAAACCTGACCTTTAAAATGTTCCCCCAGCACCCTGGAGCCATGCTGCAAAATCAGGTCACATACCACTTGAGTAGCTCTTGGTCCTACTACATGCTTACTATTCAAGCGTTCTGTATTATCATCGTCCTGCACCGAGGTCCGATCAGCTTTTTGACTTGAACCTATTGTCCAGACAGCCCACACTTGAGGCAAGTCAACAGATTGGTGATGAGTCGTCTTCTATTCATCCTATTAAAGCTAATCTTATTGTTTTTCTTTGATTCTTTTATTTGTCTTCCCCCTTCTGTATCCAGACATCCTGGTCTGTACGATTGTATTGGATTTTGCTTCAGAAGTCTTTTTTTATCATCAAGGGGTATGTACATAAATTGCTTTGAGTTGAATTCAAGCCAGATGGCGGGCAATTGGAGATAAATGCAGCTGGGGTCCGTGTAAGCACCGAACCTACGAGTTGGGGAGTGATGTCATAACATGTGGGGCATGTGCAGCACGCCGCCGCTGTGTGTGTGTGGGGGGGTCCTTCCCTTTAGTAAACATCACAGCCAGAGTGAAGGTGTCAGGACCAGTTTAGTGGTCAATATCAATTAGCCGGGGTCAAGTAAAACATCTCCATCACTGCTACTGACCGACCGCTTTATTGATCCCCTTCTGTTGCATCTCGGGGAAATGCGTGACGATCCCCAAAATGCTTGAATTTGGTCTCCGTTAAGGCGGCAAATCCCAAGGGGGTCAGAATATTTTCACAATTGGACAAAATGCAAATAAAGTGCAGCCCAGAGCGCAAATCCCCCCGACAGCGCACTCGGACTGAATCAATGATAGTGACTACAGCCAGTCTGTGGAGACTGCTTTGCTCTATAACCTATACAATAGTGTGTTTATAAAGCACATATGAAAGATACAAACAATTTAAAAATAGCTGGCCTTACTCGATTGTAATCCAGTAACCTGTGCACCCATCAACGTGGGCCAACGCACTTGGGAACAGTCAGAATAGTTGGATATGGAGACAACTTCTTAGCCAGTAGATGATATATAAAAAGTAATGGAAGTCCCCATTCATTAAATTGCCATTACGTTTGCAATGATTCAAAGTTAATGGCCACCCATTCCTTTTGATTTGTATTCCTCCAGGATGTTCAACCTTTGAAATGCAAGTATTACAGTAAAGCTTCAGCCCAAGATGCTCTTGAAGGAGCCGCTACTCCGTCCGTCTGGGATGAACCCTCACTGTGCCGCCTCTCGTTCAGGACAGTTCGCTCATCTGGGGAACAGCTGTCATTCCTGAGGAAAACCCCAGCTTAACATGAACTACAGACCTGATGTGAACATCACGCTCAGAGCTGGACACTCTCACTGTAGCGTCTCAGAGTGTTGTTTTGTTACGCCTACAACACGACGCTTAGATTTTTTTAATGTAGAATTCTTGCGTTCCCTCTCTTCCGGTCAAAATAAGGACACGAGAAAGCCAACGCAGAGAGGAGCCGGACCAGAAGAGTTTAAGATGGACGGTCACTACATTTCCATTGCTTGAGTGTCCAAAAAATATAGCTTGGGGTGGTATGGTAACAAAACTTAAAGACTGGAATTATATTTCAGGGTGGTTTGCAAAAGTGAGGCAGGTCTCAGGCACAAGGAAACAATTTGACCAAAAACAGTAGGTGTCAATAACATTTAATCGTTGTATTCATTCTAAAAATAAGGGTTATTCAATACTTCAGACTTGAGAAATGTCTAATATGGCTTCAGGGCCCTCCATTTGTTTCCTCTCCTCTATAAAGGGACTGCTGTCTCCCCGAAGCAAAAAATGCAACCGAAGAATTATGTAAACTGTATGTAGTTCTTGTAAAAAAAAAAAAATTGTCTCAACATACGACCACGTACCACAAGAGTTTTAATAACAGATGTCGGCCAGATTCCCCTTTTACAACCCAACATCTTTAATCTTAGGGATTAGGCAAGAAAGTTTGTATTTTTTTTTTTTTTTTTTTTTTTTAAAGGAAGTGTTTGCTAGGAATGGTTTAATAGGAATTAACAAATACTTGAAGGACCACCAAAGGCAGAAGACATTATCATCACATTCAACAGAAACCAATCCAGCAGTAAACAGCACAGAGAATAAACAAAGAATAAAAAGAATATACCAAATTGAAAATAAAAAATGAAACCAAACATAATGAAAAGCATTTTAATAAGCAGAAGCGAGAAGTGTAACAGATCTAGTGACTCACATTGAACATGCTGGTGCCGATGGATACAGTAAAAAAGTTGATCTGAAGACGAAAATGAAAAACAAATCTTATGAAAAAGTGACAATTAACCGCCAGACTCTATTACAATCATATACATTATTGCTGCGGACATCTGTTCTGTAAACCAAATGGACAACATCAGAAGTGAGCGGAACCGTAAGGAAAGGCCGAAACATACATGTGATTGCCAACACACGCCCTGCAAGATTGGTCTCTTCTCAGACACCTGGCTAGAGATTCATCTGTAGCAAATACGGATTTAAAAGAACGCTACAGTGCAGTGCATTATGGGAAAGAGGTCACGGGCAATGGCGGCAGCTACAGCTCGGCCACAGGAAGGAGACACGGCCAGGGTGTCTCGTTCGTTTTGCGCCTGATCTGAACTCTGCCCTCCAGCCCAGGGACCCCTCTCACAACCATGGAAGGGTAACTAAAAACCTAAGAGCAGAAAAGATTATAGTTTATGATACCAATTTATAGAATCTAAACTAAACTTTCAATCGAAGTGTCTTTTCTATAAAACTGACAGACACTTCACCCTCGAGCTTAGAGCTACAACCAGAAAAGGAGAAAAAAGAATATATGGCTATTCCAAGCTTTTAAAGACCATAGAAGAGCAGATCGGTGTGAGCAATTACAGTTAGAAGTTGGGGAAAGTCATCTATAGAAAATCTCTCTCACGCTCTCTCATCCTACCAGTTGAAAAATCCTAATACTCGGCTAGATCTCTATACAGAAATGTGCTTTTGTGCACCAGTCGAAACCAGATTTCAGATTTGGGTGGTGGGAGGGGATACAAATAAAAACTTTAAAAGCTGTAAAATAAATTTGCTATCCAATTTCATGATTTCATTAGTGAGTAGTCAGGAAGTGCTTCTACCACCAAACCCCACTCCTCCTCTGGGGAGAGACGCCGAGTTTTAAACTAACCTCGCCTTCGGAAAAAGGTTACAAGTTAATCATTAGCTTTTTTTTTTTTTTTTCCCTCTTCTAAAGAAAGCAGGTTAGGGTGAATTAAACTAAATCCATTAGAAAAAGACAGCACTTTGCGAGATGCCAGCATATAATCGAACCCATAAGACTAAAAAAAAAAAAGTGATAGTAGCTTTACGAGTGCGAGTCTACATCAGGGGGAGATGACTTCCTGACACAAGCCACAACAAAGCAGTGGAAACAGTAATTGTGTGGTCCCCATTTTAATTCATTAACTGTTAAAGGACTGCTCTGCACTTAATAAAACTTAAGCTTTCTCCAGAGTCTTGTAGTACTCCTTCAGCACCGCCCAAGCCTTGGCCGCCATGAAGCCCTCAGGGGGGTCCTGTTCCTCGCGCGCCATCTTTCGCATCCGGGTCCCCGAGATGAAGTCAAAGTCTTCGTGGCTGCAAGGAAAAAAGAACAGAGGCGGGCGGGCCGAGCGTCAGGAATGGGACATGGGGTTCAGATGCCCGCTCCCTGCAGTGAAAGTACACCCCCACCCTTTAAAGACAATATGGGAGGAATAGAACTAGATGAAGTAACGCATGAGAAAGACCTAGAAGTCTACATGGACTCCTCACTTTCTCCACCCAAACAATGTGGAGAAGCAATAAAAAAAAAAAAGTAAAACAGAATATTAGGGTATATTGTCAAAAGTGTAGAATAGAGAACAAGGGCAGTGATGTTCAGACTGTACAATGCACTAGTTAGAGCTCATCTGGATACTGTGGACAGTTCTGGGCTCCACACTTCAAGAAAGATATCGCTGCTCTAGAGGCAGTTCAGAGGAGAGCAACCAGACTTATTCCAGGTCTGAAGGGAACGTCCTACTGAGAGACTGAGGACCTGAACCTTCTCACCCTGGAACAGAGGAGACTACGTGGGGACTTGATCCAAGTCTTCAAAATCATGAAGGGCATCGACCACATCAAACCAGAGGAGCTTTTCCAGATCAGCAGGGACACACGCACCCGGGGACACAAATGGAAATTGGGCTTCAAGGCATTCAAGACAGAAAACAGGAGACACTTCTTCACACAGAGAGGCGTCACAATCTGAACAAACTCCCCAGCGATGTGGTTGAAGAGACAATTTGGGAACATTCAAAAACAGACTGGATAGGATCCTTGGATCACTATTAATGGACACCAAACGAGCACGATTTGGACACTTATGTTCTTATGGTCTAATAGTTTCAATGCACTTTAAAGCTGTAAATAATTAAAGCCAAACCAAAAGCTAATATTAGCCATGGACTTCAGGTTAAAAGATTTACAGATGTTCAGTTTGGCATTCATTAACCTCATCACACCAAAGACAAAGCCTCCCGTCCCAGACAGATTTAGCGTTGGTAGTGAAGAGAAGTCATGGACATAAAGGACGTTGTCCAACAGCACATGGTTGGATAAACCCCACAAGGCCCGGCTCTGTATCTCGGTCCCCGTTTCCTCCCTCCGAGTGCATATTTCATTAGCCATCACTAATGAGTGTTAATATGTTTAACTTGGTGTAAACAGGCCTCTGCAAACCCCAAACCTGCGATCCAGATTTGGCGGACAGATGGCAAATTACTTCAGCTGCGCGCATTGTGTCGATCTTCCGAGCCCCCCAGGCTGAGAGGGGTGATGCAGGAGTCGCAGCTGAGAGGGGAAAATGAACAGGACCGATTTCCTGCAAATTGCCAATTCAGCAGAGCGTGCTGCACCAGCAAGTGTGTTTATGTTTGTGCTGGGATTCATTAAGCCACAATAAATCCAAAAGACCGTTAATGGAAAAATTAATATTGAATCCTCAAAGACTCCCGAGTAGCAGCCTGAACAGAACCACACTGTGCCATAGCAGGCAGCGGACCAGGGGGGACAGAACCAGGCCTGGCAAAGCTGGCTACTGCGTTATATGGGGGGGGAAACAATTGCAGAAACCATATTCCTGAGAGAAAACTTAATATGTGGTCAAATTAGAAACAGCTTGCATTAATTTGAGCCATTACACATTAACAGAGTCTTTTAGGGGGATTGCTGGCGATTAGTCTTCGCATACACATTCGTTTTAAACTTGGCGCAGCGCTTGCTCTCTGCTCAAGCACGGCCGAGAGCAGACGGGCTGCCACGCATTGTGCAAGGCGCCAACTGGGCTCTTTGAAATACAAAATTGCGCATTAGCCTCTGCTCTCACCAGCCCAAGCACCGGCGCTGGAGAAACACTCAGGAATGAGTTCATAGATTGTTACAGATCCGCGGTTCTCTGTCGAAGGTGCTGGTTGATACAGAGAAGAGATGCTTCTGTATGGAGTAACCATGTTAAAAGTACCTTATTTTACTGTACTGTATCAACCTTCATAAACCATGCAGGCTGTAGCCACCAAGCAGGGGGATGGTCAGATCACACACCATACAGGACACAAATGGAGGTTTTCATGGGAGGATTTTGTTGGATGAAAGATGTGGGATTTGCAGAAAACTCAAATCTTTTTAAATCACAAAAAGTCAACTTATTCTGAGCATGAAGATATGAAAGTCTTATTACTTTGTACATTTGTTTTTAGTTTCCCCCCCCCCCCCCCCCCAAACCTGGTTTAAAGTCCGAGTGGGATGCAGGTTGCTTTATAGGATTTCATTCCATATTTTTCCCAACTGCCCTCCTATGTTGTACTAATTTAGAATCTAAATCAAGTCATTTTAGCACCAAAATGCTTTTCTAGTGGCTTATAATGTTGCAGAGCAGCCCATTTCCCAGAACATGTCGGTTGCTGCACAGACACACAAACCATGCGCCACCTGTGTGCTCTGTGCCGCGTTACATTCGTCAGCATAAATTTAAACTTAAGCACTTTCAGTTGGCATTAATTAACAATATATGCTAATTCACATTTCAGAAAACCTTACACCACAGAACGGCTGACTAACATACACCGGAAATAAACATTTAAGAGAATTGCAAGTGAAATGTTAAGAAATGTAGAGTCTTAAATTGGTGCGGAAGCTATTTAACACCAGCCGATGGGGCGACGAAGTTCACGCTAGTCATCACTAAAGTCCTTCTACTGCCAAGATACGAGATGCATAAAAAAGTTACAGGGTGGTCCTGTAGTCCGCCCCCCTCCTAGACTCCCACGTGTCACCATCGTCCCGGCCAACTCTGGAAATTGAACATTTCAGCTCTATAGCAGAGGCATTATTAATTACTCAAGAATTGTTGAATCTCATACATTAGCCAGAAAGTCTACAAACATCCTTACGAGTGCTTAATTAATAACAGTTTCATAGGATTTCTGAGAACATCAAAGCTCCCCGCTGGCCACAAGACTTTACAAAATGTATAAATGCAAATAAACGAGTAAATACTCTAAATTGAAGAGTTCCTGTTTATCTTGGGATGCAGTTACACGTCGATAAGTATGAAAGTGGAAAACAAAAGCAGAACTGGGATCTGTACTTTGTGAACGGGGGGAAAAATAGATAAAAATTTGAGGCGGACTGAGGAAACCGCACAGACGTTCATAGTTTTCATGGGCGGAATAAACCTCCCCCTCATGGTATCTGTGGTTTAATTTACCCTCCTCTGCTTTATAACACTATTCCCCTCATCCATTAGTCAGTTGGGGCGCAGAAACACACCGTCGCTTACTGACACCAGAGAATAAACTGGAATAAATCTGTTCAGGGCTTTCATGTGTTATTGGAAGCGAATACCGCGAACCAACTGTTACCATCACTGCCGAGATTAATTGAAACGGGTTCCTTTCACACAGCGCAGGCGCGAGTGCCCACAGCTTTGGCCTTCTAATCTATTTATCTCAACTAAACACATTAGTGGCACCCGATTCTCGATCCACAAGTCTGGCCCCAATATCCCGAAGAGTCTCTCCCTATGGGGAGGCACGGTGTTAAATAATTCCAGGAAGAACCGAGTGGAAATAAAATTAGACTAACTGTGAAAAGGAGACCTTCACGTGGCTTCAGACGGAGCCCTTTGGTAAGGCACACCGTGAGCCGATTGTGCCAGCGCTTTCAAGTTTAAATTTCACAGAACTCCGCAGGACTAGAAAGAATTGCCGAGTCTTGAAACAATTGGTCTTCGGATGGAGAGAGAGAGATTCAAACGACTGATCTTAGGCACTTTGCAGAGCCGGTATCGGGTGTCCAGAGAGGATGCCGTTGGCCGTTCCCACCATCGCTGCCGCCAATTTATTAAATTTTGGATTTTGTAAACATCCAGACAGCCTGTAATGAGCGTCCACCGCAAAGATCATTCCAAGATGGCAGTTTAACGAGTGCAGATCATGGGTTGATGCCCCAAGGCCTGTCCTCGATCTAAAGAAGTGGTTTTCTCGGTCGCCTGGCAGGAAATTGGTGGTCGTCACTGCAACGATCGTGTAACAAGACCTAGACCAAGACGTTTGTCTTTTCCAGAGCCGCAGTAGGCTGTTAGAAGTCATCTGGATGTGAACAATGAAGTCACAATCTTCACATGCTATTTAAACAAGCTGCTGAACCACAGGAGGTAAACCCGTATTTTTAGGAAATTCGATACTTACACTTTAAGGTGAGGGTTCATTCACCGAACGGCACAATAAAATAAATATATATAAAGCGATTTAAAAGCGCTTACTTCTTCGGCTCGTAGAAGTCCATGCTCTTCTTGGCCTTGTTGTAGGCGGCAACCTTGAAAGGCACAATCTCCAGGGTGATGAGGCCAGGGGCCATGGTGAGCACCTTGGCGCCGTGCGTCGGCTCGTACAGGTCCTTGCCCGTCTCGGGGTGGGGCATCCCCGCGGGGTCGCGCCCAACGATGTAGAAGTTGGCTCCGGCCACCATGCGGGCTCGGCAGTGCCACTGAACCTGCGAAACACAAATTGGACAAACTCATCACGGGAGCACAGAGGACCGTGGGTATGCGAGTGGGTTTCTGTGGAGATTTTCGATTATACACATCCTTAATCTGCCGGGACTCACGGACCCAGGGACACAAATGGAAATTGGGCTTCAAGGCATTCAAGACAGAAAACAGGAGACACTTCTTCACACAGAGAGGCGTCACAATCTGAACAAACTCCCCAGCGATGTGGCTGAAGAGACAATTTGGGAACATTCAAAAACACTGGATAGGATCCTTGATCACTTAGTTATTAATGGACACCAAACGAGCAGGATGGGGTGAATGGGCTCCTCTCGATTGGACACTTTGTTCTTATAGTTATTAAAGTAGTACACGTTCAATAAATAGGTTTTTCTGCTCCACTGGCTTTTGGAACAGAAGACCACAGACCACTTCAAAGGTAGCAGATGGGTGCTTTACTGTAAAACTACACAATCCCCTCCAAGAAACTGGTGTTGGTGTAATTGGATGATTAACAGACCGTCTCGGTGGAACAATGAGAAGCGTCAGAAACAAAAGCCTGACTTTTACGATATGCAATCTTTTTTTTTTTTTTTTTTTTTTTGCGTTTAACTGAAATGTTTAACAATATAAAATTTAAGTGGATTGGAACATCCTCAAAACTTCTAAGTAGTAATTGGACAACTTTGCCACCACACTCAAACCCTACTGCCCAGGCAGACCCCCGCCTCCAACAAAACAAGAGGTTTTATTTATTAGTCTGCCTGGAAAGTTGGTTGCGATTTTACAGCCGGAAGAACACAAGGATTGTATGCCGTCTGGCTCCACACTCACTTTAAATAGGACGCCCATCTTGTTTTTCTTTTCTTAAAGAGACATGATGCCATGAATTTCGGTGCCCAAAACAAAACCAATATCGGAGAAACGACATCTTAATACAACATTTGCTACAACTTTTACTCTGCCAGGAAAAAAACCACAACAAAAGCACGATTGCAAAATAACACATCCCTTATTGAAGCAACATTACTCTCATGAGTACAGATTTAAATATCGGACGATGCCAACGGCTCGGCCTGGAAACCTTTCTTGCCACAGGTTTGTGTCAATACACATTCATTTTAATATCACTTCAGAGTCATTACACTAATTGCAGATGAGCAATACCCCCAAAAAAAAAAACCAATCTTGTTTATGGAAAAGAACTTGACTACAAATCCAAACCACTGGGGGTGAGGAACAAACATTTCTCATTACCATTACTTGACATGTACCAATAAGGAACGCCAACAAAAAAATTCAACTCAAACTCGCAAAACAAAGCAGTGGGCACGTTCTCTCAGCTCAGTCGAGTCTGTGCGGTCCGAAGACGTTATGCATTGTACGATTAGTTAGCTAAAGGATCTGTGCACAGAAAAGCAAGTCACGTTTCAAATTAGGCAAAAGCTTGGACAGCTTTCTCCCAGCACACAAAACACGATCAGTCAGTGTAGAAAGACAACAGCCCGTTTGCCTTTACTTTAGTGTCAATTAATGCCACGCACAACTAGCAATTCAGTATTATACACTGCGCTCCACACAATTTCTGCATATTCACGGTTTTATTTTTCTATCAAGTGCAGTGTACGCACGTTCGTCTGACAAAGTGTGCGTCTGCGTGCTCCGCTTGTGTGAATATCACAGCCGAGTCTCTGGCTTCAGAAAACGGGCAGTACGAAACCGCTAAAGAAATGGGAGCGCTCTGGCATCAGGTCCAACTCAGGAATGCAATTTTGCTTCTCCCTATGAGACATCAATCACAAGCCATGAGAAGGAAATAATAAAAGGTGCACACAAGAGCAGTGGGTCTACAAATCACTGTGCCGTTTTATTTTAATCAAAGCACTGTGCTCGGCCGCGGGGGGCCCACAGTTAGTTCGGTTCCTAAACTGAAGCGAATCCTCGGCATTAG
Organism: Amia ocellicauda; assembly: GCF_036373705.1. NCBI lineage: Eukaryota > Metazoa > Chordata > Actinopteri > Amiiformes > Amiidae > Amia > Amia ocellicauda. The sequence goes on along the minus strand of NC_089862.1, from coordinate 33,704,523 downwards.
ACGTCAATCAGGAGAGAAGGTAACACTTTCTGATGTCGGGCTTCAAAGATATCCAGCGAAGAGGCTCGCGTGTGGGGGTGCACTGCGACACCATGCCCACTAATACGCTTTAAACCTCCCGATGCACAGACTGTCCCAATCAGACCAGAAGAGCTTGTTTTTCTGTGCAGCGTTTATCCAACAGCAACAAATCTGGTCCCAATGATTTCCAAATGACCCCTTGTTAATGATTAAAGGACAACTGCTTTTCTACTTCAAACTGGCTGCAATGCGCTGTTGGCAGCCCTGTTGGCTGGTGTCACTGGAAACGTTGGGGCACAGGAATCAAAGACAACATTTCTGTTGTTTGCTTATGCTTCGTTTCTTTTTATTAGGGTGGGGAGGGAGGGGGACATTTTATCTGCATCCAGCGGGGATCTGCTGCATGTGGTGCTTTTGTTTAAGAAGAAACAGAAGAGAGAAAAGACTAAAACTAGCAAATTAATGTATATATGCACTTGCCCAGTGAAGTGGCTGCCAGGGAGTGCAGGGAGGTAAAGCTAAGCCAAGGTTAAAAAGGTGCTTTTAAATTAATGTCTACTGTAAACAAATTAACGTAGGGGGTCACTGATTGTGTGCACCTGTAGTTAATCTGTACACAACTATTTATCTCCAGATGAAAATCAGTGACTCCTCAATGTCATTCTCCGCAGGCATAGTGTCAAAAGTGTAGAAATGAGAACAAGTGCAGTAATGTTCAGACTGTACAATGCGCTAGTTAGAGCTCATCTGGATACTGTGGACAGTTCTGGGCTCCATTCGAGACAGAAAACAGGAGACACTTCTTCACACAGAGAGAATCTGAACAAACTCCCCAGCAATGTGGCTGAAGAGACAATTTGGGAACATTCAAAAACACACTGGATAGGATCCTTGGATCACTTAGTTATTAATGGACACCAAATGAGCACGATGGGGCGAATAGCCTCCTCGATTGTACACTTTATTTCCATGTTCTAATATTCAAACTCGAACGTTAAGAGCATCGGGGCAGCGGGCGTTACCTCGGTGGGGCCGGCATACATCATCGGCGAGGGGAAGATGGCCACGATGGTGGAGTCGGGGTTGAGCACGCCCTCTTCCAGCACAGCGGCGTGCTGCTTCATCCTCCAGGACAGCGGCACGTCGTCATCCTTGGTCCAGCCGCCCAGCGGGTGCAGCAGCAGCACGGGCCGCCGGTAGCCGCGCTCCACCAGGCGCTTGTGCGTGTCTTGCATCAGGAGGGCGTGGCCATTGTGCACAGGGTTGCGCAGCTGGAACGCAAACACAGCGTCTGGGGGTGGGGGGGTGAAGAGAGAGAGAGAGAGAGAGAGAGGTTGTTTGGGGATTCAAACTGGGTGTTGAGTGAGCGAACAAGTAGCATTTCTGGTAGTTGTTTGAAGGCCACAGAGGTCCAATGCAGGTGTGTGGGGTTACGGGCCGTCTTGGACAACAGAACCAGGCACGTTTCCTTCAGATTGCCCATCAATTGGACTGACAGCCCATATACATCTCAATCGGACCTGCTGTCAGCAGCTAAGTATGATCAAAACCTTACAACAACTGAGACAAGTTCAATAGAGAACAACTGCTTAACCTGGAAGCAATTTTCTTTCACGTCTTTATTTTCAAACTGGTAATTCCTTTGTTCAGATCATTTGCGTCTTTCTTCTGCTCCTGACAGTAGGACAGTTCTGTCTTTTTTTCCCCCCTACATTTTGACATGCTTTGTTCAGAGTTAAGGGATAAAGGCAGAGGGGCTTCACCAGCGTTCATCTCCTTGAACTTCTGCTTCAGCTCGGCCGGGGTGAGGCGGTACTGGTCCAGCCCGTCGTTCCAGTAGATGCGATCGAGAACCTGCAGGTCCCCCCCGACCAGCCAGTCCCCGCTCTCCATCACCATCTGATGAACACGAGGACAACGTGAGAAAGGGCACAGGGTACCGGACAACATCTCCAAACCGCACAGGAAATACAGATTCAAAACTTGAACAATTCTCACAGCAGAGGCAATTAAGATTTGGCCAAAGCTCGTTTTGACTTGGTAAAAGGTTCATAAAGGCACCTTACTCAATCAATTAATAAACCAACAATGCGTCCCAGTTATGTGGTATGAATTTAAATTTTCCGCTTCAGAAACCCCATCCTACACGACAATGGCAGCCCATCACACACGGCGCCGATTAACAGACGCATGGGCTGAGGTACGAAGACAAAGTGTGTGTAGATTTGGAAAGGATTAAAAAGAAAAACGATCATCTCTGAATCACCCAAAGAAACGTCTCAGAGAAAAACACATGTAGAAGATTTAAATCCCCCCACCACCACCACCCTTTACAATCTCACATGGCACAGTTATTAAGTGTGTACGGTTCTTTTTTAACCCAATTCTTGCCACGCAGGGAGTTGTTCTAGATGATCTGCTCACTGAATCAAAACAAACCTCCCTCCAGCAGGAGCACCTTAATTGCATCAAGCTGTACGTCAACCTCAGAGTAGCAGAACAAAGATACACATCAAGAAAAGAAAGAATATATACATTACAAAAAAACGCCTGATATGCCACGTACGAAAGAATACTGAACAAAAATATAAACGCAACACGTAACGTGTTGGTCCCAACTTTCAGGAGCTGTAATGAAAGACCCTGGATATTTCCCCGTGTTATTTCTCTCATTTTGTGCGCACATTGGTTTACGTCCCTGTAATCCGTCTACCTGACAGGTGAGGCTCATCAAGAAGGGGATTAAAACAACACAATCATTACAGAGGTGCCCCTTGTGTTGGGGACAACGAGTGGCTGCTCTGAAACGTGGAGTCTATCACTCTCTCCATAACATCTATCAGATCCTCCCTTTCTTCTCAACCTACTTCACACACCTCCTGCTCCCGGCTCAGCCAAACTCCCTCCAGACTGGACCTCTGCTACTCTCTCCTCACAGGCCGATGCAAAGCCCTGCTGCTCATCGATGCAACTCTTAATTGGTCAAATAGCTCTATATACCTCGTCAATTTCCTTTCCACCCTCACACTAACTCCTCTGTCCTGAATCCATTGTCCCTGTAGTAGTAACAACAATAAAGCAATCAAAATGTAATACTTGTTATGTTAGAACCAATGTTGCAACCCTCAATTAATTTGTTTATAAAGACTTTCAAATCAAAATGCTTTTGTGTGTGAACATAGCATCTCAAATCCCAGCTCTGAGGCAGTGCCAGTTAATCGGACTACAATCACACCTAACCGATGGTCACTGAACAATATCAATACCGCATGTGTCTCCAGCTCTGAGAGGATTGTTATCTGGAGGGGGTTGTCTGGCAAAGAAACCTGGTGGAATATTAAGATCTCAGCCAGAAAGGTAATGCACTGGACGCTGCGTAAATAAGATCCAGTTTGGGAAGAGAAAAAAAAAAACACGCTAATAAAACACATCTGTAAAATAAAGAAAAGGCCAAAAGATAAAGAGATTACAATTTCTTTGTGCAGATAAATAATACGGTCTCGAACCAGCTGGTGCCCATAAGCAGATCTATCCCCCCATTCCCACCAACAATGGCGGCTAGAAAGTCATTTATCAGGCGGCTGTAAGCGTCTCGGCTGTCACCTTGATGTAGGGGTGCTCCTGGCAGGTTGTCCCCCACTGCCGGGCGCAGCGCTCCTCCTTGCGGTGCTCGTAGAATTCGGGGTTGCGGAGGATGGCCACCCGGCGGCCCCCGTAGACCAGCGCAAAGGCCGTGCAGCCGTCCAGGCGGTCCTTGTCCTCGCCGGTCACAGGCAGCACCACGGGCACCGACAGATTGATCACTCCCCCTGCAGCGCCACACACAGACACACACACACGAGCCAGTCAACCTCAGGGCTCGCTCCTAGAGTTCAATCATTAATTGGGAGCATAAAACTCCTCGTTCAACACGATGGCTTCTGCCGCTTCACAATCTTCTTTCTCCCCTTCTGTCTTTTTTTATGAAGGATGAGTTTAAAATGCCAGGCCAACTGCCAGATTTCCAGGCCTGGAGATAAGAGTGCTGACAATTTAAAGCGATCACCCACAGTCTTGTGTTATGAAGAACGGGGGGAGAAAGGACATGAAACCTCTCGGTCATCATTACCAATTCTTACGGCTGCTACTATAATATTTCCATTAAATGTCAGATTGATT